>NC_092734.1:11266803-11574128 GCF_047496885.1 Scyliorhinus torazame
CCATACCTCATATCATAAAGAAGGTGAGTGGGTCATGGCAGAGCGATGGTTGGTGTGGGGTGTGGGTGGTAGGGTTAGATTAGCCCTCACTTGTTTGACGAAAGCCACCAGTTAGAGCGAATTGAACTGGGTTTTAGTTTTGCTTTTTTATTTTATTGCTTTGCTGATCTCCTTCAAAGGCCCCAGGCAGCTAATGTATCCTGGAGCGGACTGGGGCCCTTCTCATTCTTGGGGTTGGTGTTTTTGGAGATTGAGTAGGGGGAAATGAGTAAGAGCGCACGCTGGGGTGGGGTCGGTTAACCCTTGTTCGAACTGTTGAAGAAGGCGTCTGTATGTTGTGCCTCCACGTTGCTGGAGCTCTCCTTTGGTTTAGGGGTAGGCTTGATGGGGAGGTAGGTGCCCTCCTCCAAGTGGTATGTGTTGTTTCCTGAAAGACCTCGTCATTGTGGTTGAGTCTTCCATGGGAGGCAGTGTATTTGTCTCTGTTGAGGCAGTGCCACCTTGTCCTCTGGTATCCTCTTTACAATGACACACACTGCTGGTCTGTGGCTAACATTCATGGGCTAGCTTGGCCGTTTGTCCCTTAGAGGGGTTCTTTTTCTCTTCACCCTGGTGAGCAGCGTGCTGTTATGAACCCTGCTTGGTTCAGTGAGTTACAGGGCGATTTCCATTATCGTTCTGTAGGGGGGAGGAATAGGTTCCCTCCACCCAGTTATTGGGTGGCATGACGATTCTTCTCTTGGGTGGTGGGAGTCTCTCTGGTGGAAGCTTTTTCTTGTGTCAGTGGGGTTGGTGCACTGCTCTGGGTGTAGTGGGTGAGGTGCAGGCTGGCTGAGTGGTAGGCCATGGTGTGTGTTGGGTGTCCTGGGGATACTGACTCCTGTGTGACAGTGTGCTGGACTAGGCCAGATCGGGTTGGTGTCCTGTTGCCCCCTTGTGCTTGGCACTTATTAGGGACGTCCTGAGAGACTGGGTTTTTCTTTTGAGGTATTTGAATAACCTTGATTGATGGTCTGGGGTTAAGCCGATTCTTGTACTATGGTTGATATCCTGTTGCCCCCCCCCCCCCCCCCCCCCCCCCCCGTATGGTTGGAATGTTCCCTCGTCTGAACAAATAGTTTTTTTCTCTATTTCATGAACAAGTGTTAGACGGGTGCCGGAGGAATATGGACCCTTGGCTGGGTCCTGGTCATCTTTTACACTGTGACCTTCTGCTCCTAATAGTTCTCCCTTTTTTTTTAACCCTGTTTCAATTAGGTTTGGGAGGAACTGACCAGTATCCCAATCTATAGCTGCTGGTCCTCTAGTATAAATGTGAAATGAGGATTGTTCTGTTCTGTGCCTGAGGTCGGGCTTACGTTGCGTTGTGTGGTATGTGTATAACATCCTTCTAGAACTGGGTTCTTGCATATTTTTCGTTTTTTGTTCTTGTGGGTCTAAAGAATGCTGTGATTGGTTCCTGCAGGGGTACAGGCGGGTCTGGTATCGGAGGGGAGGAGGTCGCAGTGTCATTGGTGCTTCTTGAGTTGAGGGGCATGTGTGTTGTGGTGTGTGCCTGAACATGACGCAAAGAATTTATCCTGGATTCATGGTCGTTGCGAGCACACCATTTTGCCGTGTTTTCATAGCCTAATCCTTTCCCTTGTTCTCTGGTGCATACAAAGGCACCACATTGAGTCGAATGACTGTGCTGTGCCAATTATATCGGTGTTCTCCTGTTCCCCTCTGTATCCATGTATGCTGAGATTTAATTTAGCGCCGAGCTGTACCATTCCTGCGGTTTTGTTGCATTATTTTCTAAAATGTAAAACTTCCAATAAATATACTTTATTAAATAAAAGCTCACTCCCTGCGCCACTGATGGATAGTGAGTACCATCTACAAGACTCACTGCAGCAACTCACCAAGGCTCCTTTCCCAGAAGCTACATGGGAACATCACCACCTGCAAGTCCCCCCCGTCCGTCCGTCCCCCCCCCCCCCCTCCCCCCCGCCCCCCTCCAAGCCACTTACCATCCCGACTTGGAAATGTACCGCCATTCCTTCACTGAGTCGAAATCCTGGAACTCGCCTCCCTCACGGCACTGCACACCACGCGGATTGCAGCGGTTCAAGAAGGCAGCTCATCACCACCTTCTCTAGGGATGGGAAACCGATACTGACCTAGCCAGTGATGCTCATATCCCATCAATGAATGTAAAGAAATGTAAGTGGACATGGATATAAAATCACATGTCAGCAATTTAGAACAGATGGCAAGAGAAACCTTTATTTTGCACCATGTGTTCATAGAATTTACAGTGCGGAAGGAGGCCATTTGGCCCATCGAGTCTGCACCGGCTCTTGGAAAGAGCACCCTACCCAAGGTCAACACCTCCACCCTATCCCCATAACCCAGTAACCCCACCCAACACTAAGGGCAATTTTGGACACTAAGGGCAATTTATTGTGGCCAATCCACCTAACCTGCACATCTTTGGACTGTGGGAGGAAACCGGAGCACCCGGAGGAAACCCACGCAGACACGGGGAGAACATACAGACTCCACACAGACAGTGACCCAAGCCGGAATCGAACCTGGGACCCTGGAGCTGTGAAGCAATTGTGCTATCCACAATGCTACCGTGCTGTGGGATGTACCACAAGAATTAGTGATTATTGCTGAGACCATGTGAAGTTACGGGTGCATGGATTAAAAGGGACAGCGGCAACATTGATACAAAATTGACTGAATAACAGGGAGCAGAGAGTAAGGGTCAATGGATGTTTCTCGGGCTGGAAGAAGGCCTGTAATGGAGTTCCCATGGGTCGGTTTTGGGACCCTTGCTTTTCCTGATATATATGATCTCGATCTTGGTGTGCGGGGGATAATTTCAAAGTTTGCAGATGACACAAAACTTGGAAGTACTGTAAACTGTGAAGAGAATGGTGTGGAACTTCAAAAGGACAAAGGCAAGTTGGTGGAGTGGGCTGACAGGCGGCAGATGCAGTTCAGTGCAGAGAAATGTGAGGTGATGTAATTTGATAGGAAGAACATGGAGAGGACATTATAAACTGAGGGGTAAAATTGTTAAAGGGGCGCAGGGGTACCTGTGTGTGTGTGTGTGGCAGACAGGTGGAGATAACAATTATTAATGCGTATGGTACTCTGAGCTTTATTAATATGGACACAGAGTGCAAGAGCAATGAGGGTAATGCTGAACTTCTACAAGACACTAGTTAGACCTCAGCTGGATATTGTCTGGAATTTTCGGATCTTGTACCGTCCAGCAGGAACCCCTGCCACGGTTTCCCCGGTGGCGTGGGGGTGGGTTCAATGGGTAATCCCATTGACTGCGGTGACACCAGAAGATCCCACCCCGGCAAATGGTGGGCGGCCTCCCGCTGCCGAGAAGCACACTGAGGGGAACGTGGCAGGCACACTATAGGAAGGATGTGAACACGTTGGAGAGAGCGTTGAGGAGGTTTACAAAATAGCTCCAGGCATGAGAAACGTCAGTGATGAGGACAGATTGGAGAGGTTGGGACTGTTCTCCTCGGAGAGAAGAAGGATAAGAGGAGATTGGATAGAGAAGTTCAAATTCATGAGGGGGCCGGACAGAGTGGACAGGGAAAAACTGTTCCCGCTCGTAAAGGGATCGAGAACGAGAGGGGCACAGAATTGAAAATGATTTGCAAAAGAAGCAATGTGATGCGAGAAAAGACATTTTCACCCAGCGAGTGGCTGGGGTCTGGAATTCACTGCCTGGAAGTGTGGTGGAGGCAGTTCAGTCGAGGCATTCAAGAGGGTGTTAGATGATGATTTGAATAAAGATAAATAATGTACAAGGGGAAAAGAGAGGGGAATGGTGCTAAGTCATGATGCTCGATTGGAGAGCAGGTGCACACACAATGGGCCGAATGGCATCGTACGCCGTAACAATTCTATGATTATATTGCATAAATAGGAAAGGCGTTTGAAACAATTCTTTCTGTCTGGAATGTAATTCTTCTCCTGTGTTCCAGGCAGTGACAACACTTCAGAAGTTAAACAATCAGGCTCTAAACCGATTTGGAATATCTTGAGGTTGTGAAAGACTCGGAAACGCAAGTCTTTATCTTCTACCTTGAGAGAGGAAGAACCCGCAAACTGCGACTCTCACCGTACAAATTGCTCAGAAAATAAGACCATAAGACATAGGAGCGGAAGTAAGGCCATTCGGCCCATCGAGTTCACTCCACCATTCAATCATGGCTGATTTCAACTCCATTTACCCGCTCGCTCTCCATAGCCCTTAATTCCTCGAGAAATCAAGAATTTATCAACTCCTGTCTTAAAGACACTCAACGTCCCGGCCTCCACCGCCCTCTGTGGCGATGAACTCCACAGACCCACTCTCTGGCTGAAGAAATTTCTCCTCATCTCTGTTCTAAAGTGACTCCCTTTTATTCTAAGGCTGTGCCCCCGGGTCCTAGACTCCCCTGCTAATGGAAACAACTTCCCTACGTCCACCCTATCTAAGCCATTCATTATCTTGTAAGTTTCTATTAGATCTCCCCTCAACCTCCTAAACTCCAATGAATATAATCCCAGGATCCTCAGGCGTTCATCGTATGTTAGGCCTACCATCCCTGGGATCATCCATGTGAATCTCCGCTGGATCCGCTCCAGTGCCAGTATGTCCTTCCTGAGGTGTGGGGCCCAAAATTGCTCACAGTATTCTAAATGGGGCCTAACTAGTGCTTTATAAAGTTTCAGAAGTACATCCCTGCTTTTATATTCCAAGCTTCTTGAGATAAATGACAACATTGCATTTGCTTTCCTAATTACGGACTCAACCTGCAAGTTTACCTTTAGAGAATCCTGGACTAGGACTCCCAAGTCCCTTTGCACTTCAGCATTGCAAATTTTGTCACCGTTTAGAAAATAGTCCATGCCTCTATTCTGTTTTCCAAAGTGCAAGACCTCGCACTTGCCCACGTTGAATTTCATCAGCCATTTCTTGGACCACTCTCCTAAACTGTCTAAATCTTTCTGCAGCCTCTCCACCTCCCCTCAATACTACCTGTCCCTCCACGTATCTTTGTATCATCGGCAAACTTAGCCAGAATGCCCCCAGTCCCGTCATCTAGATTGTTAATATATAAAGAGAACAGCTGTGGCCCCAACACTGAACCCTGCGGGACACCACTCGTCACCGGTTGCCATTCCGAAAAAGAACCTTTTATCCCAACTCTCTGCCTTCTGCCTGACAGCCAATCGTCAATCCATGTTAGTACCTTGCCTCGAATGCCATGGGCCCTTATTTTACTCAGCAGTCTCCCGTGAGGCACCTTATCAAAGGCCTTTTGGAAGTCAAGTCCAGCAGAAGGCAGTAGAGCGGAGCTGCTGATTGGCTGTTGATGGGGACATTTGCATATGCCCGTGTGCTCACCCTAACTTGAAGGTGTACCTCAGCAAGAGACCCTAGCTGTTCAAGTGAAGACAAGCATCCAGCAGAGGGCAGTAGAGCGGAGCTGCTGATTGGCTGTTGCCGGGGACATTTGCATACATCCGTGTGCTCACCCTAACTTGAAGGTGGTTTGTGGAGGAGCTGTTGTCAAGTGACACTTAAATCCGAAACACTTCTTCAGTGTTTCCCTCCCTACCCTCTCCTCTAACCAAAAAAAAACAACTGCTGTAAAGATCAAGAGGAAGGCTCGAGGGCAGATAGAAGTCGAAAGAAGTTGAACTGTGACGTCACAGCCTGCAGGTAAGGGATTGGCTGGTGACTGGTAAGTAGTTTTTCTTTTATTTTCCCTCCAGTGTTATCGTGCGGGGTCCAGAGGTTGCTGAGTGAGTGCTTGCTGAGAAGGGGCGTGAATAACAGGTAAGCTTTTTCTTTTTTTTTATCTAGAGGGGATGGCAGGGAAGGTAGTGCAATGTTCCCCCTGCAGAATGTTTGAGGTCAGGGGCTCCGTCAGTGTCCCTGCTTATTTCATCTGTGGGAAGTGCACCCATCTCCAGCTCCTCAGAAACCGCGTTCGGGAACTGGAGCTGGAGCTGGATGAACTTCGGATCATTCAGGAGGCAGAGGTGGTTATAGATAGAAGCTTCAGGATTGTAGTTACTCCGAAGAATAAAGATAGATGGGTGACGGTGAGAGGGGCTGGGAGGAAGCAGTCGGTACAGGGATCCCCTGTGGCCGTTCCCCTTAGTAACAAGTATAGCGCTTTGGATACTGTTTTGGGGGACGACTTAGCAGGCGTAAGCCATGCGGTACAGGTCTCTGGCACAGAGTCTGTCCCTGTTTCTCAGAAGGGAAGGAGGGGATAGGAGTAGAGCATTAGTCATTGGAGACTCCATAGTTAGGGGGATAGATAGGAGATTCTGTGGGAACAAGAGAGACTCGCGGTTGGTGCGTTGCCTCCCAGGTGCCAGGGTGCGTGATGTCTCTGATCGTGTTTTCGGGATCCTTAAGGGGAAGGGGAGCAGCCTCAAGTCGTGGTCCACATAGGTACCAACGACATGGGTAGGAAAAGGGATAGGATGTAAGGCAGGAATTCAGGGAGCTAGGGTGGAAACTTAGATCTAGGACAAACAGAGTTATTATCTCTGGGTTGTTACCCGTGCCACGTGATAGCGAGATGAGGAATAGGGAGAGAGAGGAGTTGAACATGTGGCTACAGGGATGGTGCAGGAGGGAAGGTTTCGGATTTCTGGATAATTGAGGCTCATTCTGGGGTCGGTGGGACCTCTACAAAAGGGATGGTCTACACCTGGACCAGAGGGGTACCAATATCTTGGGGGGGGAAATTTGCTAATGCTCTTCAGGAGGGTTTAAACTAGTTCAGCAGGGGCTTGGGAACCTGAATTGTAGCTCCAGTATACAGGAGGTTGAGAGTAGGGAGGTCATGAGTAAGGTTTCGAAGTTGCAGGAGTGTACCGGCAGGCAGGAAGGTGGTTTAAAGTGTGTCTTCTTCAATGCCAGGAGCATCCGGAATAAGGTGGGTGAACTTGCGGCATGGGTTGGTACCTGGGACTTCGATGTTGTGGCCATTTCGGAGACATGGATAGAGCAGGGACAGGAATGGTTGTTGCGGGTGCCGGGGTTTAGATATTTCAGTAAGCTCAGGGAAGGTTGTAAAAGAGGGGGAGGGGTGGCATTGTTCGTCAAGGACAGTATTACGGTGGCAGAAAGGACATTTGACGAGGACTCATCTACTGAGGTAGTATGGGCTGAGGTTAGAAACAGGAAAGGAGAGGTCACCCTGTTAGGGGTTTTCTATAGACCTCCGAAAAGTTCCAGAGATGTAGAGGAAAGGATTGCAAAGATGATTCTGGATAGGAGCGAAAGCAACAGGGTAGTTGTTATGGGGGACTTTAAATTTCCAAATATTGACTGGAAACGCTATAGTTCGAGTACTTTAGATGGTTCTGTTTTTGTCCAATGTGTGCAGGAGGGTTTCCTGACACAGTATGTTGATAGGCCAACGAGAGGCGAGGCCATATTGGATTTGGTACTGGGTAATGAACCAGGACAGGTGTTAGATTTGGAGGTAGGTGAGCACTTTGGTGATAGTGACCACAATTCGATTAAGTTTATATCTGGGGGAGTTCCGGGTGCGGCGATGACCAGCTAAGTCGCACGTTTCGGCAGCTCCCGGTGGAAAGGACTTTTGGGCTCTTGATAGGAGCCCCAACGGCAATTTTAACGGCTAAAAACACTGTGCGGTAAACCAGAAGGGAATCCCCCCTGGATACGGATGGAAAAAGGAGAGGAAAGTGGCCGGATTGCGGTGGATCCTCTAGAGCAGCGGCCAGGAAGGCAGGCACAAAGCAAGATGGCGTCGGAATGAGGCAGTTTAATATGGGGCCCTGACCAACAAGAGTTCCTGCGGCGTTGCGTGGAAGAACTTAAAAAGGAGATGAAGAAGGAGCTGTTGGCCCCGATATTACAGGCGATTGAAGGGCTAAAGGAGGAGCAAAAGACCCAGGAGCAGGAGCTTTGAGTCGTGAAGGCAAAGGCTGCTGAGAATGAGGACGACATACAGGGCCTGGTGGTGAAGACAGATGCACGAGGCACAACACAAAAGGTGTGTGGAAAGGCTGGAGGTGCTGGAGAATAATGTGAGGAGGAAGAATTTAAGGATTCTTGGTCTTCCAGAAGGGGCGGACATCGGGGCATATGTGAGCACGATGCTGCACTCGTTAATGGGATCGGAGGCCCGGACGGGCCCGTTGGAGGTGGAGGGAGCCTATCGAGAAGACCGAGGGCTGGAGAAATTCCTCGAGCCATAGTGGTGAGATTTCTCCGATATAAGGACAGAGAGACGGTCCTCAGATGGGCAAAGAAAACTCGGAGCAGTAGGTGGGAGAACGCGGTGATCCGCGTATATCAAGATTGGAGTGCGGAGGTGGCGAGAAGGAGGGCAAGCTTTAATCGGGCCAAGGTGGTGCTGCACAAAAGGAAGGTTAAATTTGGAATGCTGCAGCCGGCAAGACTGTGGGTCACACATCAAGGGAAACACCACTACTTTGAAACGGCAGAAGAGGCGTGGACAATTATTGTCGAGGAGAAACTGGAATAAGCGGACTAGAAAAAGAACGTTTGGGACAAAGTGGTGGGGTGAATATGTGGGGTGAAGGGGGGGGAAAAGGAGGAAGAGATGATTTCCCAAGTTGTTAATCCTGCGACCCTGTAACTTTTCTCTCTTCCCCACGTCGTGGGGGAGGGAGGATGAGGAGCTGGGGGCGCCGGCCATTGGGGGCGGGGCCAAATGGGAAGCGGTGGCTTTGTTCCCGCGCTATGGTAATCATGGTGGGAACAGGGAAGCAGGAAGGAGGGGGCCTCGCACAGTGGGAGCCGAGGTCACGGGGGGGAAGCCGAGGTCGGCCAGAGTTTGCTGACTTCTGGGAGCAACATGGGAGGTGCAATTGCGCTAGTGAGGGATCTAGCGGGGGGGGGGGTTAACTGGGTTGCTGCTGCTGGGGAGAAGGGGGAGCTGGTATGGGGTGGGGTGGTTGGGGCGGGAGGTCGCCGTTGGGGGGAGATACGGCTACGTGGGAACCGGGTGAGGAGTTGGATTGAAAAAGGAGATGGCTAGTCGACAAGGGGGGGCGGGGTAAAGAGTCCCCCAACCCGGCTGATCACGAACGGGCTGATTAAGAGGGCACGGGTACTCGCACACCTAAAGAAACTTAAGGCAGATGTGGTTATGCTCCAGGAGACGCATCTGAAACTGATAGACCAGGTTAGACTACGCAAAGGATGGGTGGGGCAGGTGTTTCATTCGGGGCTAGACGCAAAAAACAGGGGGGTGGCTATACTAGTGGGGAAGCGGGTAATGTTTGAGGCAAAGACCATAGTGGCGGACAGTGGGGACAGATACGTGATGGTGAGTGGCAAATTGCAAGGGGAGGCGGTGGTCTTAGTGAATGTTTATGCCCCGAACTGGGATGATGCCAACTTTATGAGGCGTATGTTAGGACGTATCCCGGACCTAGAGGTGGGGAAGTTGGTAATGGGTGGAGATTTTAATACGGTGCTGGACCCAGGGCTGGACAGATCGAGGTCCAGGACCGGAAGGAGGCCGGCTGCAGCTAGGGTGCTTAAGGACTTTATGGAGCAGATGGGAGGAGTAGATCCCTGGAGATTTAGTAGACCTAGGAGTAAGGAGTTTTTGTTTTTCTCCTATGTCCACAAAGTTTATTCACGAATAGACTTTTTTGTTTTGGGAAGGGCACTGATCCCGAAGGTGACGGGGACGGAGTACACGGCTATAGCCATTTCGGATCACGCTACACATTGGGTGGACCTGGAGATAGGGGAGGAAAAACAACAGCATCCACCCTGGAGAATGGACATGGGATTATTGGCAGATGAGGGGGGGTGTTTAAGGGTGAGGGGGTGTATTGAAAGGTACTTGAAACTCAATGATAATGGGGAGGTTCAGGTGGGAGTGGTCTGGGAGGCGTTGAAGGCAGTGGTTAGAGGGGAGCTGATATCTATTAGGGCACATAAAGGAAAGCAGGAGGGTAGGGAAAGGGAGCGGTTGTTGAAAGAACTTCTGAGGGTGGACAGACAATATGCGGAGGCACCGGAGGAGGGACTGTACAGGGAAAGGCAAAGGCTACAGGTAGAATTTGACTTGTTGACTACGGGTAATGCAGAGGCACAATGGAGGAAGGCACAGGGTGTACAGTACGAATATGGGGAGAAGGCGAGCAGGTTGCTGGCCCACCAACTGAGGAAAAGGGGAGCAGCAAGGGAGATAGGGGGGGTGAGAGATGAGGAGGTTGAGATGGAGTGGGGAGCGGAGAGAGTGAATGGAGTGTACAAGGCATTCTATGGAAGATTATATGAAGCTCAGCCCCCGGGTGGGAAGGAGAGAATGATGTGCTTTCTGGATCAGCTGGAATTTCCTAAGGTGGAGGAGCAGGAGAGGGCGGGGCTGGGAGCCCAGATTGAGACGGAGGAAGTAGTGAAAGGGATTGGGAGCATGCAGGCGGGGAAGGCCCCGCGACCAGACGGATTCCCAGTTGAATTCTATAGGAAATATATGGACTTGCTGGCCCCGCTACTGATGAGAACCTTCAATGAGGCGAGGGAAAGGGGGCAGCTGCCCCCGACTATGTCAGAGGCAACGATATAGCTCCTCCTAAAGAAGGAAAAAGACCCGCTGCAATGCGGGTCCTATAGGCCTATTTCCCTCCTAAATGTAGACGCTAAGATTCTGGCCAAGGTAATGGCAACGAGGATAGAGGATTGTGTCCCGGGGGTGGTTCATGAGGACCAAACTGGGTTTGTGAAGGGGAGACAGCTGAATACAAATATACGGAGACTGCTAGGGGTAATGATGATGCCCCCACCAGAGGGGGAAGCGGAGATAGTGGTAGCGATGGATGCCGAGAAAGCATTTGATAGAGTGGAGTGGGATTATTTGTGGGAGGTGTTGATGAGATTTGGCTTTGGAGATGGGTATATCAGATGGGTACAGTTGCTGTATAGGGCCCCGATGGCGAGCGTGGTCACGAATGGACGGGGGTCTGATTATTTTCAGCTCCATAGAGGGACGAGGCAGGGATGTCCTCTGTCCCCGTTATTGTTTGCACTGGCGATTGAACCCCTGGCCATAGCATTGAGGAGTTCCAGGAAGTGGAGGGGAGTACTCAGGGGAGGAGAAGAACACCGAGTATCTCTGTATGCGGATGATTTGTTGCTATATGTGGCGGAACCGGCGGAGGGGATGCCAGAGATAATGCGGATACTTGGGGAGTTTGGGGATTTTTCAGGGTATAAATTGAATATGGGGAAAAGTGAGCTGTTTGTGGTGCATCCAGGGGAGCAGAGCAGAGAAATAGAGGACTTACCGTTGAGGAAGGTAACAAGGGACTTTCGCTACTTGGGGATCCAGATCGCCAAGAATTGGGGTACATTACATAGGCTTAATTTAACGCGGCTGGTGGAACAGATGGAGGAGGACTTTAAGAGATGGGACATGGTGTCCCTGTCATTGGCAGGTAGGGTGCAGACGGTTAAAATGGTGGTCCTCCCGAGATTCCTTTTTGTGTTTCAGTGCCTCCCGGTGGTGGTCACGAAGGCTTTTTTCAAAAGAATAGAGAAGAGTATTATGAGTTTTGTGTGGGCCGGGAAGACCCCGAGAGTGAGGAGGGGATTTTTGCAGCCTGGTAGGGACAGTGGGGGGCTGGCACTACCGAGCCTGAGTGAGTACTACTGGGCCGCCAATATTTCAATGGTGTGCAAGTGGATGGGTGAAGGGGAGGGAGCGGCATGGAAGAGATTGGAGAGGGCGTCCTGCAGGGGGACTAGCCTACAAGCAATGGTGACGGCACCGTTGCCGTTCTCACCGAAGAAATACACCACAAGCCCGGTGGTGGTGGCTACATTGAAAATCTGGGGGCAGTGGAGACGGCATGGGCGAAAGACTGGAGCCTCGGTGCGGTCCCCGATAAGAAATAACCATAGGTTTGTTCCGAGGAGAATGGATGGGGGATTTGGAGCATGGCAAAGAGCAGGGGTAGCACAATTGAGAGATCTGTTCGTAGATGGGACGTTTGCGAGTCTGGGAGCACTGACGGAAAAATATGGGTTGCCCCAAGGGAATGCATTTCGGTATATGCAACTGAGGGCTTTTGCGAGGCAACAGGTGAGGGAATTCCTGCAGCTCCCGACGCAGGAGGTGCAGGATAGAGTAATCTCAGAGACATGGGTGGGGGATGGTAAGGTGTCGGACATATATAGGGAAATGAGGGACGAGGGGGAGATCATGTTGATGAGCTGAAAAGGAAATGGGAAGAAGAGCTGGGGGAGGAGATTGAGGAGGGGCTGTGGGCTGATTCCCTACGTAGGGTAAACTCATCGTCCTCGTGTGCTAGGCTAAGCCTGATACAATTTAAGGTGTTACACAGGGCGTATGTGACTGGAGCACGGCTCAGTAAATTTTTTGGGGTAGAGGATAGGTGTGCGAGATGCTCGAAAAGCCCAGCGAATCACACCCACATGTTCTGGTCATGCCCGGCACTACAGGGGTTTTGGTTGGGGGTGGCAAAGGTGCTTTTGAAGGTGGTGGGGGTCCGGGTTGAACCAAGCTGGGGGTTGGCTATATTTGGGGTTGCAGAAGAGCCGGGAGTGCAGGAGGCGAGAGAGGCTGATGTTTTGGCCTTTGCGTCCCTCGTAGCCCGGCGCAGGATATTGTTAATGTGGAAGGAAGCCAAGCCCCCGGGGGTGGAGACCTGGATAAACGACATGGCAGGGTTTATAAAGTTTGAGCGGATTAAGTTCGTACTAAGGGGATCGGCTCAAGGGTTCACCAGGCGGTGGCAACCGTTCGTCGACTACCTCACAGAAAGATAGAGGGAATGGAAAAGAAGAAGACAACAGCAGCAACCCAGGGGGGAGGGCGGGGGGAGGGGTGGGGGGGTGGGGGGGTGGGGGGGTGGGGGGGTGGGGGGGGGGGGGAGGAATCGGACGGACTCTCAGGGATGTTATTGTATATGTATAGGCATTTGTTTTCGGTAATTGTATATTGGACTGTTGGATTGTATCTTTGGAGAGTATTTATTTTTGACAAGGCAGTTGCCATTTAGTTTTGTTTTTGTTTCTGTTCATATATTATTTATTTGTTTAAAACTGGCCACTGTTATTTATATTGCTTTATTGTTGTTTAAAAGAAACACTACGTACTGTTATGTTTGGCCAAAAAATCTTGAATAAAATATATTTTTTTAAAAAAGTGTATATCTGGGGGAAAGGCAATTATGATGCGATGAGGCAAGACGTAGGATGCATCGGATTGAGACAAAACTGCAGGGGATGGGCACAATGGAATTGTCGAGCTTGTTCAAGGTACAGCTACTGCGTGTCCTTGAGAAGTATGTACCTGTCAGGCAGGGAGGAAGTGGTCGAGCAAGGGAACCGTGGTTTACTAAAGCAGTCGAAACACTTGTCAAGAGGAAGAAGGAGGCTTATGTAAAGATGAGACATGAAGGTTCAGTTAGGGCGCTCGAGAGTTACAAGTTAGCTAGGAAGGACCTAAAGAGAGAGCTAAGAAGAGCTAGGAGGGGACATGAGATGTCTTTGGCAGGCAGGATCAAAGATAACCCTAAAGCTTTCTATAGATATGTCAGGAATAAAAGAATGACTAGGGTAAGAGTAGGGCCAGTCAAGGACAGTAGTGGGAAGTTGTGCTTGGAGTCTGAGGAGATAGGAGAGGTGCTAAATGAATATTTTTCGTCAGTATTCACACAGGAAAAAGACAATGTTGTTGATGAGAATACTGAGATTCAGGCTACTAGACTAGAAGGGCTTGAGGTTCATAAGGAGGAGGTGTTAGCAATTCTGCAAAGTGTGAAAATAGATAAGTCCCCTGGGCCGGATGGGATTTATCCTAGGATTCTCTGTGAAGCTAGGGTGGAGATTGCTGAGCCTTTGGCTTTGATCTTTAAGTCGTCTTTGTCTACAGGAATAGTGCCAGAAGACTGGAGGAAAGCAAATGTTGTCCCCTTGTTCAAGAAGGGAAGTAGTGACAACCCCGGTAACTATAGACCAGTGAGCCTTACTTCTGTTGTGGGCAACATTTGCTATTTGTCATTTTTATAAATGACCTGGAGGAGGGCGTAGAAGGATGGGTGAGTAAATTTGCAGATGACACTAAAGTCAGTGGAGTTGTGGACAGTGCGGAAGAATGTTACAAGTTACAGAGGGACATAGATAAGCTGCAGCGCTGGGCTGAGAGGTGGCAAATGGAGTTTAATGCAGAAAAGTGTGAGGTGATTCATTTTGGAAGGAATAACAGGAAGACAGAGTACTGGGCTAATGGTAAGATTCTTGGCAGTGTGGATGAGCAGAGAGATCTCGGTGTCCATGTACCTAGATCTCTGAAAGTTGCCACCTAGGTTGAGAGGGTTGTTAAGAAGGCGTACGGTGTGTTAGCTTTTATTGGTAGAGGGATTGAGTTTCGAAGCCATGAGGTCATGTTGCAGCTGTACAAAACTTTGGTGCAGCCGCATTTGGAGTATTGCGTGCAATTCTGGTCGCCGCATTACAGGAAGGATGTGGAAGCACTGGAAAGGGTGCAGAGGAGATTTACCAGAATGTTGCCTGGTATGGAGGGAAGATCTTATGAGGGAAGGCTGAGGGACTTGAGGCTGTTTTCGTCAGAGAGAAGAAGGTTAAGAGGTGACTTAATTGAGGCATACAAGATGATCAGAGGATTGGATAGGGTGGACAATGAGAGCCTTTTTCCTCGGATGGTGATGTCCAGCATGAGGGGACATAGCTTTAAATTGAGGGGAGATAGATATAGGACAGATATCAGAGGTAGGTTCTTTACGTAGAGAGTAGTAAGGGTGTGGAATGCCCTGCCTACAACAGTAGTGGACTCGACAACACTAAGGGCATTCAAATGGTCATTGGTTAGACATATGGACGATAAGGGAATAGTGTAGATGGGCTTTAAAGTGGTTTCACAGGTCGGCGCAACATCGAGGGCCGAAGGGCCTGTACTGCGCTGTAATGTTCTATGATCTATTCTATAACATCCATTGGCTCTCCTTGGTCTAACCTATTTGTTATCTCTTCAAAGAACTCGAACAGGTTTGTCAGGCATGACCTCCCCTTACTAAATCCATGCTGACTTGTCCTAATCCGACCCTGCACTTCCAAGAATTTAGAAATCTCATCCTTAACGATGGATTCTAGAATCTTGCCAACAACTGAGGTTAGGCTAATTGGCCAATAATTTTCCATCTTTTTTTTTGTTCCCTTATTGAACAGTGTGGTTACAACAGCGATTTTCCAATCCTCTGGGACTTTCCCTGACTCCAGTGACTTTTGAAAGATCATAACTAACACCTCCACTATTTCTTCAGCTATCTCCTTTAGAACTCTAGGATGTAGCCCATCTGGGCCCAGAGATTTATCAATTTTTAGACCTCTTAGTTTCTCTAGCACTTTCTCCTTTGTGATGGCTATCATATTCAACTCTGCCCCCTGACTCTCCTGAATTGTTGGGATATTACTCATGTCTTCTACTGTGAAGACTGACGCAAAGTACTTATTTAGTTCCTCAGCTATTTCCTTGTCTCCCATCACTAGATTACGAGCGTCATTTTGGAGCGGCCCAATGTCAACTTTTGCCTCCCGTTTGTTTCTAATGTATTTAAAGAAACTTTTACTATCATTCCTAATGTTACTGGCTAGCCTACCTTCATTTTTGATCCTCTCTTTCTTTATTTCTCTCTTTGTTATCCTCTGTTTGTTTTTGTAGCCTTCCCAATCTTCTGACTTCCCACTACTCTTTGCCACATTATAGGCTTTCTCTTTTGCTTTGATGCATTCCCTGACTTCCTTTGTCAGCCATGGCTGCCTAATCCCCCCTCTGATAACCTTTCTTTTCTTTGGGATGAACCTCTGCACTGTGTCCTCAATTACTCCCAGAAACTCCTGCCATTGCTGTTCTACTGTCTTTCCCACTAGGCTCTGCTCCCAGTCGATTTTCGTCAGTTCCTCCCTCATGCCCCTGTAGTTACCTTTATTTAACTGTAACACTTTTACATCTGATTCTACCTTCTTTCTTTCAAATTGCAGACTGAATTCTACCATATTATGATCACTGCCTCCTAAGTGTTCCCTTACTTTAAGATCTTTAATCAAGTCTGGCTCATTACATAACACTAAGTCCAGAATGGCCTGTTCCCTCGTGGGCTCCATCACAAGCTGTTCCAAAAAGCCCTCCTGTAAACATTCAATGAATTCCCTTTCTTTGGGTCCACTGGCAACATTATTTACCCAGTCCACCTGCATATTGAATGATTTCATTAATTTGAAATTAATTTAATCTGTCAGCGTGTGACATTGCAGCTGCTTCCCTTGAGGATATTCCTGTCCCCACCACGCTCTGTGCGCACTGTTAAGTATCTTAATCACTTGTAATAATGAAACACCAAAACCAGAATCTGAAGCAACTTTGTGAAGAGAATTCAAGATAACTTTCAGGACAAACATTCCTCCCAATTGCAGTTGACCTTATCCATGTTTACATAGGTCACAACCTGTGCTCAATGGGAACAAGCTGCCTGCATAGATGTGTCTATACGTCACAATGTTTTCTGTAAAGACTATCCGGTCATTGAGGGTAGGGAAGGAAATGTGTTGACCATAACCAAGTTGAGAAACAGGAATGAGGAGACAGTCGTGGCCTGCTATCATTTTCTCTGCAGGATAAGATAACTGGTGATTTAAGGGCAATTTGAAAAAACTCGAAAACAATAGGAGGATGAGTGAAAATAGCATCCCTATCAGAAGGGGCGCGTTACTCCCTCTTCTTGTAAGCAACTCAGGCTAAGGCACATCCAGCCCCTCCTTCCTGTTCCCAGATACAGAAACTATCCAAGGGATAAAACACCCAGGATAAAATTCAGAAGGAACATTCACTTGGGGAATCTGGAGAGCGATTGGAGTTACAATCTCCCTGAGTGTGGAGCCGAGGAAGATGTTATCCTTCATCCTGCTGAGCTTGGCTCTCTCTGCTAAGTTTCAAACCGCAGCTTCCTTTGGTAAGTCATAGCAAAGACATTGCCACCAGCAGCCATTTTGAAAGCTGGAATGTAACAATATTTAAAGCAGCTCGTGGCATAAGCCAAATGAGAATAACTATCATTGCAATTGTATCTGGATTCAGGCAATGCCATGACAGAAAGCAAGAGAAACCTTTATTTTGCACCATGTGTTGTGGGATGTACCACAAGAGTTAGTGATTATTGCCGAGACCATGTGAAGTTACAGTTCATGGATTAAAAGGGACAGCGGCAACGTTGATACAAAATTGACTGAATAACAGGGAGCAGAGTATCAGATTAGGTCAGATGGTTAGTGTAGTTACGCATAATTACTGTAGTTAGATCTTGTTAGCCTTATCACTAGTATCAATGTTAAAGTAAAGAACTCATGCAATCATTGTTATAGTTACTCAATAAACCTTTTGTTACCACTAGACGAGTTTGAGTCTTCTTCATTGAGATTCAGAAGATCTCATCAGTAACCAAGGTTTGAGTAACACATATTACACTCCGTAGTATATCAAAACACACAGAGAAGTGTGATAAAAGATGATACAGGAGCGTAATAAATGTTAGTGTTTGAGCTGTAGTTTTCTTGACATTAATAGGCTAGGATTTTTTTTTATTGCAAGGTACAGCTATTTTCAATTGAAGCAAAACGTACAGGGTGACTGTGCGGAGTTTTGCACTTTCTCCCCATGTCTTCATGGGTCTCCTCCGGGCGCTCCGGTTTCCTCCCACAGTCCTCCCACAGTCCAAACATGTGCAGGTTAGGTGGATTGGCCATGCTAAGTTGCCCCTTAAGTGCCCGAGGATGTGTAGTTTAGATGGGGATAGGGCGAGGGAGTGGGCATAGGTAGGGTGTTCTTTCAGATGGTCGGTGCAGACTCGATGGGATGAATGGCCTCCTTCTGCACTGTAGGGATTCTAGGGTTCAATTCTACTCCATGGTCTCGGAGTCCAAGAAATTGCTATTTATCCAATCATCTTTACATTCTGCGAAACGCCTATTCCAAATCATTTCTCAAGTCATTTTTATTGAAATATTCCCTTCCTGACGTCCTTTCAAGAAACACTTAAGATGTAACTAACCAGTGCCTTTTCATAATTTAGCCGATGTTCCCCTTGCCCTCCAACCACATTCTTTCTGGGAATATTTAATTTCCCTCATCTTTCTCTGTACCATGAATGACTTTTGGAATTTGACTTGTTCAGTTTTTCACCCCCTCCAGTTGCATTATGATCATTGTTGCTTTGTCATCATACTCAATCTCATCATCCCTCCATTCATTCAGACCCAAGTCTTGCAGTAGGTGAACAGCCAAGGGACTGGAAGCTCTGTGCCATCAGTCAGTGCCTGTCTGAATGGATCTGCTGTGGGTCAGTGGGCAGAGAGAGGGTTGTGGGTTCAAGTCCTACTCTAGACACTCAAGTACCCAATCTAGATTGACCCTTGATCGCAATAATTGAGGGAGTGCAGCAGCGTCAGACGGGACAAGATACTTAGCAGAAATTCCAGGGCGATTATAATAGTCCCAGGAAACCATCTGAGACCAGGGGAGTCCTGGTCAAACTTTATTCATGAAAGAAAAGAGTATCTGATCATTTATTTCATTGCTGACAATGGGATCTTGCTGTGTGTAATTGAATACAAAGCTCTTTGGAAGTACTGAGGTCATGCAAAGTGCTGTTTAATGCTATTAATGTCCTTTCACTATGGTGCAAGTAACTCCTGTGTTACTCCTCCATGACTTTTCAGGTTATTGCAAAAGTCTCCTGATCTTTGATCTAAAGACATTCTCCCTGACGTCTATTTCAAATTGAGTTCTCCGTCATTTTTGTTTAAAATATCTTTCTTAAGGGCAGCCCAGTAGCACAGTGGTTAGCACTGCTGCCTCACGGCACCACGGTCCCAGGTTCGATCCCAGCTCTGGGTCACTGTCCTTGTTCGGTTTCTCGCCCCCTCGACAGGGTAGCACAGTGGTTAGCACCGTTGCTTCACAGCGCCGATTCCTGACTTGGGTCACTGTCTGTGCGGAGTCTGCACGTTCTCCCCGTGTCTGTTTCCTCCGAGTGATCCGGTTTCCTCCCACAAGTCCCGAAAGACAAGCTGTTGGGTGAATTGGACATTCTGAATTCTCGCTCTGCGTACCCGAACAGGCGCCAGAATGTGGCGACTAGGGGCTTTTCTCTGTAATTTCATAGCAGTGTTAATGTAAGTCTACTTGTGACAATAATAAAAATTATTATTATTTAAACCAATGCCTGCTTTGTTACTGTACTCTTCAACCTGTTCAGGTTAAAAGTTTCATTACGTTTCGCTGTCCAAGCCTATTAAAAGATGTTTGACCATCTTCAATCCTTTTTCCGTGTCTGACACACTTGGATGCTCCATAGCCCATTCCGAAAAAATACTTTTGAAATTTCCCGATGATTTTCCTCCAGTGTTCTGGAGATTGATCTTCAATTCCTGGCAACCCTCGGGAAGGAGAGGGCCGGGAGCGGCTCTAGGATCGGGCTCATTAGCCAAGCAAGAACCTACAGAAACCATGGCCAGTAACACGGAGCTTCTAAGAGGGACAAAAGGGTGAACTCCGTAGATCAGGCGAAGGCTGTGGAGAGAAAGAGTTTACGTTTCAAGTCAATGAACTTTCTTCAGAACAGCCCGCTGGTGAAAGATCATCAATTTGAAACCTTAACTCCGTTTTCTATTTTTATTGCAGATTTCCAGCATCTGCAGTATTGTGCTTTTGGCCCTGTGGTCTATGTTTGGGGGTGAATGCTGGTAGAGCATGTCAGGCATTAGATGGTAAATGAGGGTCCTGTTTTCCCTAAATACTAAAATCTCTAGAGTAAATCTTGTACACATTGAGTCTTTCTCTTACTTCTGCGTCGGAGCCCTGCTCCGTGAATCTGTATGTAATGATACTACCGAGGGCGTGCTATCCTGGCAGGTGTTGCTATTTGCATGTGTTTTAAGTTGATACTTTGTACAAGTGGACAAAAAGGACCCTCCGCCTGGAAGAGCATCTTCTCCTGATGTTTTGGCCAACAGCTGCCCCGTATAACCAAAACAGATGAACTGGTCGTTCATCTCATCAATGTTTTATAGAACATTTGCTGTGTGTGAATTGGTTTATGAATTTACTCATCGAAAAGTGATCAAGAATAATGAGTTAGCCATAAGGCACTTTTGGACCACTCAATGTGCTACATAAAATGCTCATTTTTCTTTATTAAGTTTTCAGACTGTACCTTCCACCGGAATCCAGATGTGGCAGCACACATGCAGCCAGTCCTCTGTGTAAATGTGTTCCAGAATAAACCAAAGATCATTCTACTCGCACCATTTAAGCCGTGTTTGCACCTTCTACGAACCAGCTTCGTTTGCATGACGGAGCTGTCGCATGTGAGATGTTCTGCTGGATAACTGTAGCTTCCAGACTTTGCAATTTCCCCAGCTCTCGGTGGCACTTGCTGCTTTATTTCTCACTCGTCCAGGGCTTCACTCCCCTCGCTCTCTCTCTCTCTCCCTCACACTCCACTTTCGCAGGATCTCGAGATTCCCCTCACCCTCCATTCCTCTGCTTGTCTCTCCTGCTTTTCTGCTCTTTCCTGCCATTCCCCTGCTCCTGTCTCTGTCTCCTGCCTCCTGCTCCCAGTGGGCAGTGAACACATGGTGATTGAGGAATTTTAGGACTGTTTTGAGTGGTAACGAGGATATACCCGGCACTCTGGGCTGAACAGTGGGTGACACGAACCTGCAAGGTTCAGGCGTATACTCAAGTGTTCTACTGCAAGTGCATGTGTGGCTCTGGGGGGCTGTGGAATGACATTGTTTTTTTGTTCCTATTGGCAGTGGTGGACCCCTGCTCGGCCTACATCAGCTTGAATGAGCCCTGGCGAAACACGGAGCACCACATCAACACCTCGCACGGGGCGCCCATGTGCGACAACATCATGGACAGGGAATGGTACCGCTTCACCGGGTTCGCAGGAGACGCCATGCCCACGTTCTGCATCCAGGAGAACTTCTGCGGCACCCACGCGCCCATCTGGCTGAACGGCAGCCACCCCATGCTGCCCGATGGCATTGTCTCGGTGCAGGCGTGCGCCAGCTTCAACGAGAACTGCTGCCTGTGGAGCACCACAGTGAAGGTGAAGGCTTGTCCGGGGGGTTACTACGTCTACCAGCTTCCTAAGCCAAGTGTCTGCTTCCATGCCTACTGCGGACGTAAGTACTCAATGCTCTCCAAGGAGACAGATGCCAGCTCTGCCAATGAAACTCTCGATGACGTTTAGCCCCCAACACCAACATCAACCACTCGCAGCTCCTGAAGCTCAGATGCTCCCTTTCCTGCATCATTCTTTCAATCCCACCCTCTACATATTTAAGACTTCCTAAGTGAAACTACAACTTTAATGAAAAATGAAAATCGTTTATTGTCACAAGTAGGCTTCAATGAAGTTACTGTGAAAAGCCCCTAGTCGCCACATTCCGGCGCCTGTTCAGGGAGGCTGTTACGGGAATTGAACCGTGCTGCTGGTCTGCCTTGGTCTGCTTTCAAAGCCAGCGATTTAGCCCTGTGTGAAACAGCCCCACTTTAATGTCAATTAATACAAAATTTGGGCTTATATTGGTCACTCTGAATCCATTTTAAATTGGGCATTAACAACCAGAAGAGAGGAATCATTCACCCAATCAGTCTACGTTACTCTAAACTCCAATTCCTGGGATCAGTCAATCGCCCCGTCTCTGCCTTCACAGATTCTAACCAGAAAGTCATCATGAGGCTTGATCACCGATCCAGAGCGCCTGCTCTGACCTTTCCAGCTTAGCAGCTACTTTTATCCAGCAAATTCCCACCTGGCCCCCGCAAAAGTTATTATTTTTTTTTAAAAAACAATGCTTCTCGTTTCATTTTTTTTTAAAAACCATGCTCACTCCTTTTCTCTTCTCTGCTCCCCTTTTATTTCCTCGCAATATTCTCCCCCGTCCTGGAAGTTGCTGTCTTTTGCCCAAGTGCGATTGCCCCGTGCTCCTCCACCGCCCCCCCGTTCCTGTATCGGAGCTGATAATGAGTGCCAGTGGCCTATCCACGGCAGAGGCATTGCAAGCTCGCCCTCCATCTCTACGGTCTCGCAGTAGGACACCAGTCAGGAGCAGGAACATTGGTCAGTCGCTTTCCTCCCTCTCCCCCTCCACTGAGCTGGGGTGGGGGCAGCGGACCACGGTGATTCTCTACACGGTACCACCTGTGAACTGGCCTAGGAGTTCTCTTGGTGCTCGTGGTTCAGTTGCGCACGATCTAAACTTTCTACTTTTATGTGAAAATATATATTTATATGTACTTCACTTGTAATAGAGGAATGGCGCATTGGATTGTAATTTTAATCTAATTTTGATTCAACATTACACTTCCACTAATATCCTGTTCACCACCTCCTTACTACCTGATGAATTTGTTTGTTTATTTTAATTATTACACAATTATTAAGTGTTTGCAATTAGTATTAGAGTGACCAATATAAGCCCAAATTTTGTATTAACCTGATTATCTAATCTATGTTTTTCCAAGCAGCTTGCACCGCACTTCAGCTGTTAGTCTGCAAATGTATTTCTTGAATAAAATCCCATTATTATTATGATTACTGCTAAGCCTCCAGGATCTCTCCACCATTTGTTTTTTTTGTACAACTTGGCATGACATAGATTGCAAAGCACAGAAATCGGCCATTTTACCCAACATAGCGGTGTTTTTGCTTCCACAGTAGCCTCCTCCTATCCCTCTTCACCTCTCGCCCTACTTCTGGTTCTATGTCTAAATATTTTATTTTTATGTATATTTCAGACGTATTGGTCTTTTCCCTCTCCGGTGAGTTAATTCTGCTAATACCTGTCCCTTACACCTGCTGCCTCAGACAGATGTCTAGAAATCAGCAGCTGTAACTTCATAGAAAGGCAAAACCACATCACAAGACTTTAAACCCCCTCAGATCCTTTGACCTGCAAGGCTTTTATTCACTTCAAAGCAAAATAGCTTTTAGTAGCCTGTAATTGACAGCTTGCAGATGTCTGGATTGTTTATTTTCAATTTTGCACTTGAATGAATCTCAAGTAGCCTGCTGTGAAACTAACTGCAACGTTTATCAACATTTTGCTATGATTGACAGCTCATGACCACATCAAAAGCAGTTAAGTGCTTTCTGCTGAGAGGATGTGAAAGCACTTAACTCCTAGATGTTTATAAACATTGTGCCAATCCTGTTTTTCCCAATGCTGGATTCTCCAATGCATCAGCAACTCCGCTACCAGTGGGGGGCTGTGGAGAATCCAGCCCCACAACTCTTGAGTGCATCTGAATATCGCAGTCCTTTCCTGAAACGCCTCCCTGTCACGTTTCGTTAATAACTATTCTGCTTATGAGAGCAGCATATCACCTGCCTGTCTCACAATGTCAGGTGCGATTATAGAATAATAGAATCCTATAGAAGAGAAGGAAGTCGTTCAATCTATTGTACCTTTGCCCAATGTAATAGAAAATCGTCAGGCTGCCCAGCATTTTATAAAAGACCTCGCAAACCATTTATTCATTGTCTCCTCATTGATGTCTACTGACGCTGCAAACAGGTGCGTTAGGCTTAGGAGATAACTGAACCCTCGTATAAAGACCCAATTCCACCCCCCATTTTAAGTATCACACATTCTATCTCTGTTTTCAGATTTCCCTTCTGCGTTTGCTGCATCCACCTTTATAATGGGAGCCCATGTAAGCTTGTCGCGCTGCAATTATGCCCTCCCGTCAATAGGGGTGCTGCAGCTTGTCCCAAGCCTTTCTTGTACCAGGACATCATTGCCCCTTTTGAAAATGCTGCCCTCTGACTGAGCCAGCGTTTTGTCTTCCACAGATTTCTACGACATATGTGATGTGGCGGATTGTGTGGGGCACTGTGACGGTGAAGAGGAATGCCATTGTAATGAAGGAACCATCCTAGGCCCAGACTCCCAGACATGTCTAGGTAAGGCGTTTGAAAGGGCTATATACTCATGGTAAGGTGTGCGTAACCTCGTGATGAAAAAAGAAAGGCGGTGAGGATAAAATATTCTTTAATCCAAGCAGAATTTATCAAAAGGTTTACTAATTGGTCAAAAATTATTTTGTTATGTTTTAAACAATTATGGATCCTGCTATTCAGGGACAGAGAGCGTTTCTAGATGTGACTATGTTGGGTTGCTTGCAAATCTACATGGGGTCCACAGAAAAGTGCCATTATGCCCAACCAATCCATGAAGCTCTCCACGTGCCATCTCCCACTCCACGGTCATCTATCAGCATGTTCTTCTATTGCTTGCTCCTTCACGTGCTGCTCCAGCTTCCCATTAGTTGCACCTATGCTGCTCATTATCACAATGCTTTCTGTGGGATCTTGCTGTGTGCAGCTTGTCAGCCGTGGTCCCTACATTACAAAAATGCCTCAATGGGTGCACAGCCCTTCGCGGCATCCTGAACTTGTGAATAGCACGAGATACGTCTGCAAATATTATTCTATAATAATTCCGAAACATTTGGAACGCTGAGCTAGATGGGCTGAATGGGCTTCCTAAGCTGGACCATTCAAAAGATGGGTTTTGCAGTTTGTAATCGATAACAATAAATGACAAGCTAAGTGTGGATTGTGGCACATCGATACAGGAAAGGTTTGTGGTGCAGTGGGTAAAGCCCTTCCCTCGGTGTCAGAAGTTCCAGGCTCCAGTCCCACCCCAGGACCTGATGGACAATTTATGACCAAGGTCACATAGGATGAGTATCAACCTGCAAATCCTTCGAACACACGCCAATGACAGGTGGTAAGAGTGGGAGAGGCTCCTGGTCGGCTATGTGATGGGAAGAACGTTGGAGCCTCTACCCTCACCATTCATAGCTCCAGGCTGTGACATGCATGTAAAAGTAAAGGTTGGCATGGCAACGTGAACTCCCTGAGTGAACTGTGACCCACCGCCATCAATTTACGGCCTTTATGTTATCAGGATTCAAAGTTTACCATTCATTAGTGTTTGCTCATCAAGAAATGGCATTGGACACGTCTTAAATCATCTTGGTTTACATCTTAATTCAATTAGTTGTTTTGACTTCCATATTCACTGTGAAATATATTGTAAACCAGTTTAGGGTGCGTCAGATGGAATGCAGTGATCTGTTCCAATTCTGTTCTCTTGTTCTGAACATTTATTGCAAGTGTTAGCAATAAATAATTAGTAATAAGTACAGTTGGATGGTCAATGGTATGTTATGAAATATGTCCTGAGATTGTATATCTCTAATGTCTAATCCCTGTCCTCCCACCTATACAGACATCAATGAATGCGAGGACAATAATGGGGGTTGCAGTGAAGTGTGCGTCAATCTGCAGGGCTCCTTCCGTTGCGAGTGTGGGATTGGAAAGTCACTGGGCAGCAACGCTGTGACTTGTGAAGGTGAGTGAAAGCTCCCGACTGAGAAAACATCTCTGATTAGGTGGGGATTTCGATACAGCTTGCTCCTTTGGGAACTGTTTGAGGTTGCAGGACTGTTGGGCATGCAGTTTCTGGAGGAATCTCTGAAGTTGAAGCAACAGTGGGTGTGTCGCCCTAAGAGGCGGAAGGTAGAGCTGTTCTTGGTACCATCCATAGAACCTCTGTTCACAGCGATTCCGAATTGGACTGGGATTTGCGTCGGAATGGTTTGATTGAACGTCCTCTGATTTTACCGGCAGTCATCTTTCATTGGGCCATCACATCACTGAGTCACATTCAAATCGGTGACCCATTCTTTGACTGACTGTCAGAGGCACTCGATGCAACATTGACTGTTAAACCTTAGAAGGACAGCACAGAAGGAGGCCATTCAGCCTGTCGTGGCCATGCCAGATCCCTGTAACCTCAGTCAATCCGACTCCCCAGTCCTTTCCCTCATAGCCTTGCAAGTTATATCACTTCATAGAATTATCTAATTCTCTTTTGAAAGCCACAAACATTCCAGATCTTAACCACTCGCTCTGTTTTTTATAAAAATCCTCACGTCCCCTCTGATTCTTTTGCCAATCATCTTAAACCCATCTGGTTTATGAATGCCCTTCAGGGAAGGAAATCTGCCATCCGTACCCGGCCTGACCTACATGTGACTCCAGATCAACAGCAATGTGGTTGACTCTTAACAGCTCGCAAGAGCGATTGGAGGTGGGCAATAAATGCTGGCCTTGCCAGTGATGCCAACATTGCATGAATGAATGAAGAGACCAAATCAATGTCCTGTGGTTTTTTTCAACCCTTCTGCCAATTGGAACGGTTTTCACCTCTGCACTAATGCAGCACAGTAGCATTGTGGATAGCACAATTGCTTCACAGCTCCAGGGTCCCAGGTTCGATTCCGGCTTGGGTCACTGTCTGTGCGGAGTCTGCACATCCTCCCAGTGTGTGCGTGGGTTTCCTCCGGGTGCTCCGGTTTCCTCCCACAGTCCAAAGATGTGCAGGTTAGGGGGATTGGCCATGATAAATTGCCCTTAGTGTCCAAAATTGCCCTTAGTGTTGGGTGGGGTTACTGGGTTATGGGGATTGGGGTAGCGGTGTTGACCTTGGGTAGGGTGCTCCTTCCAAGAGCCGGTGCAGACTCGATGGGCCGAATGGCCTCCTTCTACACTGTAAATTCTATGATAATCTATGATAATCTACCCAGACCCCTCAAGATTTTGAACATCTCTATCAAATCTCCCCTCGCTGTTCTCCAAAGAAAAGAAGCTCAGCTTCATTCCTGCTTCCTTGTCACTGAGGTCTCTCATTCCTGGAACCATATGTTAGTCAGATGGATATAATTGCACTCTTTGAATTGTCCAGTGTTTTCTTAATTCGCACTCTCTGAGAAGAGTGTGTCCTTTATTAAGGAGTTACTTCAGTGAAACGCAAGCAATTTGTTGAGATTTGTTTTTGGAATATCAGTGAGACTGTGGTGAAGAGTCGTGGATGAATTGTGTGCAGTGCCGCCAGAACCTTCACACGTGGGGAAGATGACCGTGCTCAATTTCATTGAGTCACGCTATTTTATTTTAGTTCCCCTCTACTCGATGAAGTGTTCTGCTTGATTCCGCAGATATCGAAGGCTGTAGCAACAATAATGGCGGCTGCAGCCACGACTGTGTGTTGATGGATGGAGGGTATCAGTGCGAGTGTCCTCGTGGATTAATGCTCTCGGAGGACAACCACACCTGCCAAGGTAAATCCAGTCCCCCTGGTCTGACTGCAAGCTAGTTACTGGCGCAATTGGATTTTACTGACCACATTAGTGAAAAGCGGTGCTTATTTGCTTTGGCTCAGTCCTCCCTCCACACCCCCTCACCCGAGGGTCCCCAAACGGTGAGTCGCGACCCCCAGTGGATGGGATTTTGGGGTTACTATCTCCCAGGCAGCAATGGTGACCATAGAGCTCAGACCAAGTTTGACAGCTGCAAGGTCCCTTCAAATGATATCTTCTTGCATGTCAATGGGTGTGGCTTAATCGTCCATACTCTGATGCTCCAATCACGGGAGGCTTTTTGCTTTTCCCAGGGCAAATTCAGTTGTTTTAAAAACTCCAACCCCATTGGTAAACTGCTCAACTCCCCTCCTGTTAATCAGCTCAACCATAAGAACATAAGAACTAGGAGCAGGAGTAGGCCACCTGGCCCTTAGAGCCTGCTCCGCCATTCAATGAGATCATGGCTGATCTTTGTGGACTCAGCTCCACTTTCCCGCTCGAACACCATAACCCTTAAACCCTTTATTCTTCAAAAAACTATCTATCTTTATCTTGAAAACATTTAATGAAGGAGCCTCAACTGCTTCACTGAGCAAGGAATTCCATAGATTCACAACCCTTTGGGTGAAGAAGTTCCTCCTAAACTCAGTTGGGGAGGGGGAGCAGCCCCAAGTCGTGGTCCACATAGGTACCAACGACATAGGTAGGAAAAAGGATAGGGATGCAAGGCAGGAATTCCGGGAGCTGGGGTGGAAATTTAGATCGAGGACAAACAGAGTTATTATCTCTGGGTTGTTACCCGTGCCACGTGCTAGCGAGACGAGGAATCGGGAGAGAGAGGAGTTGAAGACGTGGCTACAGGTATGGGGGTACCAATATCCTGGGGGGGAAATTTGCTAATGCTCTTCGGGAGGGTTTAAACTAGTTCAGCAGGGGATTGGGAACCTGAATTGTAGCTCCAGTATACAGGAGGTTGAGAGTAGTGAGGTCATGAGTAAGGTTTCAAAGTTGCAGGAGTGTACCAGCAGGCAGGAAGGTGGTTTAAAGTGTGTCTTCTTCAATGCCAGGAGCATCTGGAATAAGGTGGGTGAACTTGCGACATGGGTTGGTACCTGGGACTTTGATGTTGTGGCCATTTCGGAGACATGGATAGAGCAGGAACAGGAATGGTTGTTGTAGATGCCGTGGTTTAGATATTTCAGTAAGCTCAGGGAAGGTGGTAAAAGAGGGGGAGGGGTGGCATTGTTAGTCAAGGACAGTATTACGGTGGCAGAAAGGACGTTTGATGAGGACCCATCTACTGAGGTAGTATGGGCAGAGGTTAGAAACAGGAAAGGAGAGGTCACCCTGTTAGGGGTTTTCTATAGGCTTCCGAAAAGTTCCAGAGATGTAGAGGAAAGGATTGCAAAGATGATTCTGGATAGGAGCGAAAGCAACAGGGTAGTTGTTATGGGGGACTTTAACTTTCCAAATATTGACTGGAAACGCTATAGTTCGAGTAATTTAGATGGGTCCGTTTTTGTCCAATGTGTGCAGGAGGGTTTCCTGACACAGTATGTAGATAGGCCAACGAGAGGCGAGGCCATATTGGATTTGGTACAGGGTAATGAACCAGGACAGGTGTTAGATTTGGAGGTAGGTGAGCACTTTGGTGATAGTGATCACAATTCGATTATGTTTACTTTTGTGATGGAAAGGGATAGGTATATACCGCAGGGCAAGAGTTATATCTGGGGGAAAGGCAATTATGACGCGATGAGGCAAGACTTAGGATGCATCGGATGGAGAGGAAAACTGCAGGGGATGGGCACAATGGAAATGTGGAGCTTGTTCAAGGAACAGCTACTGCGAGTCCTTGAGAAGTATGTACCTGTCATGCAGGGAGGAAGTGGTCGAGCGAGGGAACCGTGGTTTACTAAAGCAGTCGAAACACTTGTCAAGCGGAAGAAGGAGGCTTATGTAAAGATGAGACATGAAGGTTCAGTAAGGATGCTCGAGAGTTACAAGTTAGCTGGGAAGGACCTAAAGAGAGAGCTAAGAAGAGCCAGGAGGGGACATGAGAAGTCTTTGGCAGGTAGGATCAAGTATAACCCTAAAGCTTTGTATAGATATGTCAGGAATAAAAGAATGACTAGGGTAAGAGTAGGGCCAGTCAAGGACAGCAGTGGGAAGTTGTGCTTGGAGTCCGAGGAGATAGGAGAGGTGCTAAATGAATATTTTTCGTCAGTATTCACACAGGAAAAAGACAATGTTGTCGAGGAGAATACTGAGATTCAGGCTACTAGACTAGAAGGGCTTGAGGTTCATAAGGAGGAGGTGTTAGCAATTCTGGAAAGTGTGAAAATAGATAAGTCTCCTGGGCCGGATGGGATTTATCCTAGGATTCTCTGGGAAGCTAGGGAAGAGATTGCTGAGCCTTTGGCTTTGATCTTTAAGTCATCTTTGTCTACAGGAATAGTGCCAGAAGACTGGAGGATAGCAAATGTTGTCCCCTTGTTCAAGAAGGGGAGTAGAGACAACCCTGGTAACTATAGACCAGTGAGCCTTACTTCTGTTGTGGGCAGTCTTGGAAAGCTTTATAAGAAATAGGATGTATAATCATCTGGAAAGGAATAATTTGATGAGAGATAGTCAACACAGTTTTGTGAAGGTTAGGTCGTGCCTCACAAACCTTCTTGAGTTTTTTGAGAAGGTGACCAAACAGGTGGATGAGGGTAAGGCAGTTGATGTGGTGTATGTGGATTTCAGTAAAGCGTTTGATAAGGTTCCCCACGGTAGGCTACTGCAGAAAATATGGAGGCATGGGATTGGATCAGTTTGGATCAGAAATTGGCTAGCTGGAAGAAGACAAAGGGTGGTGGTTGATGGAAAATGTTCCGACTGGAGTCCAGGTACTAGTGGTGTACCACAAGGATCTGTTTTGGGATCACTGCTGTTTGTCATTTTTATAAATTACCTGGAGGAGGACGTAGAAGGACGGGTGAGTAAATTTGCAGATGATACTAAAGTCGGTGGAGTTGTGGACAGTGCGGAAGGATGTTACAAGTTACAAAGGGACATCGATAAGCTGCAGCGCTGGGCTGAGAGGTGGCAAATGGAGTTTAATGCAGAAAAGTGTGAGGTGATTCATTTTGGAAGGAATAACAGGAAGACAGAGTACTGGGCTAATGGTAAGATTCTTGGCAGTGTGGATGAGCAGATAGATCTCGGTGTCCATGTACCTAGATCTCTGAAAGTTGCCACCTAGGTTGAGAGGGTTGTTAAGAAGGCGTACGGTGTATTAGCTTTTATTGGTAGAGGGATTGAGTTTCGAAGCCATGAGGTCATATTGCAGCTGTACAAAACTTTGGTGCGGCCGCATTTGGAGTATTGCGTGCAATTCTGGTCGCCGCATTATAGGAAGGATGTGGAAGCACTGGAAAGGGTGCAGAGGAGATTTACCAGAATGTTGCCTGGTATGGAGGGAAGATCTTATGAGGGAAGGCTGAGGGACTTGAGGCTGTTTTTGTTAGAGAGAAGAAGGTTAAGAGGTGACTTAATTGAGGCATACAAGATGATCAGAGGACTAGATAGGGTGGACAGTGAGAGCCTTTTTCCTCGGATGGTGATGTCTAGCACGAGGGGACATAGCTTTAAATTGAGGGGAGATAGATATAAGACAGATGTCAGAGGTAGGTTCTTTACTCAGAGAGTAGTAAGGGTGTGGAATGCCCTGCCTGCAACAGCAGTGGACTCGCCAACACTAAGGGCATTCAAATGGTCATTGGATAGACATATGGACGATAAGGGAATAGTGTAGATGGGCTTTAGAGTGGTTTCACAAGTCGGTGCAACATTGAGGGCCGAAGGGCCTGTACTGCGCTGTAATGTTCTATGTTCTAAATCTACTTCCCCTTATTTTGAGGCTATGCCCCCTAGTTCTGCTTTCACCCGCCAGTGGAAACAACCTGCCCGCATCTATCCTATCTATTCCCTTCATAATTTTATATGTTTCTATAAGATCCCCCACATCCTTCTAAATTCCAACAAGTACAGTCCCAGTCTACTCAACTTCTCCTCGTAATCCAACCCCTTCAGCTCTGGGATTAACCTAGTGAATCTCCTCTGCACACCCTCCAGTGCCAGTACATCCTTTCTCAGGTAAGGAGACCAAAACTGAACACAAAATTCCAGATGTGGCCTCACTGACACCTTGTACAGTTGCAGCATAACCCCGCTCAACAATTTCTCCTGCGCCCCACTCAAACTTTCTAACCCTCCTCCCACCCCTAATTTTTTAATCTGGGGGTCGCAGGAAATGTGGGGCATTAAAATTGGGTCACTTTGGGAAAAGGTTTGGGAAGCGCTGCCTTAACCTAATGCCGCTACCTTACCCCTTGTTTCTCTCTTGTCTCTTTCCCGTCGCCAGTTCCTGTGCAGTGCAAGTCGGAGTCGATCGAAGTGGCTGTACCCAAGGATTTAGTAGGCGGTTTGGAATTGTATCTGCTGAATACCTCGTGTAAAGCCCTTTCCAATGGGACTCACGCCAACATCAACTTTAATCTCAAATCTTGCGGCACAGCCATTGAGGTAACAACGGGGAGACGGTGGGGTAGTGGTAATGTGATGAATAATCCAGAGGACCAAGCCAGTGCTCTGAGGATGTGGGTTCAAATCCCACCACGGCTGCCAGTGGAATTTGAGTTCAATTCGTAAATCTGGAATATAAAGCTAGTGGGTCCCCCAGTACGCAGACAAGGCCCGCCCCCTAATACAGACCACGACCTTCCCTCTGTCGACAGAGGCTTGCCAAGCCTTCAGCCGCATCAAAGCGGATATCGCAAAGGCCACGATGCGCGCCATCGACGAGTCCCTCCCCTTCCAGGTCGAGAGCGACGCCTCCGACGTAGCTCTGGCGGCCACCCTTAACCAAGCGGGCAGACCCGTGGCCTTTTTTCACACACCCTCCACTCCTCAGAAATCCGCCACTCCTCAGTGGAAAAGGAAGCCCAAGCCATAGTGGAAGCGGTGCGACATTGGAGGCATTACCTGGCCGGCAGGAGATTCACTCTCCTCACCGACCAACGGTCGGTAGCCTTCATGTTCGATAATGCACTGCGGGGCAAAATCAAAAACGACAAGATCTTAAGGTGGAGGATCGAGCTCTCCACCTTCAACTACGAGATCTTGTATCGTCCCGGAAAGCTGAACGAGCCGTCCGATGCCCTATCCCGCGGCACATGTGCCAACGCACAAATTAACCGCCTCCAAACCCTCCACAAGGACCTCTGCTACCCGGGGGTCACTCGGTTTTACCACTTCATCAAGTCCCGCAATCTCCCATACTCCTTAGAGGAGGTCCGTACAGTCACGAGGGACTGCCACATCTGCGCGGAATGCAAGCCGCATTTTTTCAGGCCAGATGGAGCGCACCTGATTAAGGCTTCCCGCCCCTTCGAGCACCTCAGTCTCGATTTCAAAGGGCCCCTCCCCTCCACCGACCGCAACGCATATTTTCTTAACGTAGTGGACGAATACTCCCGCTTCCCTTTTGCCATTCCCTGCTCTGACATGACCGCGGCCACAGTCATTAAAGCCCTGAACAGCATCTTCACACTGTTCGGTTACCCTGCATACGTCCACAGCGACAGGGGGTCCTCCTTCATGAGTGACGAGCTGCGCCAGTTCCTGCTCAGCAAGGGCATAGCCTCAAGCAGGACGACCAGCTACAACCCCCGGGGGAACGGGCAAGTAGAAAGGGAGAACGGCATGGTCTGGAAGGCCGTCCTACTGGCCCTACGGTCCAGGGACCTCCCAGTTTCAAGGTGGCAGTAGGTCCTCCCGGACGCTCTCCATTCCATCCGGTCGTTATTATGTACGAGCACTAATCAAACGCCGCATGAGCGTCTCCTTGTCTTCCCTAGGAGGTCCTCCTCTGGAACGTCGCTGCCGACCTGGCTGGCGGCCCCAGGACCCATCCTGCTCCGAAAGCATGTGCAGGCACATAAGGCGGACCCGTTGGTCGAAAGGGTTCACCTCCTCCACGCGAACCCCCAGTACGCCTACGTGGAGTACCCCGACGGCTGACAGGACACGGTCTCCCTGCGGGATCTGGCGCCCGCCGGCAACACGCACACCACCCCCCCCCCCCCGACACCATCAACCCAACCCCCCCTTCCTGCCACCGCCGCACCCCGCGACCGCCCCCTTCCCAAGAGGACCGGTCCCCCTCCCCTTTGCACCGGCAGCTGAAACCGTACGGCTCCTGGAGGCGACAACACTGGTACAAGCACCACCACCACCGCCGGGGCCGAGGCGATTGACACGGACGACCAGACCGCCCGACCGACTCGTGGCGTCGATGTAAAACAAATATTGGCTGTTCACAAGAACATTTTGCTTTCTTCCTATACCCTCTGTAAATAATTGCAACAGGACGAAATTGTCCAATACTGTATTGCCATGTGAATGTTTTACCCTCCCAGGACCAGCCCTGTAAACCCTTACCACCATACGAAGCATCACCCCGCCGGGTTCATTTTTGACAAGGGGTGAATGTGGTAGTATGTATTGGGGGTCATGTGGGACTGGAAGCCCTAATGTCATTGGCTGACAGATCCCGGGTCCTGGTTGGCCGTTGACCTCAAGCTCCGCCCTGAAGGCGAAGTATAAGAAGCCGGAGTCTTCCCCCGCAGGCCAGTTTACTATCGAGCTGCGGGGGAACAGACACGCTTAATAAAGCCTCATCGACTTCACTCTATTCGTCTCATGGAGTCTTTGTGCGCTACATAGTGTCAGTAATGGCAACCCCGAAACCTTCGATAAAACCTCATCTGGTTCACTATTGACCTTTAGGGAAGGAAATCTGCCATACTTACCCGGTCTGGCCTACATGTGACTCCAGATCCACAGCAATGTGGTTGACTCTTAACAGCTGTCTGACATGGCCTGACAAGCCACTCAGTGTAAGGGCAATTAGGGATGGAGAATGGGCAACAAATGTTGACCTTGCCAGTGACACCCACATCCATGAAAGAAATGTTCTGGAATGATCAAGTCGACCCTATATATATATATATATATATATATATATATATGTATGTAACATATGCAAACACACTGCAGGGCTTATGTGTATGTATCCTCCTTTTCCTTACAGTTCTATATTGGCATTGGTTAGCCAATCACTGAACAGATCTGTGCTCCAGATATCTGCGATGAGCAATGTCACGGGTGAATAGCTTCGTCTGTACAATTTTATTTTGGGTTAGAATACTTGCAGAGGCTGGAGAGTATTGGCTGTTTTTTACAGTTTGTGATTTTAACCCTTTTCCTCCAGGTTGTGGGTGACAAGATAATTGCAAGAAACACGTTGACGGGAATCCCGAAACAGACTCCGGGCAGTAATGGGGACGTTATCATCCGGACCAGTAAACTGGTCATTCCCATCACCTGCGAGTTCCCCCGCCAGTACACTGTGTCTGAGGGATACGTGCCCAACCCTGCCAATTCCCCGCTGCAGATTATGGGCAGGAACCACGGGCTCTTCCCCTTCGCTCTGGAGATCTTTAAATCGAAGGAATTTGACGAGATTTACAAAGAGACACCGCCAGTTCTCAAACTCCGAGACTCGCTGTACTTCGGGGTCGAACCTCTCATGCACGTGGATGGGCTTCAGGCCCTAGTTGAGAATTGCTTCGCCACCCCCACACCCAGTGGTGATGACATCATGAAGTATTACCTCATCAAGGATGGGTAAGTGTGCCAGACTGAGGTAAAACCTCCAGATGTCAGTATAACTACCATCTGAATCGGGAAATGTTCTTAACCACGTTGCTGAAGCACCAATAACCATCCACGAACCTTTCTATGAAAAGCTCTGAAGAAAGGGCAGGGGAATGAGATTAAATGGATAACCATTTCACAGAGATAGCACAGGCACCCTGGGCCGAATGACATACTCTTTGCGAGAAAACTGTATGATTCGTTCCTCCCAAGTTGAATGGGGTCTGAATGGGTAGCACGATAGCTTGGTGGTTAGCACAATTGCTTCACAGCTCCAGGGTCCCAGGTTCGAATCCGGCTTGGGTCACTGTCTGTGCGGAGTCTGCACGTTCTCCCCGTGTCTGCGTGGGTTTCCTCCGGGTGCTCCGGTTTCCTCCCACAGCCCAAAGATGTGCAGGTTAGGTGGATTGGCCATGATAAATTGCCCTTGGTGTCCTAAATTGCCATTTGTGTTGGGTGGGGTTACTGGGTTATGGGGATAGGGTGTAGGTGTTGACCTTGGGTAGGGTGCTATTTCCAAGGGTCAGTGCAGACTCGATGGGCCGAATGGCCTCCTTCTGCACTCTAAATTCTATGATAATCTATGGTTATAATTGGTCAATACGTTCTGGACGTTCATACTGAAGGAAAATGGGAAATCTCCCTAATCATTAAGTTTAAAAAAAAATTTAGGTTTTTCTTTCATGTAATAAGAATCCCAATAGGCTTCCAAGACAAAGGGAATGCTTAGAAATAAGAAGAATTTGGGGAAATGACTAAAGCATGTGGAGGTAACTTTGAGGGATTCTTGGTGAGAGGAAAAGAATGAGCCAGAATTTGGGGTTCAGAGAGGGGGGATTGGGGGGGCGGTGGGGGTGGGGGGGAGGTTTCAACGGGTTAAGCACAGGTGGCTGATAGCTGTACCACTCATAGCTGGGCTGGCAGTGGAGGATAGAACCCAAGTTGGAACTCCATGAGCTGGAGCGGCTTACAGAGGGTGAGGAAGAGTGCAGACAGACTTGTAAATGTTGACAAGGATTTCAATCCAATGCGCCGAGGAACAGCTGGCAATGAAGGTCGGAGAGAGCAGGATGGATGGTGAGCAAGCCTGAGGGTAGGACAGGATGGAGGCAGCAGAGATTGGAATGACTTCAGAGGTTTGTGTGGGGTGGAGCTCAGGAAGTTAACCATGCAAGCATTGGAGTGCAATGTGGGGAAAAAAACAACGATAAGATTGGAGACTAAACAAATGGAGCAGAGTCCGTGTAGGGCAGATTTTGCCTGAGATACAGAAGAGCTTGCTAGATCAAGTGATAATTTTCCCATATCGTTGAGACAGATACATAGATTCTGTAGGATCAGGGGGGAAACTGTGCATACATCATCTGTAGAAGCTACGGACTTCCTCATTGGGGTAAAATTTGACATTCTGATCATTCTAAATCAGGCAATGTTTGTTCTGATTCGCTGCATAACTTTGCCCTAAATAACTCAGCTACTTGGCAGTCAAAGGAACGTTCTTCCGTTGCTGAATAACAAATAGTTCTGACAATGATATTCTCCGATACAAACTCCGTCAATACAAAATCTAGCAACTCGGGGGAGCCCAAGTCTACAAACTTACTCACCGATCTCCAAATTGTTTTTTTTAAATTTAGAGTATCCAATTTATTTTTTCCAATTAAGGGGCAATTTAGCGTGGCCAATCCACCTACCCTGCACATCTTTGGGTTGTGGGGGCGAAACCCACGCAAACACAGGGAGAATGTGCAAACTCCACACGGATAGTGACCCAGAGCCGGGATCGAACCTGGGACCTCGGCGCCGTGAGGCAACCGTGCTAACCACTTGCGCCATCGTGCTACCCTACCAATCTCCAAATTAACCCAACTTTACACGCCAATGTCTGAGGGTAGATTCTCTACACCGACCTGCTATGATCAAGTACCCTCAGATTAACTAGATTTACGTCGGTGAGGCTTGTTAGCCTGAATCTAGTCACTGAAGACAGTTGGGTAGTTCTTTTTTTATATACTAATCTAAACAAATCCCTTGTTCCTGCTTTCATAGCTGCATCAATGATGATACTGTCAAACAAGAAACATCCACGGACCACTTAGCGAAACATTTTTACGTTCCCGTCTTCAAGTTTGTGGGAAAAGACAATAAGGTAAGAATTTCCCTTACAAGAAAGGTGAAGGTTCAAGGTGCACCCCAAGGGGTTAAACAGATGGTGGACTCTGTTCAACCAGAAGTGCGAGGGGCCTGTGACGTTCTGTCATACTCACTCAGTCACAGGAGCAGAATCTGGTACACACTTGTCCTGATACCCCTTGGTTACAAGAAGCTACTGATTATGTCTGAGAGTGCTATCTGGTTAGGAATTACGATTGTGATTTCAGTGAGGATGTGGCTTGCGATTTTAAGTCACACAATTATCATTGAGTTTGAGGCCTGTACGACATTGCTAATTCTGATTGGAATTATGAGCTATATTGTGTTTAGGGCCCCGCACTCCTATCACCCAGTCTCACTTTGTGGGAAGCTGGGTTGGGAAAAACAGGCAGAGAAGACAGCACGGCCAGTTTGGATGGATCAATCCCGAGTATTGATCATCAGATTTAATAATGAGAAAATTGGTGCGCATTGTGTCCAAGTCTGAGCACTGAAACAATGATCTCATGGCCTTAGGGAGAGAGCAGAGGAGATTTACCAGGATGCTATCATAGAATCATAGAATTTACAGTGCAGAAGGAGGCCATTCGGCCCATCAGCAGGGATGAGGGGAGTTATGGGGAGTGCACTGGATTGTTATGCTCAGAGTGGATAAGGTAAAGAGAAGATTCGCTGGGGGTGTTCAAATTCACGCATGGTTTTGATAGAGCGAATGAAGAGAAGCTGTTTCCATTGACGGGGTCGAGAGCTAGAGGCCGCAGATTGAAGGTGATAGGTTCAAGAACCAGACGTGATGTGAGGAAAATAAAATTTACACACAAAGAGTTTTTGTTTTTAAATTTAGAGTACCCAATTCATTTATCCAATTAAGGGGCAATTTAGCGTGGCCAATCCACCTACCCTGCCCATCTTTGGGTTGTGGGGGCGAAACCCGTGCAAACACGGGGAGGATGTGCAAACTCCACACGGACAGTGACCCAGAGCCGGGATCGAACCTGGGACCTTGGCGGCGTGAGGCAGCAGTGCTAACCACCCTGCTGCCCTCACAAAAGTATTTCTGACGTGGAATGTATGGTCTGAAAGGTTGGTTGAAGCAGATTCAATGGAGCCACAAAAAAAAAAAGAATTGAAGGGAACGGAAGTGTAGGGTTGTGAGGTAAGAGCAGGGACATGGGACAATGGGCCGAATGGCCTCCTTCTGAACTGTATCGGTCTGTGATTCAGGCACCCAGCCCTGTGACTTACTGATCAGCCCACCCACTGATTGAAGCCCCCTGAGGTTTGGCGGGGGGCGGGGGGGATCCTGACTCATGAAATCTGCTCCCACGGTTGGGTTTCGAGCTGAGGTTGTGATGGTGCACTGACACTTGATCCGCTCCCTCCCTCTGTAGAAAGTGTACCTTCACTGCCGCGTCCTGGTGTGTGGGGCCTTGGACACCAACTCGCGATGCACGCAGGGCTGCCGCAGGCGGATCCTCCGGTCCACCAAGACGGAGGACGCGGGTCACCGGTGGGACCATCTCCTCAGCGGAGGTCCGATAGTGATCGACGTCGAGTAATGGAAGTTGGAGCATCCGGAACGTTCCGTCAGCCTCTTTCGAGAGCTTTTAATTTGTACGTCATACATAAACAGCAAAAAATGAATCGTCGCTTTTTTTTTTTCTGGTATTAATGAAAAGTAATTTTCTTCTGGACACTAAAAGAATAAATATCACACTGCAGCATAATGTTTTCGGTCAATTTTGAATATAATACCTCTATGATAGTCGTGAGTAATTTTCACTTTAATAAAGTCACTTCAAAGTGTATTCGGAATCAAATTCATTGTCAACAATGTGGACTAAACACATGTTCTCTCCTTGCTCCTGAACCTCGGAATTCCTACTCTCAACCATCAAATCCCCTTCCTGGCCCTCATGTTGTGATTACATAGAACATAGAACAGTACAGCACAGTACAAACCCTTCGACCCACGATGTTGTTCCGACCCTATTGGTCATAACCAGGGAATCGCCTGAAGAATCCTCTCTTCCCATTCTTGCTCCATTACGTCAGGAGTCCCTCAAGGGTCTATCTTTGGGGCCCCTCCTGTTCCCAATCTACACGCTCCTTCCCATGATATCATCCCGAGACGTGACACCAGGTTCTACATCGATGTTAACGCCCCCAGCTCCACCTGAACACCGCCTCTCTCAACCGTCTGCTGTTTTTCCAACATGGTCCTGGATGAGCTGAGATGTCCTCCGGTTGAACTTTGAGAAGACTACATTACTGCCATTGGTCACAGCCTCAAGCTCCACCTCCTACCCATCAATTCCACCCCCCTCCTTGCTTACTGCCTCAGGTTGAATCAGACTCCTTGCGACCTCAGTGTCCTATTTACGCCTAAGTTGAACTTCTAACCTTATATTCTCTCCATTACTAAGACTTTCACCTCCATTGTACATGTTTCCCTTTTAGGATCCCAATTACCTCAGCTCTGACCTTGTTCAAATGCTTAAACTAGGTCAGCACCCTCTGTACCATTTAACACATACATTGATTATCATTGCAACCATTTTATTTCTGCCAATAATTGCTAATATTTGATGATCAGAATGTGTCCAGGTTTTGTTTGAAGTTGAGATGATGTTTCCATTCACATGGTAACCGTAGGAAACCTTTGTAGCATTGGTCTTATGATATATTCATAGCACACACCGGTTATACAGAAACCTCCTGTCTCACTGCTCACACACATACTAACTAGCACACACATGCTCACTCTCTCACACACACACACATGCTCACTCTTACACACATACAGTAACTAGCACACACATGTGTTGTTCCCTGTTTTATAGTGTGTGTGCTCTCACTGGTGATTGGCTGCGATGTTGCGTGTGTGTTGGTTGGTCCAACTACCTGTCCATCAGTGTGTGTGAGATTGCACCATGATATGTTAATGTGGATATCATGACAAAAGGGAATAGTGTAGATGGGCTTTAGAGTGGTTTCACAGGTCGGCGCAACATCGAGGGCCGAAGGGCCTGTACTGCGCTGTAATGTTCTATGTTCTCCATGCTCACTCTCTCACACTCACAAACTAGCACACACATGCTCACTCTCACACTCACAAACTAGCACACACATGTTCACTCTCACACACACACACACTAACTAGCACACACATGCTCACTCTCACACACACACTAACTAGCACACACATGCTCACTCTCTCACACAAACTAGTACACACATCCTCACTCTCACACTCACAAACTAGCACACATATGCTCACTCTCACACACATACACTAACTAGCACACACATGCTCATTCTCACACACACAAACTAGCACACACATGCTCACTCTCTCACACAAATTAGTACACACATCCTCACTCACTCACAAACTAGCACACATATGCTCACTCTCACACACACTGACTAGCACACACATGTTCACTCTCACACACACGCACACATGCTCACTCTCACACACACTAACTAGCACACACATGCTCACTCTCACACACACACTAACTAGCACACACATGCTCACTCTCACACACATACACTAACTAGCACACACATGCTCACTCTCACACACATACACTAACTAGCACACACATGCTCACTCTCACACACACACTAACTAGCACACACATGCTCACTCTCACACACACACACACACTAACTAGCACACACATGCTCACTCTCTCACACAAACTAGTACACACATCCTCACTCTCTCACTCACAAACTAGCACACATATGCTCACTCTCACACACACACACACTAACTAGCACACACACGCTCACTCTCACACACACACACACAAACTAGCGCACACATGCTCACTCTCACACACATACACTAACTAGCACACACGTGCTCACTCTCACACACATACACTAACTAGCACACACGTGCTCACTCTCACACACACACTAACTAGCACACATGTGCTCACTCTCACACACACACTAACTAGCACACACATGCTCACTCTCACACACATACACTAACTAGCACACACGTGCTCACTCTCACACACACACTAACTAGCACACACGTGCTCACTCTCACACACACACACTAACTAGCACACACATGCTCACTCTCACACACATACACTAACTAGCACACACATGCTCACTCTCACACACATGGGTCCTAGGAATAGATATGTAGGATAAAGTGCCAGGAGCAATAGCCTGTGGTGAGTTCCATTGGTTATCCAGGCCCTAAACTCTCTGAACCTCTCCAGCACGCCTCCTTTTAAGAGGGTTCCTTAAAACCTACCTCTTTAACTGAGCTTTTTGTTCATGTGTTCTAATACCTCTTTATTTTGCTCAGTGTGAATTTTTATTCGATGAAGCTCCTGGGCAACATCTTGGTTATGCTAGACGGAGTTCTATTGGAATGCCTTGTGGGAAAGGATGGGGTGATGGGAAGTGGAAGCAAACTCACGGTCCCGTGAGGTGAGTGAGTGTGGATTTGTCCCCACATTCCTCACATACACCCTTCGCCAGACATGGCATCAGGATGGGTTAGACTGGCAGTCACTTACAGGATAACCTTGGATACCGCCTGTAGATATTGCTCAATGCCAATTGAGCAAAGATGGCAACCAGAGAACCGGTTAAACCCACACTCTGGGGCTAGGGGCAATGCGTGACAGAAATAAGGGGCAGGGAAGAAAATAATATTAGAAGGGGAGGGACAGTGTGCATGTGAAATATCAAATATTCTTCCCTGACCATATCGGTCACCAAAACATGTGGCAATCAGTAGTAATTGTTTCTCATGAATTAACATGGAATTATTATTAAATAGAAACTTGCCATATACATAATGGGCCAGGTCTTGAACTTTACCAGTCCAGGAAAAGAGCATGAAATAAATAATTTACATTGCCAGCAGGTAGTTCCAGTGTTGTATGTACAGGTGACAGTGAGAAGAGTTACAACATATGTACATGGAAAGTCATGTATAACACGTGTGTAGTCACGGAAAGGGAGAGTCACATTGTATATGCAGGCACACACGTGCGGAATCTTTATCTTCAAAGCTCATCTCTTTCCTCCTCACTGCATAAGCATGCTGATCTCTGACTGTTCATGAAAGGCTTGCAGCCCAGGGTCCAGACTGCATTGAACATGGTGTCCGCCACAGATTCACAGGCTAAAAGAAAGAACTTCCATTTAATTTGATGCCCCAAAGCACTTAACAGCCAATCAAGTACTTTTGCAATGTCGTCCCTGTCATAATATTGGGAACAGGCCAACCAATTGCTGATGACTGGATTGTCTATTTTCTTAATTATGTTGATTGAAGGATAAATATTGGCCAGGACAAAGGGGAGAACTTTCGAGTTCTTCTTCAAATAGTCCCATCAGCTCTCTTACATCCACCCAAGAGGTTAGGCGAGCCCCCGGTTCACCACCTCATTCAAAAGATGGCACCGCCGTCAGTGCACCGCGCCCTCAGTACTGGACTGGATTGTCAGCCTGGATTATGTGCTAATTCTCTGGAGTGGGCCTTGAACCCATGACCTTCTGACTCAGGTGAATGTGTTATCCACTGAATCATGATTGGAAATGGAACAAGAGATGCAGAGAACTGCAAATGCCGGGATTCTGAATTATAAACAGTTCTAGTCTACACCCAAACATTATCTCATTAGATACTGAGGACCTGATTGTTTACTGTTTCTATTCCAAATACTGTCCATTTTCTACCCCTCTCGTCTTTAGCACTACCTCCAATACTCCCCATGAGCATGTTTGTGTCACCTCACACATCTCTGCAATGACCTCATCTTGTTGGCGTCATGCCAATTAAAATACTGACCTTCGACCTTTGACACAAAGCCCAAACTTTTCTTGAGGTCGGAGCAGATTCCGTAGAGGCACCAACGGAATTTAGCGTCACACCGGTACTTGTTGGCTCCGCAGGTGTCGTAACAACCATCGAGCTGGTTACAACACTTGGTCATGGCTGGGATTCCCAAATCCAGCTGAAACAAAAAAGGAGGAAAATAATTGTGGAGTCGACTCGAAAGAGTCTGGAGGCAGAATTCAGCGGAAATCAACGTCTCGTGGGACTGCTTGAATCTTCACAAACTCTATGCAGTTGAGCCACATCACGGTCGACTGTGCTCACTAGAGCATGGCCAGTCAGATTTAAGGATCTCCACGGGTGATACAACTGTATGTATCCATAGGACTCCTCATGTCTTAGGTAGACTGACCACAACCATACAAAACCGATGGGCAGGGAAAGTCAATCCATCGAGCCTTTCCAACAATCCTAAATGTTGAACCATCATTACTAAACGCTACTTCCCAGCTCGAAAGCTCAGTCACTATCTCCCACCAGCACCTGCAGTCCTGTAATCTCCCGGGAATCTATTGCAGAGGCTGATCTCAATCCATGGTCGACGAGGTCTTATTCCCTATTCACGGATGTAGGCAACACCCAACCCATTTTTGATGAAAGGTCTGATGAAAAATCGTTGACTTGAAATGTTAGCTCTGTTTCTCTCTCCACAGGAGCTGCCAGACCTGTTGAGTATTTCCAATGTTTTCTCTGTCTAATGACGCGGTTTATTTTGTACCGGCCCTCCTCGACGAAACTAAAATGAATATATTCCCTTGAAGGATGGCTGGTGCCGTGGACACAGAGGCAGGTGTCTTAACTCTGAAAATTATGCCTCTACCTCTGATGTGCCATGAGGTGTTTGCAAACTCTGTCTCCCAGAGCTCTAGAGCAGATGCAACATGAAGGAATCCTCTACATCCGTGTCATGGTAACTAGGTACATCCAGGGCACCACCCCTGTCATAGGTATGGGAACCATAGCTGTTGTTACAATTATACTCAACCCATAATTCATTACTTCATGCCCACACTAACCCTAATTTCTGATGGTCACTTGACCCAAGGGAACTGAATGAATTTGGCCTCGGCATCTACTTTCTCCGATGGGGAAGTTCAGAACCAGGATTTGGGAGCGGGGGTCTGCGGATGCTGGAGATCTGAATTAAAAGATTTTAATGAAGTTAAGGCTATTGATCTAAGGTTAAATGGAGTTGAGGTACAGGTGAGCCATGGCCTAATGACACGACGGAACAGAGTCATGGGGCTGAATGGTCTCACCTTGCTCCTGCGTAACTACCAAACTAACTGAGGAAATCACAAATAGGTAGTGGTTATCACGATGGCAACCCAACTACCATCAATTATCCCATTAATAAACCAATTGGCATCAACATCATCTACTCAGAAGTATGTACTGTGACCCAAAATACGCAACAGCGACATGAGTATCACTGATATCTGTATGGCACTGGTGTATACAATGACCACACTTGTATGGGCTGCATGTGCTGGTCCCTGTCTGGGACTGGTGGACACAGTGTGAAGAGACAATCCACACACATCGAGCCTTCCACGTCGCAAAATGCTTCACAGTCAATCAAATACTTTTGCAGTGTTGCCATTGACGTAATGTAGAAAACATGGCAGCCAGGTCAGACACAGCAGGCCATCACAAACCATAGACTATAAGCCGTATGAGCAGAAGTAGGCCATTCGGCCCATCGAGTCTCCTCCGCCATTCAATGAGGTCATGTCTGATCTGATCTGATAACCCTCAACTCCAGTTTTCCACCTTATCCCCCTAACCCTAGATTCCCTTACTGATTAAAAACCTGTCTATCTCAGCCTTGAACATACTTAACGACCCAGCCTCTACAGCTCTCTGTGGTAAAGAATTCCACAGATTCACTCCCCTCTGAGAGATGAAATTCCTCCTCATCTCTGTCTTAAACTGATGACCTATTACTCTGAGATTCTGCCCTCTGGTCCTAGACTCTCCCACAAGAGGAAACAACTTCTCAGCATCTTAGCGTTCTAAATGACCAGATACTCTGTTCTGATTTATTGTTTGAGAGTTAAGTATAGACCCAGGTACTGGGATAACCCCCCTGTTTCCCTTTGAATAGTGCCAAAGGGATATTTTTTGCATTCACCTGAGTGGGTAGATGGAGTCTTGATTTAACATCTCATCCACTCCTAAACTGAGCACCCCACTATGTGACAGAATAAATTTAGTCAGTAATTATTTCAAAGTGGCGAGTATAAAATGGAAGCTGTGCTTGTTGTACATACAGTGTCTGGTACCTTGAGTCCAAGGAAAGAGGAACTACAGCCGTTTGGTTCAGGAGCTTTAAAGTCAGGTCTTGGTAAAGGTGCCTTCCCTAGATGGAGAGAACAGAGTGAATGCAACAATTCATACAACAGGGTAATCGTTGTGCTCTTAAATCTTAGTTCAAAATCTTTTTACGGTCCGTTCTGCCTTCCTCCTCATTCAACAACAAGAAGTTGCATTTATATAACGCCCTTAACATGAAATGTCCTAAGGTGCTTCATGGTTGCATCATCAAACAATATATATTTTTTAAAATAACTTTAGAGTACCCAATTATTTTTTCTCCAATTAAGGGGCAATTCAGCGTGGCCAATCCACGTAACCTGCACATTTTTGCATTATGGGGGTGAGACCTACGCGGACATGGGGAGAATGTGCAAACTCCACACGGCCAGTGACCCAGGGCCGGGATTCGAACCCGGGTCCTCAGCGACGCAGTCCCAGTGCTAACCACTGTGCCACATGCCGCTCATCATCAAACAATATATGATATTGAGCTACATAAGGAAATATCCAGACAGATGACCAAAAACATGGTGAAAGAGTTCGGTCTTTAAGGAGGAGAGAGAGAGGTGGGAGAGGTTTAGGGAGCGAATTCCAGAGCGTTAGGTCTAAAGCTCTTTGAAGGCAGGGTTTCCAATGTTGGAGCAATTAAAACCAGGGAAGCGCAAGAGTTTAGAATTGGAGGAGCGCAGAGATCTCAGAGGGTTGTAGAGGTGGGTACGGAGATAGAGCGGAGGGGAGGCAATTGAGGGATTTGAAAACAAGGAAGAGAATTTTAAAATCAAAATGTTTTTTTGTTAGAAATATTTTTATTCAAATTTTTTACATATTTTCAACAAACCTTACAGAAAAAAGAAAAACAAAGAACACATAAATAAACATCTTACAACTACATCACAAATTCCCCCAATATACAAACCCCCCCCCAATTAAGCAATAACACAGCTGCTGCTGCTGACCACCTCCTAACGCTCTGCTAGAAAGTCTAGGAACGGTTGCCACCGCCTGAAGAACCCTTGCACAGACCCTCTCAAGGCAAATTTTACCCTCTCCAATTTAATGAACCCTGCCATGTCGCTGATCCAGGCTTCCACGCTTGGGGGCCTCGCATCCTTCCACTGTAGCAGAATCCTCCGCCGGGCTACCAGGGACGCAAAGGCCAGAATACCGGCCTCTTTCGCCTCCTGCACTCACGGCTCGTCCGATACCTCAAATAGTGCTAACCCCCAGCTCGGCTTAACCCGGGTGTTCACCACCTTAGACACCATCCTCGCAAAACCCCTCCAGAACCCATCCAGCGCTGGGCACGCCCAGAACATGTGGGTGTGATTTGCTGGGCTCCCCAGGCACCTCCACCCCAAAGAACCTGCTCAGCCTCGCCCCTGTCATATGCGCTCTGTGAAGAACCTTAAATTGTATCAGGCTAAGCCTGGCGCAAGAGGAGGAAGAATTAACTCTACCCATGGCGTCCGCCCACGCACTCTCGTCTATCTCCTCCCCAAGCTCCTCCTCCCATTTACCCTTTAGCTCCTCCACCAAGGTCTCCTCCTCCTCCTGCATCTCCTGGTAGATCGCCGAGACCCTGCCCTCTCCAACCCACACCCCCGAGAGAACCCTATCCTGGATCCCGAGGGCTGGAAGCAGCGGGAACTCCCTCACCTGCCGTCTTGCAAACGCCCTTACCTGCATGTACCTGTAGGCATTTCCGGGGGGAAGCCCAAATTTTTCCTCCAGCGCCCCCAGGCTCGCAAACGTCCCATCTAAAAACCAGTCCCCCATCCTTCTAATTCCTGCCCTGTGCCAGATCAGGAACCCTCCATCCATTCTCCCCGGGACGAACCGATGGTTCTCCCGGATCGGGGACCAAACCAAAGCCTCTACCTCACCCCTGTGGTGCCTCCACTGCCCCCAAATTTTCAAAGTCGCCGCCACCACCGGACTCGTGGTGTACCTAGTCGGCGGCAGCGGTGCTGTCACCAGCGCTCCCATACTCGTGCCCACACAGGACACCATCTCCAGCCTCTTCTACGCCGCCCCCTCCCCCTCCATTTTAAAATCAAATGTTGCCAGGCTGGGAGTCGGTGTTGGTCAGTGAACACAGGAGTGATGGGTGAATGGGATTTGATGGAAGTTAGGATATGGGCAGCAGAGTTCTGGATGAGCTCAGGTTGGTGAAGCTTGGGAAATTGTGACGTTGGTTAGGAGACCAACGGCTTACTTACTGCCTACAGAATAGAAAAGAAATGAAGCAAGGCTTCCATTTACATGGCCTCTTTGTCACATTGCAGCAACTCACACAGATATTGATATAAAATACTGTGACTATCATAGAATTTACAGTGCAGGAGGCCACCCGGCCCATCGAGTCTGCACCGGCTCCTGGAAAGAGCACCCTACCCAAGGTCAACACCTCCACCCTATCCCCACAACCCAGCAACCCCACCCAACACTAAGGGCAATTTTGGACACTAAGGGCAATTTATCACGGCCAATCCACCTAACCTGCACATCTTTGGATTGTGGGAGGAAACTGGAGCACCCGGAGGAAACCCACGCAGACACGGGGAGGACGTGCAGACTGACCCAAGCCGGAATCGAACCTGGGACCCTGGAGCTGTGAAGCAATTGTGCTATCCACAATGCTACCGTACCAAAAGCAGCATTGAGATGGATGATCCGTTAATCTGCTTTTAGCTGAGGAAGGACTATTGGCCAGGGATATCGGGAAAATGCCATCCTCTTACTCAAATAGTGCCATGGGATGTTTAACCTTTACCTGAATCACTAGAGGAGACAGACAGAGCCTTGATTTAACTGAATGTCACTGCTTCTAAAAATGAAGCACTCATGCAGTGCTGCAGAGTTCTCTTTTAATTCATTTTTTAATTCATTTATGGGATGTGGCCGTCCCTAGTTAGGCCAGCATTTATTGCCCATATTTATACAGTGGCTACCAGGGCAGGTCAAAAGCTAGGAATCCTACGGTGAGTAACTCACGTCCTGACCCCCCAAAAGCCTGCCCACCATCTACAAGGCACAAGCCAGGAGTGTGATGGAACACTCTCCACTTGCCTGGATGAGCGCAGCTCCAACAACACTCAAGAAGCTCGACACCATCCAGGACAAAGCAAACCCAGCTGACTGGCACCCAATTCACAAACACTCACTCCCTCCGCCACTGATGCACAGTGACAGCCGTGTCTACCATGTACAAGATGCACTGCAGTAACCCGCCAAGGTTACCTAGCACCTTCCAAACCCACGACCACTATCATCTAGAAGGACAAGAGCAGCAGATACCTGGGAACCCCACCACCTGGAGGTGCCCCTCCAAGTCACTCACCATCCTGACTTGGAAATATATCGGCCGTTCCTTCACTGTCGCTGGGGCAAAATCCTGGAACGTCCTCCCTATCAGCACAGTGGGTGTATCTACACTTCAAGGACTGCAGCGGTTCAAGAAGGCAGGTCACCACCACCTTCTGAAGGGCAACTAGGGATGGTCAATAAATGCTGGGCCTGACCAGCGAAGCCCTTATCCTGTAAATGAATAGAAAGAAATAATTCCTAGTTGCCCTTCACAAGGTGCTGGTTTAGCACAGGGCTAAAGAGCTGGCTTTTAAAGTAGACCAAGGCAGGCCAGCAGCACGGTTCAATTCCCATACCAGCCTCCCCGAACAGGCGCCGGAATGTGGCGACTAGGGGCTTTTCACAGTAACTTCATTTGAAACCTACTTGTGACAATAAGCGATTTTCATTTCTTGAGTGTTGTTGGAACTGCACTCATCCAGGCAAGTGGGGAGTATTCCATTACACTCCTGACTGGTGCCTTCTAGATGGTGGACAGGCTTTGGGGAGTCAGGAGGTGAATTACTTGCCGTAGGGTTCTTAGCCTTTGACCTGCACTGATAGCCAGTTTACACTGATGTATACACCCAAACCGAACAGACATGTACATTCCGTGCACTCATAGTCTCACTCGCACAGTTGCAAACACAGATTTATATGTGTACACAAGTTCTAAACTAATTCAACATGTTACTCATGAATCCACTGACTGTAGACAAATATTCAAACACACAGTCACCCACACACACACAAACTCAGTTGCTATGTTTTTTGTTACGAATATTGTGCACTTCTCAAGCAATTTCTTACTTTACTTTCTATAATCATATTTTATTAGCAATTTGCAACATTTTCCAATTGCTGTTTGATTTAACTCACCCTTGGGTTCTTTAACCCCTTTCAGAAGGGTTAATGATTAATCAAACAATCACAAATCACAAAAACTAAGAGACATTTCAAACCAGAAAATGCCTGTGGAGATCAGACAAAGTTGCATTTTTCATTCTTTTGTCGAATTATCTTCCTAAAAACGCAGTAAATCCCAGTTGCAGTGCAGATCATTTTGTCCCTTGTTGTTGGCTGACCTGTGTCTCACCACTGTTTTATTTGAGCAGTTCTTACTTCCCCAATTCTGCTCCTGGCTTTCTATCACTTTTTCTAATGTTCTCTCAATCCCCTTTCATTTGCCTTCCTCGTACTTTCTCACCTGTAGCAATGCTTGGAACGTACGTTTACCCGGGTCCTCTACCTCACACTTACCATACCGGCACTTGTACTGGCACACGCCATTCCTGCCACCCAGGAGTTCCAGGAATGAGTCAAAATATCCGTTTATTGTCTCGAAGCTGTCCCGGACCGATCCGATGCCCCAATCTGAGTCGGTGCTCGAGTCATCCTGGCCGCTGGTAGTGGCGTTGACTTCCTCAGCCTGCGCCACACTGAGCGCCAAGCACAGGACAATCACAGCCCCTCCTCTCATAGTTAGCAAAGCTGGTTAAACGAAGAGGGGGGGGGAGAAGATTGAGCTAAAAAGCGCATGCAAAGCCCAGAACAAACCAGGTATGTTCCACACTACAGCACAAACTCTTTCTAGCCACTCTCTGATCCGGACTTTTAACCTTCACCTTTTTTATCTGGGGTGAGCTCACCGCTATAATAGTCTAAAGGTCACCCTGAGTGGAGATTTGTTTGGAATTTGGTCGCATCGCCAACATCTTGCTTTCTTTATCATGGCCTGTGTACTTTAAACACCTATACCAAGTCACTAGGATATCTCGTAGCGGGTCCACACTTCTATTAATTATCTTACGAGCAACTTGTTGCAATATGGGGCAAAGTTATTTCAAAATTACAGGCTGTGAGCATTTAAAAAAATTTGTCCAAGTGAGTATCACTGGCAAGTCCATCCTGGATTGTCCTGGAGAAGGTGATGACGAGCTGCCTTCATGAACGGCTGCAGTCCATGCAGTCTAGGTACACCCACAGTAGCAACTGTGAGTCACCCGCATCGCTGTGGGTCTGGAGTCACATGTAGGCCAGACCAGATAACGAAGGCAGATCTCCTTTCCCGAAGCACACTCGTGAATCAGATGGGATTTTTCAGGAGTGTTATGAAAACGAGACAAATTTAAAAAAATAATTAACTTAAACCCCCCCCCACCATGCCAGAGATGTCTCCAGAGATTCATTCATCTGTTCGATCCTTAAAGGACAGGGTTGCATCGAGGAGTATTTGAATTTGACTACCCGTTGTGCGCCATGCAGGGAAACATTACAAAGCTGATGGATCCAAACCAGATTCACCGGGAGATTTTCTGTTTCAAGTCATTCCAGAGAACTGGGTTACAGGTTGACACGTGGCCAAATGCAGCTCCATAAAATAATGAGAAACTCAGTGAGTGGAATTGACTCGATTATTGATCCTCAGGTTCCCGAGTGAGGGAATGTTCGAGGTGGCTCATTATTCTTGGCTCAGGGGCCTGTAAAATAGCACCTCAATTGACCCTGGGCGGCAGCCAATTTCTGGGTATCCTATCGAGCACGTATCAACCAGTGCCATCGGAGCGCTTACATCGGATCGGGAAACCAACACAAAAAACGAGCAATTATAACATTGAATTGCTTCAGCAGTGTGAACATTTTTGTGGCAGTGCCTGTATTTGCAGTTTAGGTTTTGACGTATTTTCTGCCATAAACAGATTAAAGTGTCAAGCAATGTCAGCTGCCACTTCTGTTTGGCCACACCCCAAGTAATCGCATTGCCCTAGATGGTTGATTTTAGTATCACACTCAGTTGTTGTAATAAGAGGGCATGACTGGCATAAACAAGCAAAGTGCAAGGGTATGTGTGGTGTTGGGTGCTCTGAGGTACAGACGAACCAACACGGTTGCGATTGGTACAACGCAGTTTTATTCCAACTAGTTATTTACACATCTCACTTGGTACTCAGCACGTGGTGACTGTGTGAGTGTCTTGTTAATGAGGTCCTGGCCTTGTCCTGTCTTCAGATGGACTGCCCAGGAGGTGTGTTTCTTGTCGTATACTGTGTCTGCTCTTGTCAGTGATTGGCTGTCGTGCTATGTTTGCTAATTGGTCTGTTGGTCTGTCTATCATGATGTGTGTGTTGTGATGTGTGTTTGAATATCATGACATCCCCCCTTTTTTTACAAGATTATGTGCCTACGTGGTTATAAATATAAATGTGTCCTGAGTGCAGCTAAAGGTGTGTGTGCGTGATATTTACAGCATGTACATGTGGCGTAACTATATACAAGGGGCGATGTCAGGTGTGACATGCTAACGAGGTTGTACCATAACAAAAGAAGAAGAACATTGAAATTTGGACCGATCAAACAAGGCCTGGAACGATAAAACAGTGACATGTTACAATACAGTAGTTGCTAAAATTTGATGTGTGAACAATCTCATAAGTCCAGTCTAGTAGGTGGGCGACGAATTCGGGTTGACCGCCTCAAGGGTGGGTCGAGAACCACCGGCTGAGGTGCGAGCCTGGCCACGGGTGGCGACAGAAGGGGCATGGTATATGGCAGCTCCACGAAGTCGCTATCAGGAACCTGTGGAGGACACGGCGTCTGTGTATGGTTCCGTTGCGAGTGTGGAAGTAGGCGAAGGGCTCGGCGATTGCGCCTACGCACGGATCCATCCGGCATGCGTACCAGGAACGAGCGGGGAGCCACGCGTCGGAGAACTTCGGCAGGTGCTGACCAGCCACCGTCTGGTAGGTGAATGCGGACGTTGTCTCCAGGGGCCAGGGAGGGAAGATCAGTTGCCCTTGTGTCGTACGATCTCTTCTGGCGATCGCGCTGCAGTTGCATCCTATGCAGTACCGGAGCATGGCCTATTGTTGGTGCCAGGATGGAAGGCACAGTGGTTCTGAGGGCGCGACCCATCAGCAGCTGCGCTGGCGAGAGACCCGTGGCTAGCAGGGCCGAGCGATAGGCCAGCAGGGCGAGGTAGAAGTCCGATCCGGCAGCAGCAGCCTTGCAGAGGAGCCGCTTGGCAATGTGAACGCCCTCCTCCGCCTTTCCATTGGACTGGGGATGCAGAGGGCTGGACGTCACATGGGTGAAGCCATACGAGGCCGCAAAGGCTGACCATTCATGGCTGGCAAAATAGGGCCCATTGTCCGACATGACAGTCATCGGAATGCCGTGGCGAACAAAGGTGTCTTTGCAGGCCCTGATGACAGCAGACGACGTCAGATCGTGCAGGCATATGACTTCTGGGTAATTGGAGAAGTAGTCCATGATGATAACATAGTCCATGCCAAGCGCGTGAAATAGGTCGACACCCACCTTCGCCCAGGGGGACGTCACCAGCTCATGGGGCAAAAGCGTCTCAGGAGGTTGCGCCGGCTGAAACCTTTGGCAGGTTGTGCAGTTGATCACCATGTTGGCAATATCGTCACTGATGCCCGGCCAGTATACCGCCTCTCGGGCCCTCCATCTGCACTTCTCGACCCCCAAGTGGCATTCGTGTATTTGATCGAGAACCAGCTGGCGCATACTGTGCAGAATCACAATCCGGTCCAGCTTCAGAAGGATCCCATCAATGATGGCTAGGTCGTCTCGTACATTATAGAACTGCGGGCACTGCCCTTTGAGCCATCCTCCTGTCATGTGGCGCATCACTCGCTGTAAAAGGGGGTCGGCCGCTGTCTCTCGGCGGATGCGGGCCAGACTGGAGTCGTCAGCCGGCAGATTTGCCGCTGTCACGGCCACCTGTGCCTCGACCTGACATACGAACCCCTCCGCATCTGGCGGCGTGCTCACTGCTCTGGATAGGGCATCCGCCACGATGAGGTCCTTCCCTGGAGTGCAGACCAGTTAGAAGTCATACCTCCTGAGTTTAAGTAGGATGCGCTGGAGGCGAGGGGTCATCTCGTTCAGGTCCTTGTTTATTATGCTGACCAGGGGGCGGTGGTCAGTTTCGACCGTGAACCGTGGAAGACCATAGACGTAATCGTGGAACTTGTCTAAACCGGTTAGCAAGCCCAGGCATTCTTTTTCGATTTGCGCGTAGCGCTGCTCTGTGGGGGTCATGGCCCGCGATGCATAGGCAACCGGGGCCCATGACGATGTGTCATCCCTCTGCAGGAGCACTGCTCCAATGCCGGATTGGCTGGCATCAGTTGAGATTTTGGTGGGACGAGACGTGTCGAAGAACAGCAACACTGATGCCGTGGTGAGTTTGAGTTTGAGCTCCTCCCATTCCAGCTGGTGTGTGTGTTGCCACTGGAACTCTGTGGATTTTTTGACAAGGTGGCGCAGAGTCGTTGTGTGGGAGGCAAGGTTGGAAATGAATTTCCCTAGGAAGTTGACCATGCCAAGACAGCCTTCTTGTCGGCCGGCTGCGGCATGGCTGTGATGGCGCTCACCTCATCTGCATCCGGACGGACCCCTGACCGGGAGATATGGTCCCCCAGGAACTTCAATTCGGTCTGTCCAAAGGCGCACTTGGCTCGGTTGAGGCGCAGGCCGTTTTCCCGTATGCGGGCAAAAACGCGTTGGAGACGATGTATGTGCTCCTGCGGTGTGGTGGACCAGATGATGACATCGTCCACATATACTCGCACCCCTTCGATGCCTTCCATCATCTGCTCCATGATTCTGTGGAAGACCTCGGATGCCGAGATGATGCCAAATGGCATCCGGTTGTAGCAGAATCTGCCGAAAGGGGTGTTGAAGGTACATAGCTTTCGGCTGGACGGGTCCAGTTGGATCTGCCAAAATCCTTTAGAAGCATCCAGTTTTGTGAATATCTTCGCTTGGGCCATTTCACTGGTGATCTCCTCCCGTTTGGGTATGGGATAATGTCTCCGCATAATGTTATTATTGAGGTCTTTGGGGTCTATACAGATGCAGAGCTCGCCAGAGGGCATCTTGACGCACACCATGGAGCTGACCCATGGCGTGGGCTCCGTGACCCTGGATAGGACCCCTTGGTCCTGGAGATCCTGCAGCTGCAGCTTGAGGCGGTCTTTAAGTGGCGCAGGAACCCTGCGAGGTGCGTGAACGACCGGGATGGTGTCCGGTTTGAGGCGAATTCGGTAGGTGTATGGCAGTGTTCCCATGCCTTCAAATACCTCCTGGTTGTGAGCGAGGAACGATTGGAGCTGTGCGTTGAACTGTGCATCCGGGAAGTCAGATGTACCGTCTGGAGAGAGAGAGAGAATTTGTTGCACAAGGTGGAGAGCCTTACATGCCTGTGCGCCCAGCAGGGAGTCCTTCGATGAGCCAACTATCTCGAACGAGAGTGTGGCCGTGTGTGTTTTGTGTGTCACCTGGAGCTGGCAGGATCCCATGGCCAGGATAACGTTCCTGTTGTAGTCATCTTGCAACGGGATGGCTGGATTGGTGGTCTGACCTTCATGGCATAGAATGCTGACCATGCTATGAGGTTGGCGGAGGCGCCAGTGTCCAGGCGGAAAGTGATTGGCGATCGGTTGACCGTCAGGGTGGCACTCCATTCGTCGGCCGGATTGATAGTGTTGACCTGGTTCACATCAATGACTGCAACCCGGAAGGCGTCTTGGTCATCTGTGTCGTCGGTTTGGATGTCGTGATGTGGAGGCTGGATGGTCCACTGCGCATGCGCAGTTCGGTCTTGCGTCGGGCGCGCCTGCGCAGCACGTCCCTCAGTGTTGCCGTAGGTTTTGGCACGCACAAACGCGGGAGGCCTCAAAAAACGCGAGAAACGGCCGCCCTCGTCCGGGCCGCGGGCCGGGAGAAACTCGATTGCCTGGATGCGTTCGGCCTCGTGGGCGGCCTGGCTTGCCGATTCGATCGCCTGGGACCCCCTCCGTGCCGATTCGGTTGCCTGAAATTGGGCATAGCGGCTGGTCGCATTTTCATGCAGGACACAGGCTTCAACTGCAGATGCGAAGGTCAGGCCTTTAATTTTTAGAAGCTGCTGGCGTAGGCCACTGGAGGCAACGCCAAAAACGATCTGGTCCCGGATCATGGACTCTGAGGTGGTGCCGTAACCGCAGGACTGCGCGAGTATGCGGAGGTGCATCAGGAAGGACTGAAAGAGCTCATCCTTACCTTGTAGGCGCTGCTGAAAGATATACCTCTCAAAGCTTTCATTGACCTCAACGTTGAAGTGCTGGTCGAGCTTGAGGAGGACCGTGTCATATTTAGATTTGTTCTCGCCTTCCGCGAACACCAAGGAGTTGTATACATCGATGGCGTGCTGACCTGCGGTAGTGAGGAGCATGGCAATCTTTGTTTCGTCCGAGGCGCCCTGTTTTTCATTGGCTCCCATGAACAGTTCGAATCGCTGCTTGAAGAGCTTCCCAGGTTCCCAGCGACTTGCAACAGCTGCGGTTTGTTGTGGGTGTCCATGGCTCAGGATAGCAGATTTGCCGGTAAGTATCGATTCACTCACTGGTACCATGTGGTGTTGGGTGCTCTGAGGTACAGATGAACCAACACAGTTGCGATTGGTACAACGCAGTTTTATTCCAACTAGTTATTTACACATCTGACTTGGTACTCAGCACGTGGTGACAGTGTGAGTGTCTTGTTAATGAGGTCCTGGCCTTGTCCTGTATCCAGATGGACTGCCCAGGAGGTGTCGTGTTTCTTGTCTTATACTGTGTCTGCTCTTGTTTGTGATTGGCTGTCGTGTTATGTGTGCTAATTGGTCTGTTGATCTGTCTATCATGAAGTGTGTGTTGTGATGTGTGTTTGAATATCATGACAGTATGGTCAAGTGCTGAGGCCACAGTTTGAAAGAAAAATTAATCAGCGCCTGTTAATTAGGAAGCCTTGAATGAATAGATTTCAGGCTCTGGATAGGGAATATTTATATTGTCACAATTCCAGCTGCATGAACTCCTTGACTGTGTCACGATTCCAGCTGCTGGGCAAGTCAAATCCCAGAGTGAAACCTTGCTTAATAGATCCTAAAAAACCATGGAAGAAAATTACTGAACAAATTCACAGGAGTCTGCTGATTAGCTCCTAATACAAAGAATACAATGTTTATTAAAACAACAACATTGAATTATATCACACCAGACAAAAAGCATAAACACAAGGGGAGGGATTCACTGATCCTGAGGCTAAGTGTTGATACAGTCGGAAACGAGTCAACACAGCCTTAGGATCAGCAATTCGGGCCCCTACACGCCACTCCAGCTGCTGATCCTGTTGTGAACTGGGCACGGCGGGATCCGCGCATTCGCAGTGGCACCGGCACCAACACGCGTATGCGCGGTGGCTCCCTTCAATGCATCGGCCCCGATGCAACATGGCACAGGGCTACAGGGACTGGCGCGGAAGGAAGGAGGCCCCCAGCCAGAGAGGCCGGCCCGCCGATTGGTGGGCCCCGATCGCGGGCCAGGCCACATCGGAGCCCCCCCCCCCCCCCCCCGGGGTCGGAATCCCCCTCCCTCCCCACAGGCCGCTCCCCGACCCATCCACGCCGAGTTCCCGCCGGCTGAGAGCAGGTGTGGACGGTGCCAGCGGGACTCAAGTTTTTTACGACGGCCACTCGGCCCATCTGGGCCGAGAATCGGCGAGGGTGGTTTCATAGAACTCTGCGGAGAATCGCGTGCCGGCATCGCCCAAGATGATTCAAATTCCCACTATTCCTTTACCCCAGCAATATGTTTACAGACACATAAACTAGTGAGGAGTTACTTAGCTTGACACAAAGGCTTCTCACTTGTGGCTGGCACAGTTGCCCCCATTTTCTTTCTTGTTAATTCCTGAATATTCACTTGACGCTTCTCAACCAACCCGAAAAACCCAAAATCGGATTCTAAACTCACTGTTGCTTCAACAGCAGAACAAACAAATGAGTTCCCTAAACTCAAGTCTTCCAGTAGCATCTCCGCTAAATGAATCACTCTACTGATTGCTTAGTCAGTTAGTTCCTGTCCCACTAGCCCTCGACCTTTCTTCTTAGAGAACTTAAAAAGTCCCTGTGTCCTCTCTCTGACACACACACACTGAACACTCTCTTTCTCAACCCCTGTTTCTTCTGAGTTAGTGTCGCTGGCTCTCTATAAAAGCAAATTACTGTGGATGCTGGAATCTGAAACGAAAGAGAAAATGCTGGAAAGTCTCAGTAGGACTGGCAGCGTCTGTAGGGAGAGAAAAGAGCTAACGTTTCAAGTCCGATGACTCTTTGTCAAAGCTCTTTTCTGCAGCGTGCCTAACCGGAAGATGAGATGTTGTTCCTCCAGTTTGCGTTGAGCTTCACTGGAACATTGCAGCAGGCCAAGAACAGACATGTGGGAATGGGAGCAGGGTCTTTTGTTAAAATGGCATGCGACGGGAAGGTCAGGGTCCTGAATGCGCACAGACCGAAGATGCTCAGCAAAGCGATCACCCAGTCTGCGTTTGGTCTCTCTGACATAGAGGAGACCACATTGAGAGCAGCGAATGCAATAGACCAAATTGGAAGAGATGCAAGTGAAACGCTGCTTAACCTGGAATGAGTGTTTGACACAGCTTTGACAAAGGGTCATTGGACTCGAAACATTAGCTCTTTTGTCTCCCTGCAGATGCTGCCAGACCTGCTGAGATTTTCCAACATGTTCTCTTTCGTCACTGGCTCTCTGTTGTTAGCAGTAAAGCTTTTCCATTTTTTCACTAAACTTGCAATCCCTTTAACCCTTTATCTCTTTAACTTCAATGGGCTGTAAAACCTCATTAAAAATGTACATTATACAAACAAACCCAACAAACAGACCGGAAGCCTTTTAGTCACAGTCTGTTCAGACACCAGGGCACCAAAACGTGGTTTTTAAAAAACCTAAATGAAACTGAATCCATTATTACCTTTCTGAACACACAAATGCTCAACTTAAAATTACACATTGATCACAACAACTTGGAACCCACTTTACTTCTCTCCTCCCATGTTGTCTAACTGATGTGACCAGGGTTAGACCTTGCTTCCTTACCTTGTTCTCCTGTCATTAACATGTTAACAGACACTGCATTCTAACCAATTGATGTGATGGTCACTGCTGCAGGTTTTCATGTCTGGAATCTGTACTGATGTCTTTCCAGTTTTACCCGAGTGCTGCTTTTTGACTGGGTACAAGAAGCTTCATGAGAATGGATCAGCATAACCCCATTTACTTAGTATTTCAACGTTAAGTGAAATCTGGACTTGAGCGCTTTGAGAACGGCATCCTATCATTCTGCAACAACGCTTTTTGGGGAATTATCACACTTAAAAAATTCAGGATGTCGGAATTGCAGGAAAATCCAGCACTTATTACGCAATGTTTGAAAATGAATACCTATGGGACCTCCCCAGAAACTGCCTTTACGCATTCTCATATCTAATGTAGACCTTGGTACCTGCTGTCTGAACAGTATCACCTGATAAGCACTGTTCTAAGAGCTAATGCGCCCAGTCAGCACTTCCAAACAAAAGACAAATGGAACTTGCACCCTGCTGTTTTCCCATTTTACAGAAATGGCCGATCACAGCGAACACAGATGTAGTTAAGGCCAAATCAACAGCAACTTTGGGACCACACAGAGATTTAATCCTGATCACCGGGCCGAGGGGTAGCCTAATTGCTGTTCAAACTAAAATGGATATTGTGCCAGAATAGATATAAATTGGATTCTGGGCATTATATAAACGGACAGAATGACATTGTATTTATCATCTCGTATAAGTCAATAGTTAGGTCACGGGACTTCCGGTTGCGGCTATGCGGAGCTAAGCCGCACGATTCGGCAGCTCCCGCGATTAGGGACTTTCGGGCTCGCTAGAGGAGCCCCAACGGAATTTTTTGACAGACAACCCGTGGGGAAGAGAAGAGAGAGGTCCCCTACCGACTTTTATGGACCGGACCCGAAGTGCAACGGCCAAAAATGCGGCATTGGAGCAGCGGGAGAAGCGAGGGAAAAAAAGCAAAATGGCGGCGGCCGGGGACAAAGAGGAGATGGAGGAATTCATCAAGCGCTGCTTCGAGGAGCTGCGTAAGGAGATGCTGGTGCCTATGCTGGCGGTAATTGAAGGACTAGGGATAACCCAGAAGGCCCATGAGGTGAAGATCCAGGAGGTCCAGAAAAGAGTGAGTGAGAATGAGGACGAGCTCTTGGGCCTGGCGGAGAGAGTGGAGCGGCACGAGGCGCTACACAAGAAGTGGGCGGGAAGACTCGAAGACCTGGAGAAATAATCTGAGGATCCTGGGTCTCCCAGAAGGAGTGGAGGGGGCCGATGCCGCGGTATACGCGGGCACGATGATCGGGGTGATGATGGGCGCGGAGGCTCCTTCGAGGGCGCTGGAGCTGGACGGGGCACACCGGGTGCTAGCGAGAAAGCCCAAGGCAACTGAGCCGCCAAGGGCGATGGTGGTGAGATTTCACCGGTTTACAGACAGAGAGAGGGTCCTGAAATGGGTCAAGAAGGAGCGGAGCAGCAAGTGGGACAATGCAGAGATCCGATGAAGTTACTGTGAAAAACCCCTAGTCGCCACATTCTGGCGTCTGTTCGGGGAGGCTGGTACGGGAATCGAACCGTGCTGCTGGCCTGCCTTGGTCTGCTTTAAAAGCCACCGATTTAGCCCAGTGAGCTAAACCAGCGCTGGGGGAGGAGATCGAGGAAGGTTTGTGGGCTGATGCCCTGGGTAGGGTTAATTCCTCCTCCTCATGTGCCAGGCTCAGCCTGATACAATTTAAGGTGGTTCACAGAGCGCACTTGATGGGGGCGAGGTTGAGTAGGTTCTGTCGGGTAGAGGACAGATGTGGAAGGTGTTCAGGGAGTCCGGCGAACCATGTCCATATGTTTTGGTCATGCCCGGCACTGGAGGGGTTCTGGAGAGGAGTGGCAAGAGCAATATCTCAGGTGGTGAAAGTCCGGGTCAAGCCAAGCTGGGGGCTAGCAATATTTGGAGTAGTGGACGAACCGGGAGTGCAGGAGGCAAAAGAGGCCAGCATTCTGGCCTTTGCGTCCCTAGTAGCCCGGCGACGGATCTTGCTAATGTGGAAGGAGGCGAAGCCCCCCAGCATGGAGGCCTGGATAAACGACATGGCTTGGTTCATAAAGCTGGAGAGGATTAAGTTTGCCTTGAGAGGGTCTGCGCAGGGGTTCTACAGGCGGTGGCAACCGTTCCTAGACTATCTCACGGAGCGTTAGAGGAATGTCGGTCAGCAGCAGCAGCAACCCTGGATAAGGGGGGGGGTGGGGGAATGCTTGGGGGGATGGAGGAGCAGGAGATAACATGAAGGGTGGGGGAAATTGGCACGTGCGGGCGAGAGCCAGTGTAGAAAGCTATGTATATATACCATTTTGCCATGTATACATTTTGCTCAGTGCGATTGTGTTATTTTGTTACCGGGGGCGGGGGGGGGGGTTATTGTTTGTAAGGGGAAAAAATTGTGTTGTTGAAAAACTTTAATAAATATATATTTTTTAAAAAGTTAGGCCACAAATCAAACACACTGTTTTAGAGAGGATCTAGAATCCGCAGGAAGTGTGCAGCATAGTTTAACTCAAATAATACTCGAGATAAGAGGATCGAGTCAGTATGAGATATTTAAGAATACCCAATTGTGGTCACTGAATTAGAACCACTGGAGCAGAGGAAATTTGGGAGAATTGTCAGTGAGAGCAGTTAGGAGTGTTCAAAATTATAAAGTGATAAATAAGGCCAGAATTAGCATGAAAATTTCAAAGGAGAGGTAGAAGATTTGTTTCTCCCCACACTGAGTTATTGGCGCATAGAAAGAATAGGTGTGACCAAATGAAACAGAGTCAGTTGGAAAGATTTCCTTTGCTACAGTGCCTTGTATCATACCTAACTGAGTCCGTTACAAGGTCAGGATTGTATAGTGACAGTTAATGTATTCTGATAGCATTACTTTCCTGGCAATGTGGCCACAATTATTGGACAACCTTGCAGCAATTACATCACAACTGTTAACTCTACAGTCACGTTGGTGTTACCCATTAATGTCAGGATGTAGAAATCACCAATAGCATGCAAGGCATTTAACCCTTGGGCTCCCTTGATGGGATATGGGTCTGTTACAATAGCAACACACTTAGATGTGTTGGGCATCGAGGAAGAAGCAGGAGGTTGGTGTGGTGATATACATCACTGTAAATACACAAAGGGTTAATGTACATACACTACACCTAGCTAGACACTAGAGGGAACACCAGAGACATAACACACAGACAGTCGACCAATAGGTCAGTAAGATAGGACACGACCAATTGGCAGTCACGATACACACAGAGGTGACACTACCACAGGAGGGCATTACACCAACCCATATAAAAGGACACATCACACATGCTCAGTAGTCTCTCTCCAGTGGAGACACTCAATGAGTACAGACACAGGGTTGATTTGAAATACATCACACCCACCACGTGGATTGTAGCAGACTGGTTCATCAGTCTGAGTAGCTATAACAGGATTAACAGTAGAGTCGAATCCAAGTAGGAGAATCGTTAACAGTAATAAATGTGTTAAAGCTATCTCCAAGTCTGAAGCTTCCTTTGTCAGAGTGCACTGTAGCCACCTGGGTTGGCCACTTCCCGGCTTAAAATGGAGGTCCGCGAAGAATGCAGGGAAATTCAGCCAAGCCAGGAAAAACTAGCAGGTGCAAAAGTCTCCTGTGTATTAGAACTTGCAGAAACCCAAACAGCACTGAAACCAGCAGCCATCTGCATATTAATGAGCGATCCCCGGGAACAATTGAAACATTTAAGGTGAATAAGGCCAAGCCAGACTCCTCGGCGCCAGCAGGAGCCAAGACAAAGCAAGGCCAACGGACACTCAGGGACCGCCCAGCGATCAGGGAACGAGTCCAGTATTGGAGAAATCGATCCAAGTGATCGGAACGTAGTCCAATCACTTGTACCAGATACGGGGTCCGCCCAGAACGGCACGAAGCCCCTGGGGTCTATAGAGTCCCCAAGTTCAATTCGGTCTTCTTGGCAGGGTCACTCAGCAGCTCGAAACAACCCTCGAGAGTGAACTGCCTAAGCTGCCGCATCAACCAAGTAAGTCTCCAATCAACGCACGCTACGATTTAGGCGCTCCTAGCTACCAGTCCATACCAGCTTTTGAATCCTGCAGACTCAGATCGAACGAAAGGCTATTTGTTCCCCTGACCTGGTAGGCCAGTTCCAAAGCTAAGTATAGGCCTTTTCGTGATAGAGAATAGTCTAGAAAGTAGAGTTTATGCATGAGTAGTGATTTACTGTGTATAATAAATGTGTTTTGATTTGAATCTTACTAATTGGTGTGTTGAGTTAGTGATCAGTACTTGAACTTGAACCTTGTGGCAGTATCATAAAGATACCTGGCGACTCTAGAGCAAAGGTTATAGAAACAGAGCAAATTCAGTAAAGACCCAACGGGCAACGAATTAAGAGCCAACCAAAGTTAGCAACAGCACATCAAGGAAGCAGCTTATGCGACGTCAAGAGCATAACAAAACAGTTGGGAAATTGGTGGTTGAATGCATTGCTAAGGGAAAATCTTGCAGTTGTGACAGGCAAGAAGCATTAGATGTACATGTAAATATATGTTCGTGTGAAGATGACCATAGGCTGCTTTTCCCTTTGAGGGGGGAGAGCTGACTGGTGGTGATTTAACCCGAGGGTCACCACACCTCGGGCGAGGGTGTGAAGGCAATAACCTCAGCCGGTACAGGAATCACTAATGTAAGGTGGATATACAGGAAGAGAAGATGCAAAGATTGGAGGGTGCAGTGAATTTGGAGGGGGAAATCGGCGAAAGACTGGGTCAGGAGTGCTGTAACCAATTCTAGAATTTCAGGAGTGGATGCCGCGAAAGACGGAGGCTGGGATTTTGCATTTGCGCAGGCTCCATCAGCTGTTTGCCATTCACTTGCTTAAAATGGAGGGCAAACCATTTGCTGGAGAGTCCAGCAGGCGAAGTATTACCCTGGACTTTGATGGCCACATTATCTAAGCCGTGGATGGGCTTGGAGAGAGGAAAGAGAAAGTTATATTATTGCACCGTTCCAAACACGCAAAAAAAAACGATGCGAAGGGTTGGCTAATTTAAGAAATAGTAGTTTTCTCATTTCCTCTTCAATTTTCTCCCCTCCACCCCCTTTCATCCTGTTAGATTTTTCAGCATTGCAACCTGTGGACCTGATTGGTTTGAATCAATCTGTGGCGTTTTTTTACCCTCACATCAGATGGTTGCAGCTTTACTCTGTCACAGATTAGATCACCAGCCCCGGGCTACAGTCGGAATGCTACATTTTGGATTAGATCTTTAATTGAGACCCCGCGGGTTTAATAGCTATTATCTACACAAATCACACCCCGTTAGAAAATATGAAGAAACTTGGTTTCATGTCGCAACTTTTACATTCACTGGACACTGCGCATGCAGCCAAGAGATTTCTTTTGGAGAGTAAGCAATGCTGTTTTGTTTAGTGGCAGATTTGTGGCCAATTGGCACACAGAAAGGTCCCACAAACAATGAACTGAATGACCAGTTATTCCTGGTGGCATTACTGAAGATAAATCTTGGTGAGCATGCCAGGAGAAATCCTGCTCTTTAAATAGTGCCAGAATCTTTTACAGCCATCTAAGAAGGCAGCCAAAGCCTTGATTTAACATCTTAGCTGAAAGACAGTGAGTAATATATGGTATGCAAAGTGCTTGGAAACATTTTGTAGATGAGCTATGGGGGTATATAAACCCAAGCATTTCTTTAAGGTGCAGCAAAGGTTTAAACCTTCTACATCAGGAACTGTGCAGGGTGTATTTGCAGGGTTAGAGACAAAGAGCTGACCACTGCATACACTGAAGGGCTGCATGCTTGCACAGTGGTTAGCACTGCTGCCTCACAGCGCCAGGGACTTGGGTTCGAAACCCACCTTTGGGTGACCTGCGTGGAGTTTGACTGTTCTCCCCGTGTCTGCTTGGATTTCCTCCGGGTGCTCCGGTTTCCTCCAAAGGCGTGCAGGTTAGGTGGTTGGCCAGATCAATTGCCCCTTAGTGTCCAGAGATGTGCAGGCTAGGTGGCGTAACGGGGATGTGGCAGGGGATTGGGCCGAGGTGGGTGTGCTCTTTTGGAGGTGTAGACTCGATGGACCGAATGGCCTCCTTCTGCACTGTAGTGATTCTATGATGCTTTCCACTTCAGTTAATAGTGACTTATTGTTGATATTGGGTATCATGGGGCAGCACGGTGGCTCAGCACTGCTGCCTCACGGCGCCGAGGTCCCAGGTTCAATCCCGGCTCTGGGTCACTGTCCGTGTGGAGTTTGCACATTCTTCCCGTGTTTGCGTGGGTTTCACCCCCACAACCCAAAGATGTGCAGGGTAGGTGGATTGGCTATGCTAAATTTCCCCTTAATTGGAAAAGATAAATTGGGTGGTGGTTAGCACTGTTGCTTCACAGCGTCAAGGTCCCAGGTTTGATTGCCGGCTTGGGTCACTGTCTCTGCGGAGGCATTAGGATATTCTGAATTCTTCCTCAGTGTACCCGAACAGGTGCCGGAGTGTGGTGACTAGGGGATTTTCACAGTAACTTCACTGCAGTGTTAATGTAAGCCTACTTGTGACAATAAAGATTATTATTACATTGCAAAATTAGTGATTTCCTCCATCTTGGTTTTTGAGGTATATGGTTATGAGAAAAGGTGTGTAGTCATAGGTTGCTTAAAAAGCAGGATAGACTCCAGCCCACTAGAATTAGACAGGTTAAATGGCTTTGTCCACACCTGATTAATAGCATATAAATCAAACTCATTGTGTTCTACAAGTGTTATGATACCCTGGGCAAGTGTGCAGTCAATTCCACCCCCAATTGTCCTGGAGTCACAAGTAACCAATGATTCTTATAAAAATACCCAAAGTCTTTGGCCCTTGGCCGTCCAATAATTACAGTCACCGGGTTTGTAAGTTTAAAGACAATTACTGTTTATTCATAACAAGAACTATAATGAAATATTCATCAAATACAACTGGTGAACTAATTCCTAACTACCCACTTTAACTTGTCCCCCATCCTCTACCACACACACACACACAAGATAGACAAACACAGAGGGGTAGAAAGGGGTAAAAATAATAAGTGAAAGGAAAAAAAATCTTTGATTTTGAAGATGGTTTTAGCACACCTTCCTTCACAGCAAGCCTGCAAGTTAAAGTCTCTTTCCGCAGCCTGTAACGGTCTTCTTTGTAGATTAATTCATTCAGGTACTCTGTAGGTTCAGAAACACAGCACTCACAGGCTGAGGTGAGAGTAGGATCTCCTCTCTCAGCTGCCAGGAGTCCAACAGAACCTCCTTGGGACTCTGAAAAGCATTCCTTTGGAATAGGATCCAATCGCCACACGTTACCGGGCGGAGTACAACACTTTGGGCCCATTCATTGGTCACCAGCCAATCAATCAGAGTCCCACCCGCATGATTCTCTCTTCGGTGCCAACAAGTCTGGAGCATCCTGTTCAAACCAGCAGGAACTAGAATTCTCTCCAGTAACTTCTTGATTCTGCTGTTTGCCGTACAGATACTCGTCCATTAATTATCCCTGGATCAAAAATCATAATGGGAAAATAAGGGAATAATTCAGAAGGACCCTTACACAAGAGGTAGGTGGAAAAAGGTGTACATGCAGTGATGAGTCAGGAAATTGTGTGAATTGGCAGTGTAGCCACTTAAAATGGCTGACTCCCGATTTAAAATGGTGAACGGCAAAGGCTGATGGGAAAGTCAGCCAACAGGACAAAAATGAGCAGCTGCAGGTTGACTGTGTATTTACCTCTGGAAAGGCCAGACGAGATCGAAACCAGCAACCATCAGCATAACAAAACACCAGCCACCTGCATACTAATGAGCAATCCCCGGGAACAATGAGCAACATTTAGACACATAAAGCAAAACCAGACTCTTCGGCGCCAGCAGGAGCCTACACAAAGGGAGGTGAACAACCACCTCAAGACCACCCATCGATCAGGGAACCGCTCCAGTATTGGAGAAAATCGAACCAAGTGATTGGGACAAAGTCCAATCACTTGGAACCAGGTACAGGGTCCGCCCCGAAAGGCGGGAAGCCCCTGGGGACTATAAGAATTGAGCCCCAAGTTCAAGGCGCTCTCTCTTCCACCTCTCTTCAACCGCTTCCAGCTCTCTTAACTCTTCAACAGCCGCTCAAAACTGTAAGTCTTACTTCAACGTTCGCTACGAGATAGGCAATCTGTACCAACTTCGAATCACGCAGGCTCAGAACCCGAACGAAAGGCCATTCGTTTCCCTGACCTGGTGGGCCAGTTCCAAGTTAAGGCCTGTTGGTTGTAAGAAGTAGCTTAGACGTAGAATTTGTACATGAGCAGTGATTGGCAGGGGCTGTTTAGCACAGGGCTAAATTGCTGGCTTTGAAAGCAGACCAGGGCAGGCCAGCAGGATGGTTCAATTCCCGTAACAGCCTCCCCGAACAGGCGCCGGAATGTGGCGACTAGGGGCTTCTCACAGTAACTTCATTTGAAGCCTACTTGTGACAATAAGCGATTTTCATTTCATTTTCATACTGTGTGTAATAAATGTGCTTTGATTTAAATCTTACCAGCGGTGTATTGGATTATTGATCATTACTTGGACTTGAACCATGTGGCGGTATCATAAAGGTACCTGGCGACTCAAGAGCAAAGGTGATAAAACAGAGCAATTAAACTAAGGCAAAGTTAGCAACAGTAGACAAAACCTGCTGCCTTAAATAATTTCCTAGCAATTAATTTCAGATCTGGGTAAAGTGGACGTCAGCACCACTGATGGCTGCAACTCTTACTGTGCAAGCTGTACTGCTGATGTAGGTCTCAAGCTAGGAGAGTCATGGATCTCACTCAAGAAGATAGCAGTGAGCGAGGATGTTCTTTCTGATAAGAGAAGGTTGGCATCAATCTGGAGAAAATCATGTTAATATTTAAAAAGTGAAATTGGGAATTGCTGGTTTCGAGTGGGCCATGATCCATTTTATGCTGAGGAAACGTCCAAATGCAGCAAGACCTGGACAATGTCCAGGCTTGGGCTGACAATTAGCTAGTTACATTTGCGCAACACAAGTGCCAGACAATGACCACCTCCTACAAGAGAGGATCTAACCATCACCCCTTGTCATTCAACGGCATTACCATCGCTGAATCCCCCACAATCAACATCCTAGGGGTTACATTGATCAGAAACTGAACTGGACTAGCCATATTAATACTGTGGCTACCAGAGCAGGTCAAAGGCTAGGAATCCTACGGTGGGTAACTCATGTCCTGACCTAACCTGTCCACCATCTACAAGGCACAAGTCAGGTGTGTAATGTAATACTCTCCACTTGCCTGGATGAGTGCAGTCCCAGCAACACACAGGAAACTCGACACCATCCAGGACAAAGCAACCCACTTGATGCTACCCCTTCCACAAACATTCAATCCTTCCACCACCGACGAACAGTGGCAGCCTTGTATACCATCTATAAGATGCACTGCAGTAACTTGTCAAGATTCCTCAGGTAGCAACATCCAAACCCATGACCACTACCATCTAGAAGGACAAGAGCAGCAGATACCTGGGAAACCCACCACCTGGAGGTTCCCCTCCAAGTCACTCACCACCCTGACCACCGAGGGCGGCACAATAGCATAGTGGTTAGCACAGTTGCTTCACAGCTCCAGGGTCCCAGGTTCGATTCCCGGCTGGGTCACTGTCTGTGCGAAGTCTGCACGTTCTCCCCGTGTCTGGGTGGGTTTCCTCCGGTTTCTTCCCACAGTCCAAAGACATGCGGGTTAGGTGGATTGGCCGTGCTAAATTGCCCTTAGTGTCCAAAAAGGTTAAGTGGGGGTACTGGGTTACGGGGATAGATTTGTGGGCTTGAGTAGGATGCTCTTTGTAAGGGCCGGTGTAGATGTGATGGGCCGAATGGCCTCCTTCTGCACTGTAAATTCTATGTCTATGACGTGGAAATATATCGCCATTCCTTCACCGTGGCTGGGTTAAAAATGGAACTCCCTCCCGAACAGCACTGTCGATGTACCTCAGGGACTGCAACGGTTCAAGAAGGCAGCTCACCACCACCTTCTGAAGGGCAACTAGGGACGGGCAACGAATGCTGGCCTAGTTATCCATGAATAATTTTAAAAAAAAATTAAAGCTGTAGCAAGAAATCGGGTTAAGATCAGGGTAGACGTTTATTTCTTTTCATTCTTAGTCCTGTCTGCATGCTATCTGTCCAATCAATGTCAAATTTACAGGAATGTAAGACTCAGCAGTTGCAACTCGTCAGCAGTTTTGCAGGCTCCGCGCTTTTAAGAAGTTTATAGTTTCCCCTCGGGTTGTTCAAGTGGCAAACTGAAAAGTCTGTTTTGTCAAAAGCAGCAGCTCAATGTTGCTCAAGGGTCATTAAAACAACCATAAGATTAAAAGAGAAAATGTCACTTCTCCAGTGAGACTTTATTATTGAGAATCTGCTGAAGTGTAACAGGGAGGAAAGGAAATACGTGGGACACAACACTGAACCCGGATGTGCTGGAGCAGCACTCGGTCAGTGTTCTAGCACGTGAGGAAGGAAAACGCACACATCTATCTGTCTTTCGGGCAATACAGAGTCGGTAACAGAGGGCAGCACTGTAGCACAAGTGGATAGCACTGTGGCTTCACAGCGCCAGGGTCCCAGGTTCGATTCCCGGCTGGGTCACTGTCTGTGCAGAGTCTGCATGTTCTCCCCGTGTCTGCGTGGGTTTCCTCCCACAGTCCAAAGACCTGCTGGTTAGGTGGATTGGCCATGATAAATTGCCCTTCGGGACCAAAAGGGTTAGGAGGGGTAATTGGGTTACGGGGATAGGGTGGAGGTGAGGGCTGAAGTGGGTTGGTGCAGACTCGATGGGCCGAACGGCCTCCTTCTGCACTGTATGTTCTATGTTCTCACTTTGAGAAACTGCATTTCAAAGGGAGGGAGCGAAGTTTCGTAAGATGACCTGGAATCAAAATTCCAGTAGCGCCTCTGCATTGGCAGGAGAGACAGACAGAGCAGGACCCAGGTATGCTCAAACCCAACAAGGAGTCTGGACTAAATTGATGGGATAGGGCGATCTGCACAGTCCGAACATGCTGCTGGCACCTATAAGGTTTGCTTCACTGGTAACCATTTGATTGTCCTCTGTGCAGTGGAGCAATCCACAGCCACTGTTCCATAAACCATTAGGGAACACCATACCAGATCCTGAGCGGGGGTTTGAATAAAACGGGGGGGGGGGGGGGAAAGGAGAAAAAAAGTCTTTGGTTTCAAAAGGAGCCATTTGTTGGGACAAAAATAAGAATCGTCTAGTCCTGGGTTGACAACCTCCGTCTGCAGTGATTCTTGGGCTACGCAAAGAGACAAGACAGGACTCATGGCCATTCTCAGCCCTGTAGACAAACCTTTCTTGAATGCGGGGTTGTGGGGGAAATTTAGTGGCAGTAGGACAATCTGGCCCTCCCACCCGTACAAGGATGACATCCGGAGCCTGTCCCTTCTCTGCCCCTCCCGCGCGACCCCCCACTGCCCCCTGGCTTCGATAGTTCTCTTATCCATTGCCAGGAGTAAAAATCATAAGAATTATTTTATTTTAATTAAAAAGTGAAGAAAACTATGTTGATTTAAAAATCAGGCTGTTTTCTACTTCTGAAGTTAACTGCAAGACGCCGGTACATTTGCTGCTTGCTGTATAAATGCAGTAGCTTCTGCTCTCAGCTTGTTGACCTGGCAGGTTTGGCACCATCTGGCTTGGATCAATCAGCCCTGGATTATATTTCATTCCTGAAGCAGTAGCTTGTGATGTGCTGAGTTGGAAACTACCCACGTCACCGAGTACAAAACATGACACTTAAAAAAAAAGGTATATTAAGAAATCAGAGATAAGGGCTGGTTTTATTTTAAAATAAAAGATATATAAATACAAATTTCTCCAATTGACAGTACAGAGTAAACACTTTTCCTTTGAAAAAAATTCACCTGGGAACTTGGTTGTTCCATTTATACTATTCCGTCACACGATTCTTTATCCTCCACCACCAACCAATTCTTCTTAAACGTTTCTGGTTTAGAAGTTCTCATTTTCATCCTTTTCACACTTGTTTATTTAAAAAGTTTACCCAGTGTCTGTTCCTTTTAGAACATGATTATCTAGGTAAACTAGGATAAGAGGGAAAGGAGCAACAATGCTTTTGAAATATATACTTGAAAAAACACACAGGAAAAGAGACACAGATCCAAGTAACAATTCAGTCTTTCTTGCAAGTACACAATGGTCACATTTTTCGCTGAACGATTTCAAAAGACGCTTAAAACAAGTGCACGCTTATGCTGAGGGCCCGACTGGTTCTGTCTGCTGGAAGAAGGAGCTGACGTTGTCACAGGATAGAATTCACGTGTTTCAACGGGTCATGCTGGAGGTGGTGCTCAACAGTTAGAAAGAGCAGCAATAAGTGGGAATGAATCGCCAAGAGAGCAAATGTTAGGAGTGATGTAGAAATTCTGCACAAAACTGCATTACGATTTGCTTTCAGAGTGTATCACACATGTGCAGTGCATCGCGGTGGGAATTAGTACTGGTATGCACAAACATTTGGTGGAATGCAGTGCAAAAACAGCCACCTCATTTAAATAAATAATTTCTTAGCCATCTCTCTGTAAAGGTGAAACTGAAAAAGAAAAGCCCTAAATCAATGATTCATTAGAGTGCTCAACAGTTTCTTGAAAAGCTTTGAGGTTCAAATCTATTTCTTGCCTTTAAAAGAAAGGAATACTGCTAAATTCAACACTGGGGCATTTCAGTGAACTTGCATGATTTCAGCGCCCCCATCGACATCGTCACATGTGTACTAAACTAGCAAACACAGCTGCAAAAACCAAAGTTTGGAACGCACTTGGCTAATCAGGATGCCTTGTGAAGCATAAGGCCTGCCCTTTAGTGATGCATACCATTAGGGCGGATCAAATTCTGAGATGCAGTATCAAACAGAATGATTCCTGAATGCCACATGACGCAACAAGTGCCCAAAGAAAGCACACTTCTAAGGGATGACTGCACAATCTTTGCTCCCAACAAGGATCGCGTGCTCACCCAGGGTGCAGCTTCACATTAGAATCTTAGTATTGTGGATTCACCCCTTAGAAATCAATTTGTTGAAAAGAGCAGAGCTCCTTGATAGCAAATGAAAAAAAAATCTCTAAAAACGAGGAGAAATGTCGTTTTAGTGGGAGATTTAAAGCGTGCAAAAAAAAAAAAAAAAAAAAAAAATTCCAGTCTTGTAACCAGCCCAATCTGCTTCAATCAAACCAGTCAATGGAAAGGGTTATAAAACATTAACCTTCCTGCTCAGGTCTTCGTAAAGCGTTCAACAGGAAGGTCTTCAAGTCAGACGGACCTTTGGGGGAGGTGGGGCAAAGACAGTGAACAATGTAGAGTAAGTGGTGTGGGCAGCGGGAGGACAATTCACACACACAGTTGGAGCGTATCAATCAAACTCCGACAAGTTACATCGTCTTCGGAATTCCTGCCCACGCTCATGGATCCATTTATTTGACACTGAAAAACAGCCAATTTGACACAAGCGTGAGTAAAAGTATTGCCGATTCCCACTACCCCAACAGACTAGGCCCACCCTCATGGGGCAAACCACCCCTGTCCATCCCACCATTGTACGGCCTATTTAAGATTTACAAACAACTGGCAATATCATGTGCATGTAACTCTAAAACATCCTTTACAACTAAAGTGTGAGGCCCAATAATTCATGCAGTGAGGCCCTTTTAAAAAAAAAAAATAAAGCAGAAAATTCAAAACCCAAATTGCAAATCTTGTTAAACTTATTCAATGAGGGTTCACCTATCTTTTCCTGAAACATTTATTGAGCCACATGATGTAGGCAAGACCAGCATTTACTTCCCATCCCCAGACAACGGAATGTCTTGCTATCTAGGTGTACAGACCGATATCATGTTTCTGTTGCCTGACGTTCATTCATAAACGGTGCAATAAAAAACCCTACATGTAAACAAAAATTCCACTATACATTTTTATAATAGTAATTTTATTAATGTCACAAGTAGGCTTACCGTAACACATTTTCACATGCACACTGTACAATGCATTCTAAATGCATTTTAAAAGATGTTCATTCCAGGTGTACAGAAGCCCTGGACAGAGTTGCGACTATGTTTGCCGATGGTTCATAAGGTTGGACTTTCCCATCTTCCCGGCAGTTGACAACACATTGACCTGGATTCTGGGGTTTTGGAGGGAGGTGGGGGAGCAATCGACATTTGCAGACAGCACAGAAACAGGGAGTATGACCGACTGTGATGAGAGCTGTCAGCAACTCAAAGAAGCCACATACAGGTTAGTAGGTTGGGTGGATGAATGGACGTCAGCTAAAATTGAGTGCAGATAAACGCAAGGAAATGTCGAACCATAAAAAGAACGGAGGAACCACTGGAAGAAAGGTGCAATGCGCAGTTATTCAGACAGGCAATACCTATAAGTGGGAGGGTAAGTTGCTAAAATTGCTTCATTAAAAAAAACATTTGCAGTTCTTTCATTTATATATGGTGAATGGAGAATAAAGGTTACTGCTTGGGCCACAGTTAAAATACTGCTTCCAGGACTTCCGGTTGCGACTATGCGGAGCTAAGCCGCACGATTCGGCAGCTCCCGCGATTACTGACTTTCGGGCTCGCTAGAGGAGCCCCAACGGAATTTTTTTTTTACAGACAACCCGTGGGGAAGAGAAGAGAGAGGTCCTACCGACTTTTATGGACCGGACCCGAAGTGCAACGGCCTAAAAAGTGGCATTGGAGCAGCGGGAGAAGAGAGGGAAAAAAGCAAAATGGCGGCGGTCGGGGACAAAGAGGAGATGCAGAAATTCATCAAGCGCTGCTTCGAGGAGCTGCGTAAGGAGATGCTGGCGCCTATGCTGGCGGTAATTGAAGGACTAGGGATAACCCAGAAAGCCCACGAGGTGAAGATCCAGGAGGTCCAGAAAAGAGTGAGTGAGAATGAGGACGAGCTCTTGGGCCTGGCGGTGAGAGTGGAGCGGCACGAGGCGCTACACAAGAAGTGGGCGGGAAGACTTGAAGACCTGGAGAACAGGTCGAGGAGAAATAATCTGAGGATCCTGGGTCTCCCAGAAGGAGTGGAGGGGGCCGATGCCGCGGCATATGCGGGCACAATGATCGGGACGCTGATGGGCACGGAGGCCCCTTCGAGGGCGCTGGAGCTGGACGGGGCGCACCGGGTGCTGGCGAGGAAGCCCAAGGCAACTGAGCCGCCAAGGGCGATGGTGGTGAGATTTCACCGGTTTACGGACAGAGGGTCCTGAAATGGGCCAAGAAGGAGCGGAGCAGCAAGTGGGACAATGTAGAGATCCGAATATACCCGGACTGGAGCGCGGAGGTCGCTAAGCGGAGAGCGGGTTTCAACCGGGCCAAAGCGGTGCTGCATCGGAATGGAGTAAAATTTGGAATGTTGCAGCCAGCGCGACTGTGGGTTACATACAAGGACCAACATTACTACTTTGAAACGCCTGAAGAGGCGTGGACCTTTATACAAACTGAAAAGTTGGACTCTAACTGAGGGTTTGTGAGGGTGGGGGGTGTTTGAGGGTTGAAGTATGATGGTTGTTGTATATAGGAGGTCAATCGAGGATTGGTTGGGAGACTCCCACACGGGGGGGGGGGTGTCAAAGGGACGGCGGGGGGAAGCCGGGGTCAGCAGGTGTCAGCTGACTTACGGGAGTGACATGGGGGGAGCAAGCCCCTCCAATCCTGCTGATAACGTGGAACGTGAGGAGCCTGAACGGGCCGGTGAAGAGGGCTCGCGTGTTCGCGCACTTGAAGGGACTGAAGGCAGGCGTGGCTATGCTCCAAGAGACACACCTGAAGGTGGCGGACCAGGTCAGGTTAAGAAGGGGATGGGTAGGACAGGTATTTCACTCGGGACTGGACGCGAAAAATAGAGGGGTGGCAATTTTGGTGGGAAAGCATGTGTCATTTGAGGCCAAGACTATCGTAGTGGATAATGGAGGGAGATATGTGATGGTGAGTGGTAGGTTGCAAGGGACGTGGGTGGTGTTGGTAAATGTATACGCCCCGAACTGGGATGATGCTGGATTCATGAAGCGCATGTTGGGGCGCATTCCGGACCTGGAGGTAGGAGGCCTGATAATGGGAGGGGACTTCAATACAGTGCTGGACCCAGCACTGGACCGCTCCAGATCAAGGACGGGAAAGAGGCCGGTGGCGGCCAAGGTGCTCAGGGGGTTTATGGATCAGATGGGGGGAGTGGACCCATGGAGGTTTGCAAGACCGCAGGCCAGGGAATTTTCTTTCTTCTCCCATGTACACAAAGTCTACTCCCGGATAGATTTCTTTGTTCTGGGCAGGGCGCTCATCCCGAGGGTGGAGGGGACGGAGTATTTGGCCATAGCCGTTTCGGACCACACCCCGCACTGGGTGGAAATGGGGCTGGGAGAGGAGAGGGACCAACGCCCGCTGTGGCGGCTGGATGTGGGACTGCTGGCAGATGAGGTGGTGTGTGGGAAGGTGAGGGGGTGTATCGAAAGGTACTTGGAGGCCAACGACAACGGGGAGGTGCGAGTGGGGGGTGGTATGGGAGGCGTTGAAGGCGGTGATCAGGGGAGAGCTAATCTTCACCAGGGCTCATAAGGAGAAGACAGAGGGCATGGAAAGGGAGAGGTTAGTGGGGGAGATTTTGAGAGTGGCCAGGAGATACGCAGAGGCCCCGGAGGAAAGATTACTTGAGGAAAGACGACGGCTCCAGACGGAGTTTGACCTGTTGACCACGGGGAAGGCGGAGGCACAGTGGAGGAAGGCACAGGGGGTGACCTACGAGTACGGGGAAAAGGCTAGTCGGATGCTGGCACACCAGCTCCGTAAGAGGACGGCAGCGAGGGAAATAGGGGGAATCAAAAATGGAAGGGGAGCCACGGTTCGGAGTGTAAAGAAAATAAACAAGGTATTCAAGGCCTTTTATGAAGAGCTGTACAGATCCCAGTCCCCAAGGGGGGAAGAGGGGATGAGACGATTCCTAGGCCAACTGCGGTTCCCGAGGGTGGAGGAGCAAGAGGTGGCTGGTTTGGGGGCACCAATCGGGTTGGAGGAGCTGAGCAAGGGTTTGGGGAGTATGCAGGTGGGGAAGGCCCCGGGACCGGACGGGTTCCCGGTGGAGTTCTACAGAAAGTACGTAGACCTGTTGGCCCCGCTACTAGTGAGGACCTTTAACGAGGCAAGAGAGGAGGGGACCCTGCCCCTGACAATGTCGGAGGCGACAATTTCCTTGATTCTAAAGCGAGACAAGGACCCATAGCAATGTGGACCGTACAGGCCGGTCTCGCTCCTCAATGTGGACGCTAAGTTATTGGCAAAAGTGCTGGCCACGAGAATTGAGTCCCGGGGGTGATTCATGAGGACCAGACGGGATTCGTAAAGGGCAGGCAATTAAACACTAATGTGCGGCGGCTCTTAAACGTGATAATGATGCCATTGGAGGAGGGAGAGGCGGAGATACTGGCAGCTATGGACGCGGAAAAGGCCTTTGACCGAGAAGAGTGGGAGTACCTCTGGGAGGTGTTGCGTAGGTTTGGGTTCGGGGGAGGGTTTATCAGCTGGGTTAAGCTCCTTTACAGCGCCCCGGTGGCGAGTGTAGTGACGAACCGGCAGAGGTCGGAGTACTTTCGGCTGTACCGAGGAACGAGGCAGGGGTGCCCCCTGTTGTTTGCATTGGCGATCAAACCCTTGCCATATCACTGAGGGAGTCTAATAAATGGAAGGGGGTGGTCCGAGGGGGAGAAGAGCATCGGGTGTCGCTATACGCGGATGACCTGTTGCTGTATGTGGCGGACCCAATGGAGGGATGGTGGAGGTCATGCAGACTCTTAGGGAGTTTGGGGAGTTCTCGGGCTATAAGCTCAATGTAGGGAAGAGTGAGCTTTTTGTATTATAGGCAGGGGACCAAGAAAGAGGGATAGGGGGCCTACCGCTGAGGAGGGCGGTGGGGAGTTTTCGGTATCTGGGGATCCAGATAGCCAGGAGTTGGTATGCCCTACATAAACTGAATCTGACGAGGTTGGTGGACCAAATGGAGGAGGACCTCAAAAGATGGGACATGTTACCGCTCTCGCTGGCAGGGAGAGTGCAGTCGGTCAAAATGGTGGTCCTTCCGAGGTTTTTGTTTGTGTTTCAGTGCCTTCCCATCGTGATCACCAAGGGCTTTTTCAATAGAGTAGGTAGGAGTATCATGGGGTTTGTGAGGGCGACTAAGACCCCAAGGGTAAGGAGAGGGTTCCTGGAACGCAGCAGGGACCGAGGAGGGTTGGCGCTGCCAAACCTAGGGAGCTACTACTGGGCAGCAAATGTGGTGATGATCCGCAAGTGGGTTATGGAGGGAGAAGGGGCGGCATGGAAGAGGATGGAGATGGCGTCCTGTAAAGGAACGAGCTTGGGGGCGTTGGTGACGGCACCGCTGCCGTTCTCGCCAGCAAAGTATACCACGAGCCCGGTGGTGGCGGCAACGTTAAGGATCTGGGGCCAGTGGAGACGGCACAGGGGTGCAGTGGGAGCCTCGGTGTGTTCCCCGATCAGGGGTAACCACCGGTTTGTCCCGGGGAAGATGGACGAGGGGTTCCAAGGCTGGCATCGGGCGGGGATTAGAAGAATGGGGGACCTGTTCATTGATGGGACGTTTGCGAGCCTAGGGGCACTGGAGGAGAAGTTTGAGCTACCCCGGGAAATGCATTTAGATATATGCAGGTGAGGGCTTTTGTGAGGCGACAGGTCAGGGAATTCCCGTTGCTCCCGGCACAAGAAATTCAAGACAGGGTGATCTCGGGTGTATGGGTCGGGGAGGGCAAGGTGTCGGCAATACACCAAGAGATGAAAGAAGAGGGGGAAGTGCTAGCAGAAGAGTTGAAGGGAAAATGGGAGGAGGAGCTGGGGGAGGAGATCGAGGAAGGTTTGTGGGCTGATGCCCTGGGTAGGGTTAATTCCTCCTCATGTGCCAGGCTCAGCCTGATACAATTTAAGGTGGTTCACAGAGCGCACTTGACGGGGGCGAGGTTGAGTAGGTTCTTTGGGGTCGAGGACAGATGTGGAAGGTGTTCAGGGAGTCCGGCGAACCATGTCCATATGTTTTGGTCATGCCCGGCACTGGAGGGGTTCTGGAGAGGAGTGGCGGGAGCAATATCTCAGGTGGTGAAAGTCCGGGTCAAGCCAAGCTGGGGGCTAGCAATATTTGTAGTAGTGGACGAGCCGGGAGTGCAGGAGGCGAAAGAGGCTGGCATTCTGGCCTTTGCGTCCCTAGTTGCCCGGCGAAGGATCTTGCTAATGTGGAAGGAGGCAAAGCCCCCCAGCGTGGAGGCCTGGATAAACGACATGGCTGGGTTCATAAAGCTGGAGAGGATTAAATTTGCCTTGAGAGGGTCTGCGCAGGGGTTCTACGGGCGGTGGCAACCGCTCCCATCCATTGACTCCATCTACACCTCCCGCTGCCTGGGGAAAGCGGGCAGTATAATCAAAGATCCCTCCCACCTGGCTTACTCACTCTTCCAACTTCTTCCATCGGGCAGGAGATGCAGAAGTCTGAGAACACGCACGAACAGACTCAAAAACAGCTTCTTCCCCACTGTCACCAGACTCCTAAATGACCCTCTTATGGACTGATTTCATCAACACTACACCCTGTATGCTTCATCCGATGCCAGTGCTTTTGTAGTTACATTGTATATGTTGTGTTGCCCTATTATGTATTTTCTTTTATTCCCTTTTCTTCTCATGTACTTAATGATCTGTTGAGCTGCTCGCAGAAAAATACTTTTCACTGTACCTCGGTACACGTGACAATAAACAAATCCAATCCAATCCAATCCTAGACTATCTCGTGGAGCGTTAGAGGAAGGTCGGTCAGCAGCAACCCTGGGGGAGGGGGGGGGGGAATTGCTTGGGGGGATGGAGGAGCAGGAGATAACATGAAGGGTGGGGGAAACTGGCACGTGCGGGAGAGAGCCAGTGTATAAAGCTATGTAAATATACCATTTTGCCATGTATATATCTTGCCTCAGTGCGATTTCGTGTTATTTTGTTACGGGGGGGGGGGGGGGGGGGGGGGGGGGTTATTGTTTGTAAGGGGAAAAAATTGTGTTGGTAAAAAACGTTAATAAATATATATATTTTTTTAAATACTGCTTCCAGTTTTGGAAGCCATGGTTACATTTTTTTTTAAAGTGTATCTTCGCACAGCAAGTTTTCCCTTTGGGGAATGGCGAGGGAAGTCGTGGAAGGATTTCCGAGCTGATTATCAGCCCACATTATGAGTGCTTCTTCCATGGCAATCAAGTCCTGGTACTGGACTTGAACCGGCTCCAGAGGTAGGGAAGCTACCCACCGTGCCACAAGGGCTCCAATATTTTAGCAAGGATATAAAATCGAATAATAGAATAGTTGTAATGTAGAAGGTGGCCATTCGGCCTGTTGTGTTCATGCTAGCTCTCCACAAGAATTCGGCTTACCTCACTCCTCCTGCCTTTCCCCATAGCCCTTAATTTAAGTTATCAGAATAGACTGGAGAAACTGGGACATATTTTCAGTGGAAGAGAAAAAGCATAGTGGATACCTCTTCACAATTCAAAGAGGCTTAGAAATAGCCAATTAGGATTTTTTTTAAATGTAGAGGACCCAATTATTTTTTTCCAATTAAGGGGCAATTTAGCGTGGCCAATCCACCTACCCAGCACACTTTTGGGTTGTGGGGGTGGAACCCATGCAGACACAGGGAGGATGTGCAAACTCCACACAGACAGTGACCCAGAGCCGGGATTTGAACACGGGTCCTCAGCGCCGTGAGGCAGCAGTGTTAACCACTGTGCCCCCTCCAACTGCGATTTAAAAAAATATTCTACAGATTACGGAATGAGTGAACAAGTGAGAGTTTAAAATAATCAAGGTGTAAATGGGGGAGATTAGGAGAACCTTATGCAGAGGGCTGTTAGAACAAGGGTGCACCCTGTCAGAAACTGTGGTGGAACCAAGTTCTATTGTAGCTCTTTAACGGGCTGTGGCTGAATATTTGAAAAATATAAATTTAAGAGAGCACGGGAAGGGAAGGGCAATGGGGATGAAGGTTTAGCTCCTCCAACCAACCTGCAGAGGCACTCTGGGCCAAAAGGCCTCTTTACTGTGCAATTAAACGAAAAGCATGGGGAGGCCGTTAGGGAAGGAGTTCCCCCAGAAAGGATCATTCTGAAAATATATTTTTATCAGTGCTGGGAGTTGGAAGAATGGAACTCAAGAGGGTCCGGTTAGTACCACCTGGCCATTTTTACAGTTCCCAATGTACTAGAGGTGATTATAGGGCCAAAATGGACCAGCCATAATGAAATGAAAAATCGCTTATTGTCACAAGTAGGCTTCAAATGAAGTTACTGTGAAAAGCCCCTAGTCGCCACATTCCGGCACCTGTTTGGGTAGGCTGGTACGGGAATGGTTCCAATGACTCAGTTTTTGCCTGGGGTGTAGAGTGTGATGACTGAAATAAGGAGGGCTGGGGAAACTGTAGGCACTGGTCTTCAACATTCATGTAAGCTGCCGCTTCAGATTCAGCCCCATTACTTCTGCCTCCTTTTTTATTTCTCTGAACCAGATTTCCTCCCTTTTTTTAATCACCGTCAGCTCATTCAAAAACTCTTGTTGCCCATAGCCTGATGCACTCGCTCATCATCCCTATCCTAACTGACCTATGTTGAGGTGCGTCACATTGTTTAAATTTTCTCCAAAGTCCTGCCTCTCCCTAGCTTAGTAATTGCTGCCTGCCCTACCACACCCTGTCCCCCCAACTCCAACATGAACTTGTTCCTCCTGAACTGCCCCTCTCCCTTTGCCCCCACGCTCTGGAACTTCTGTACTCAACCCCTTTAACTCTTCACCTTTTTTTTGGCTCAGTGTCCTGATTTTTGTACCACACCTCTGTGAGGTGTTTTTCTACATTAAAAGCACAACGTAAATGCAAGACTTTGTGTGGTTCCAGAGGAAAAAGGTTGGCTGCGTTACGTGGCCTTGGGCGAAATGGTTGGCACGTGCTTGAAAGGAAATAGCTGTGGTGTACTGTCTGAGCAGTGTTTCATCGCCCCCTGCTGAGCTCTGGCTATTGTTTGTAAGAGCACAGTACAGCTTGGAATTAATCAGGAGGGAATGGCAACTCTTGGATAATTATGCAGCATAATTTATGTGGCTTACACAGATCCATAGCGCCTCCAAAACTGATGTGAAGAATTTCTGTACTCACCCCATTTGTTTCCAACTAATACTGGACAAGCTGCATGCCGGGTGCTGTAATCACCTTCTCCACTGGGAAAAAGATTGTACCAAAAGACTGCTGTGCCCTGCAAGAGAAGCACCCAAAAATGTCTCAACATTAAAAGCAAATGAACTGATTAACATACACTGTGTGCACAACAATGCCAACAGCTTTTGCTGAATACACCTCTCGGAAGGATAGCTGACGAGTTCTTCAAATTATCTTGAAATCAACCGGGACCGTGGATTCTTATCTCACTACATTTCACCCCCCACCATCTAGCCTGGGCTTGCGAAATCCTACCAACTGTCCTGGCTTGTGACAATTCACACCTCTTTAATCTGTGATTATCCCTCTCTCCAGTCGCACCGTCTGGACCTGTAAAGACTTAATTACCTGCAAAGACTTGCATTCAAAGTATCATCTTGCATCGTTGACTTTGCCTATATATGAACCCACCTTCAAACTCACCTGGTGAAGGAGCTGCGCTCCAAAAGCTAGTGATTCCAAATAAACCTGTTGGGACTTTAACCTGGCGTTGTAAGACTTCTTACTGTGCCCACCCCAGTCCACCGCCACATCTCGAAATCAAGATAGTATTAGCCCCACCTGGACTTCACACTTGTGCATTTTTGACAAAAATAGCATCCATTTTTATGCTAAGTTTGCACATTAAGCAGATTGGTCCAAATTTGGGTTCTTTTTTCCATCACGGAAGAATCAGCAGCATTGGGACTGCATGCCGCAGCCTCCTCCCACCCCCCCCCCCCCCCCCCCACAATCCCTTGACAAACTTCAGTACCGGCGCCACAGCTCAATTATCTGTGGCCATTGGCACGTTCGCTTACATCATGAAGCAGGAATGAGTAAGCTGGGACGTCTCCGCCGCAAACAAACAGCATCGATTATATCGGGGCTCGCACTTGCAGGCACACTGGAGGGAATGTTGCATTGGCGGAGGTTTGAGCGAGATGCCAAACCCAACCTGTGTCTGTTGCAGTGGATAAAATGAATTTTACAAGACCCCATGGTGGCATTCAGAGAACAGAGAGTTTCCTGGCGTCTTTCTCAACAAACGTCACCAAACAACGGCATGAACTAACCATTCATTCCATTGCCGCCTGCAACCTGCCACCCATTATTGCTACTAGTTTGTTAATAATCGCTGCACTTCAGGCTGTTTTTTGCTGGACAAATTCCTTGGAAAGGTCTGAGATGGTTGAAACCTCTAAATAAATACAAGCATTTCTTTTCTATTTATGTTTGCATATCCACCGCACACTTGAATCAAAACCAAAAACCCCAGCACTGACATTGAATGTGCTAATTAAACGTCAGCCAAATATCGCATTGCAGGAAGAGGTATTTACTCAAAGCTTCTTTGAATGTTTCTCAGTCTCTCTCCGGATCATACAAACATATGAATTAGAAGTAGCCATGATGTGGAGATACCGGCGTTGGAGTGGGGTGTGCACAGTAAGAAGTCTTACACCACCAGGTTAAAGTCCAACAGGTTTGTTTCAAATCACTAGCTTTCGGAGCACTGCTCCTTCCTGAGGAGCTTCATCTGAGGAAGGAGCAGTGCTCCGAAAGCTAGTGATTTGAAACAAACCTGGACTTTAACCTGGTGTAAGATTCTTACTGAATTAGAAGTAGAAGTAGGTCACTCAGCCCCTCCAGCCTGTTCTGTCATTCAGTAAGATCGCGGCTGATCCGTTTGTGTTTCGAATTCCACATCCCCATCCACTCCCGATAACTTTTGATTCCCTTGCTGATAAGAATCTAGCTACCTCTGCCATAAAAATATCCAGGGACCCTGCTTCCACCGCCTTGTGAGGCAGAATTCCAAAGTCGCACAACTCTCAGAGAAAATAGTTCTCCTCATCTCCGTCCTATAAGGGAGACCCTTAATTTTAAAACAGTTGCCCCTAGTTCTGGGCTTATCCACATCCACCTCATCGAGACCGTTCAGGATCTATATACTTCAATAAAGTCATCCTGCACTCTCCTAAACTCAAGTGGAAGCAAGTCTGTCCAAAATTTCCTCATGAGACAACCAACTCATTCCAGGTGTCACTTCCTCTGATGTTGCCCCTTACTTAGGAAATAATTCTGCATTTATATAGCATTTTCCACATCCTCAGGACATCCCAAAGCCAATAAATTACTTTCCAACCGTGGCCACTATTGTAATGTAGGCGAATACAACAAATAAATGTTATGAGTCTAGACCAGAACTCCAATTTTGGTTGAGATTCCAGATGAGAACCCAACTATTTGCATTTGGTAAAACTGTGAGAAAATTTTAGTGCATCACAGGAGTGATAACACTGACCAGTCGATATCTTTTATATTAAAACAAGCTTTACCAGTGCTACCAGAATTGTAGTCCACGCTCTTTCACTCTGACAGCTTTCCATGGTTTTACCAGTTCTTAATGTTTATGAAATTAGCTCTCTTACCAATATTATTGCTTCATTATCGCAGCATCAGATATTAATTAGAGGGTCAAAAGACCTGTTTGTTTTTGAAAGGCTCTTTCAGAAATCTACCTTGTGGAACAAGCTGATTGATGGGGGCTCCCTTTCATCCTACAAATCGCAAATTCCACTTGTCTCATTTGGATAACATGGAGTTAAACATACAAGGATGGTGAAAGCAGAGGCAGAGAACAAGAGAGACCTCAAACAGTGCAAGAGCACTAAGTGCAAGGAAGAGGAACAGTGTCCGAGTGAGTGAGCACACACTCAGGAGAGCGCGTGTGGCGGCATGCATGCAAGCACTGGACTGTGGAAGGAGAAATAGAAATCAATACTAATACCTTCTGTGGCCACACCGCTGCTCCTACCTCAGGGAAAACTGTGGCTCCTCCGGCTGCTACATCACTCATCTAGCAGAATAAAATCAAAGTGCATAATGACTATGGAAAATATCTCCTGAGCTGCACAAATTCAATTAAGGATATTTAACAGATCGTACAATTAGGGTCAGGCCACAAATAAAATTGAGTAAACTGTCATAAAAGCTATCTTCGTCTCCAATGTCTAATGATTGTTAAAGCATCAGGATCAATTAATATGTCCCCTAACAAAGAGCAAAATAGCTACAGAATGAGGATTGAAATGCATCTGTCTGCTCTGTCACCCCGCTCCCCCTCGCCCAAAGCACTAACACCCTTCATTAAGAAACAGTATACGACCATGACTCCTCAAGATCAATGCCAATATTGTGCATCTACTGTGTTACCTACTTACCCCGCTTCCGGCATGCTCCCCTTCACCACCCTCTAATACAATGCGCTGTGCTTGATTCTGCGTCTGATGACAGGGCTTCTAACACCCCATCAGCACTTGGTTTCAACCGCTGCTCAAAATGAGCTCGAGTTGCCAGACACTGGAATTGAATTGCCCGAATTCACAGTAAATTTTGCCTTGGGGTTGCCTTGACAAGTTTACTGCTTAGAAGTTGAAAGGACCTTGCCAAAATGTGTCCGAGTCCAATATGTTACAGGTTGATGTGTTACAGGTTACTGTGTACGCAAGTGTACATTCTCGCTGCCTTAAAGTTATTAATTGCCATATGAAAAATACTAGTCATCAAGCAGCTAGTCCAGGGGTTAGATTAAAGCCTCCTTGACACTGATGGATCTCAAATCAGTGAATCCTCTCTTTAATTCCCCTGTCCTTTTGAAAGAAGAACAAAGGTACATTGACACAGCTCCCTTCAGTAGATGCCACGGCACTCCACAGCAGTGAACTGCAATGTAGGAAAACATGGCAGCCAATATGCTCCAAGCTTATAAGTTAGATGAGCGTCCGTGTGGAGTTTGCACATTCTCCCCGTGTCTGCGTGGGTTTCACCCCCACAACCCAAAGATGTGCAGGTTAGATGGATTGGTCATGCTAAATTGCCCCTTTATTGGCGAAAAAAATAATTGAGTACTCTAAATTTATTTAAAATTATTTATTTAAAATTAGATGAGCGATCAGTTAATGTGTTCCCTGCAACCGCTCCACCTCTACCCCGATAGCATGGGTTGACGGCTCGATGTCGGCTAGGGCACCAGGAGAACTTTTTGCTCTTCAAATAGCATCATGGGATTTTTCACCACCCACCCGAATAGAAAGATAGGACTTGGGTTTATCACCTCATGCCAGTTACCAACGAGTGAAGCTGCAACAATTCCTGGCCAAGAGAGCAGTCATTTAACCTTTTACACAGTTCTGGGGAACACACTGCAGACTGATAACCCTGCCAGTGCTCTTTAGGAAACACGTGCAGTCTGAACTGACACCAACAGTGTGGCCCCTGAGCTTATCCTGCCCTCCCTCTACAATCTCTTCTGGCCCTACATCCATCCCAACTCTCATGTTCTCCCAACTCAGATCTACCAGTGTGCGTCATGCCCCTGCACCCTGAAATTCCTTATGTCCTAGTGGGCCTCATTTCTATTCATTTTCAAAAAGGCAACACTTCAGGTACAACCCTGGTCAATTACCTTACCCTCTTACCCAACACTCGCTTGGCATTTGGTCCCTTTTCCTTAAATCTACCCTGGGAAAAAAGGGTGTCATAGAAATACAAGCTGCAGAAAGTTAAGGGTGCAATTCATGTTCTCATTCTGGACCACCAACTCCCTACATAACAAGAATAAACATTCCAGAGATCCATCCTAGGATCTTTAATGCAGTTTTGCACCTCAAGAAACTGGCAGCACTGTTCAAACATTAAATCACGTATAGAGCTTCAGATCTCAGCTGCGCTTCTGTGGGGAGATGCAACCCACATAAAATGAATGGTTAATCCTCTTCCACAACTGGTTAAATGCTACAAGCATTTTTTTTTACGCACAAGCAGAACACACAACCGCTATTTTACAGGAAGACAGAACTTTGCTTGAAACCTGGACAGTTTACTCATAATTTCCAATCTTGTGACTCCAAACCCACAGGCACTGGATCACATAAGCCACACCTCTGAATTAACTGTCCTTGTTCAAATCAAGCAACAAGCAGAATGAATTTTACTTACGTAAAATAACCAGGTAGCAATCCTGTTCCCAGTCCCCAACTCTTTGAATGCATCGGGTTCATCTTTCTATTTAAAGAGAAGAACATTGCTGTTGATGCAGCGTCAGTAACATGGGCCACAAAATTTTACTGTGCGATTATTAATGATGATGATGATGATGCCCTTATGTACAATTCCTTTCTCTGCTATTTCAACAGAAGACTAACCCGTAAATGCTTTGATAAACGGATTCACCCCTCTTATATAACAGCAGACAAAGCAATTCCATAAAAAAATTAGATGTTTGCGCATGAATGGTTTTTTTTGCAGACCTCATTTGAGGGTCATTGCTATTCTTCCCAGTAGCACATCACAAAGCAAGCCATGCGTCACATCAGGAATTTTCCCAAGTGAAAATGAGTACTAAATTAAAGGGGGGGGGGGGGGGGGGGGGTCTGCACCGTCCCGCCTTGGCGTCCGCCCGCCTCCAAGCCCCATTCTGACTCCACCACATGTATCTTAACCTCCAATCCTCTCATGAGGAGTGTGCATTTTCTAAATCTTTGTTATTTTCCCTTGAATACATCCCACTCAAGTCAACCACGCACTTTCCCTTCGGCTGCAATCCAGACATGTTGCAGGAATTTCATTCAGTCCAGCAATGGCCATTTTCAACAATCACAATAGTTTACTGGCCTTAGTATCTAAAAATTACTGATTGGAATACATTGGATAGCCAGCACGGGTCTCATGCACACGACAGATAATTAGCAGAACAGAGCATGGAGGGCAACACAAAGCTTCAGCCCCATACTATTCTTACAGCTGGGGTGTAAGATGTGTAAGATACAAGCGCTCACATGGTAATATGTTCCTTGGGAAACATACCATCAACACTTTCAGCAAGTGATACTTCCACTCTGAAATATGCAAATTCCACCTAGATTCCAACCTTCCTTTCCTGTCTGCACTTACTATTTCATTTTCATTCGATTTAAAATAAATTCAGTTATTCCACATAATTCTGAAATCTTCCGTCAAATATAGTTAACATTTAAATGATAAACTTAAACTTTTTTTCCATTGCAAATGACAAAGGTCAACTAAATATTTTTAATAAAGGATTGTCCAAACACCCACAGTGCAACTTCCTTCAATCTAACACAAATATTTCCCTCCACCAGAACATATTTACAGCCATTCCGTAGAATAGCGTAAAATATTAAAAACAATATATTGTCATTTTCTCTTCACGGATATCTTCAATAAATCTTCAATCTGAACATATTAAAACAAGTGCGCCTCGTGACACACTCAAGATGCCACATCTTGTCATGCCTGCAGAATAAATCATCAAAACTTCTGATCTGCAGCTGAGATTTACACACACTTTTCACAGAACAAGGTTAGGAACAGAGCATGTGACTGATGTGCTCCTGTATTGTACCGAAGCTTGTCTCAGTCATGCACATCCAAAATAAAAATTGACCTAAATGTGGGCGATCATAGGAATTATAGAGCAAGCGCCTGAATTAGGTGAATTGGACATTCTGAATTCTCCCTCAGCGTACCCAAACAGGCGCCTAGTGGCGCAACTAGGGGATTTTCACAGTAACTTCATTGCAGTGTTAATGTAAGACTCCTTGCAACACTAACAAAGATTATTATTATTAATTCTAGTCAAGCTTACTTAATCAATGTATTAATAATGTATGTGAGCATTGATACAGGATGGATATATTGATCAATATAAAAGATCACTGAGCCTTGAAAAATATCCCACTAGAAAAATTAAGCTGAATACAATTGTAAAGAATCTGTAAACAGCGAAGTCAACAGATCACAAGGGTCAGATCTCCTGCACAAGCACAGTGGTTAGCACTGTTGCTTCACAACACCAGGGTCCCGGGTTCGATTCCCGCTTGGGTCACTGTCTGTGCGGATTCTGCACGTTCCCCCCGTGTCTGTGTGGGTTTCCTGGTGCTCCGGTTTCCTCCCACAAGTCCCAAAAGACGTGCTTGTTAGGTGAATTGGACATTCTGAATTCTTCCTCAGTGTACCCGAACAGGCGCCGGAGTGTGGCGACTAGGGGCTTTTCACAGTAACTTCATTGCAGTGTTAATGTAAGTCTACTTGTGACAATAGTAAAGATTATTATTATTGCACCTGTTTTGTCACTAAGACAGTGGATTGTCAATGACATACCTTCAGTACTACTCTAACAAGAGGGCTGATGTGGCAGAATGGACAATACACATTACAATATTCTCATAAAACAAGAACTATGGCAACTTTATGGCTAATAATAAATTTGAACTTTGCGATGTTTCCATTTTATTCCTGCAAAAGAAAACCCCAACACTCTTTCTGCTCCATAGCCTGACCCCCTCCCCAAATTTACCAAAGAATCTTACGCATACTTAATTGGTTTATATTGGTTCTTGAATGAGGTGATGGTAAAACCATCACTCAGTGATTACAGAAAAAAAAAAATCAATTATATATTGATCAATCCATATGATTTTCCCCAAATGAGATGCTGCCTTGCCATGCAACATTCGGGCTAGTCTATTCACGCAGTCCCATTCTAAAAAGCAGAATGTTTTGGAATAGTCGTAACTTGCCCGAGCAAAGTCATGGTGGGGCTCATACTGCCCTCCCACGCCATAATTAGCCACCTGAAAAAAAGAAACAGACGGAGGAAAAGGAGATCTGAAAAAGCAATGACACACTTACCCGTCCAAAGTCAAAGTGAGGCTCGTACTGGCCCCCAACCCCATAATTGGCCACCTATGGCAGAATAAGAAGTCAGACAGGACTGGTCAAATGCTCAACATTTCATAAGCACCAAGTGTTATTCAAAGGAAGTGCATTCGCAGACCACATCAGAAATAGTGGCGTACGGTCTAATTAAAATTGGAACTTTCATTGCATTGTGTTTTAATTCCACTAATGTTAGTTAGCAGGTTAGACAACTGTATAAACATAATCCAAAAATGACATTAAACGGAGCAGAGGATATCACACAAGGGGCTGGTTTAGCACAGGGCTAAATCACTGGCTTTGAAAGACCAAGGCAGGCCAGCAGTATGGTTCAATTCCCGTACCAGCCTCCCCAAACAGGCGCCGGAATGTGGCGACTAGGGGCTTTTCACAGTAACTTCATTTGAAGCCTACTTGTGCCAATAAGCGATTTTAATTTCATTTTCAAGGTTATATCATGGCAGCAACTGTTTCCTAACATGGCTTATTCTTGTGCCAGCAAAAAAACACAGGGACAGGATTAAAGACTCCCTTGTAATACGATCCCAAAAAAGTCCTGTCAGGAAACACTGAGCCAATCAAGTTTTAAAACTTTCACAATGGTGGATTTGGGCTCGAGGCAAAATAAATTCAGAAGAGAGATCTTGTTTTCCCCACGTTTGAAATGACTGTATAATCTTGTTTTCCCCATTTGTTTTAAACAGTTCAACACTGATTGGAAAATCTAATCCATAGCCTCAATGTACCAAAATCCTTATCTTTGTGTTGGCTGCCACTGAAAACAAACACATCCACTCTCCATTCTTTCAACCGGGGCATTGCTATCAGCTGTTGCCTTGTTCCTCCAGCTAGTGATATTTAGATGGTAACTCACCCTCAAACTTCAGTCCTGGTTACCGTGCCTAGTTGTAAACCTTCTTGTACCTACCTTGCTTGGCTGTTCCTAATTTTAAAGTGAAGCCACCAGTAGGTGCTGGGGATAGGCAGGAACACTGCTGTTTTAAGTACCAAAGTGCCGGATGAGCAGGGCAGGAGCGAGCATCAGCAGTTAGGAAGGTGCCGTCTTCAGGTATTAATGCTGGCCCACCCGCTTTACAGAAGGAGTTCTGCTAGGACGGAAACTAGAGGAAGACATGTCCCTTGTCTAAGGCAGCCCTTGCCTTCAAATGATCAACAGAAACCAATAGCACTCTCAGGGAATTAAAATGGAATCTAGTAGAGTAATAGAAGTGTTTTCTTCCCATTCACAAACTGAGGTGGCGCACAGAAGAACATTTATAATTTTTTTTACCTCTTCTAAAAGCACGTCAGCAGCCCTAAATAAATATTATGAACGTAGGGTCAGATGTTTAGGTTTGCTAGAGGTTTTCATGAAAAACACAAATGTTTGTGGAATTCAGCTTATAGGTTGAATGTCTTGGACGAGACCTTTGTATACTAACACTAGGGACAGGTACGTGGTAGTTCCATGTTAACAATATTATACACGTCACCCATTTCCAACAAAACCATTTATTAAAAAAGACAGGAGAGATCTTGCCTCTTTGTTCATGTTGCTACTAACACTTGTTAGAATACTTGGCCAAACACCATTACAGACAGCTGCTACTGGGTGGGAATGAGGTAGTACGATTAAAATGTAACAGAAGCGAAATCATCATTTTACAAAGTTTAATTCTCAGCAATATTCTGGATTAACTTCTCTATATCCTTAATAATTTGCCTCTTTTAAGATCATCTTTCAGACACCCCGCGTTTATGGGCAGAAAAGCTTAAGCTTGTTCAATCTGTCTCCTAATTGAGACCTCTGGCATTAAGGACAAGCCATATGTGCTTTTTTAAAAATAAGACCTGGATGCATAAATCAAAGTGCAATTTGCCCAATGTATTATATAGTTTCATCATTACCTCCAGTATTCTGGCTGGGTACTTGAATGGTCTATTGGCCTTGCAGAACCACATTGGTTGGACATGTTTTACGTCAATTCTACCAAGACATCTTGGTCTCTCTCAGCTTGTTGCTTAACCATTTCAGCAATATCCATGAAGCATGCATGCTATCTGTTTTCTAATACTTTGGGTGGCATTCTAAGCTTAGCTGTATTACATTTCACCTAGCACTGCTCTGCCCACTTACATATTCTGGTCATCTCGTTGTGTTAATTGCCGACATGCTGTTTCTTCACATTGCACTGCCCCTCCTAGTTTGATAGAAGTCAGCATGGTTTTATTTGGGAAGATCGTGTTTTACTAATTTAATATAACTTTTTGAGTAAGTAACATGGAGGATCGATGAGGGTAGTTCAGTGGATGATGTCTACATTGGTTCAGTAAGGCATCTGACAAGGTTCCACATGGCAGACTGGTCAGAAACAGACCGGTCAGGAAGTGAGATTGCATGGATAAAGGGGAAGGTGGCAAGTTGGATCCAAAATTGACTCAGCGACAGGAAACTAAGAGTATTGGTTGATGGATGTTTTTACAAATGGAAAATGATTTGCACAGGGCTCAGTTTTGGGGGCCCTTGCTGTTTATTGCAGACGACACAAAAATTGGTTGTGTAGTTGATAGCGAGGAGCTTAGCTGTTGACTTCAAAATTATATCAATGGCTTGGCTACGTGGGCGGAGAAGTGGCAAATGGAATTCAATCTGGAAAAATGTGAGAGAATACATTCAGGGAGGACAAACAAAGCAAGGTAATACTCAATAAACGGGAAAATATTGAGAGGGGTTGAGTAAGTGAGATCATGTCCACAGGTCCTTGAAGGTGGCAGGACAGGTGGACAAGATGGTCAAGAAAGCATATGGAATGCTTTCCTTTCATTGGTCGAGGTATTGAATACAAAAGCTAGGATGTAATGACGGAACTGTGTACAATGCTGGCTAGGTCCACCACTGTTTTGGACACCACATTCCAGGACATAATTGCTCTGGAAGAGTGCAGAGAATTTTTACAAGAGTGTTGTCAGGACTTGAAAAATGCAGTTATGAAGGATTGAGTAGGCTAGGATTGTTTTCCTTAGAACAGAGGCTAAGGGGTGACCTAATTGAGGTGTACAAAATTACAGACAGGGTCGGCATGAATGACATTTCCCCCCCAGCTGAGGGGTCAATCATCAGGGGACATAGATGTAAGGTGGAAGGATTAGAGGGGACAGGAGAAAAAGCCTTTTCACCCAGAGAGTGGTGGGAAACTGGAATTCATTGCATAAGTTGGTGGTTGAGGCGGAAACGTTCAACTCGTTTAAAAGGTACCTGGGCCTGCATCGGAAGTGTTGGAACCTGCATGGCTACGGGCCAGGTGCTAGAAATGAAAATGAGCGGCTAGTTTTGTTTTTCTCTTTTTTGGCCGGTGCAGACACGATGGGCTGAATGGCCTCTTTCTGCACTGAAACGGTTCTATGATACCACCATTTGACCATTCTGCTTTGAGATTCTGAATCCAGATCATTTATGTACGTTGGAAACAATTATGGCTTCAAAGCTGGGCCCTGGGGCAACACAGTCAGTTCTTTCAGTCCACGCCAACATAGCTTCTCCAAAGGATACCTCTTGTTCCCTGCCCTTTATTCAGTTTCCTATCCATTCTCAAAGTTCACTCTGAATCCTTTAGGGATTCAATTAACATACTCTGATCAAACAATGTAAATATGGTATCACGGTCCACAAAATTCATTTCAAGTTCATTTAAAAAACTAATTACTTTCTATCAGTTTTAAGGTTCTTTTAAGGAGAATATTCGGTCAAAATGAAAAGTTTAATCAAGCATCTCTTCTGCGGTCTCAAGTGTGCTTCTTCCACAAATGGTTTTGGTTTAGTTAACAGAATGAAATTTGTGCTTTATGTAGAATTCAATAAAGTGTCATTTTATGGCAGTAATTTGCAGAGGAATAAAATCTAGTCTGAACAAAACTTCTATCCCTCCCAATCTTCACCTCGTTCCTGCTGAAACATGTTGCCCCGGCATTTCCTATTTTGAAAAATCAGAAGTAACAGCTTGTTAAATCGAACACTTTTCCGAGCTGTTATTAGAAATTATGCCCCTCCCCTTGAATTAAAAATGTTGCAGAGGTTTTGGTTTAAATTCTTGAGCCATGAGCTGCGTCACAAAGTTCTGTGCTAAGTTCAGTCACCAGTACCACAGAATTTATAGTACAGCAGGCTATTCAGCCCATCTAGTGCTAGGAAACAGATAGTTAACAGTAACTTAAAAAACATTTTTTTTTTTTTAAACTTATAATTTACTAATTAATTGACGCAATGTCAGTTAGAGGGATGCAGTGCTCTGACTGTGAGATGTGGCAGGTCCGGGAGGCTTCCAGCGTCCCGGATGGCTTCATCTGCAGAAAGTGCACCCAACTGGAGCTCCTCACAGACCGCATGGTTCGGTTGGAGCAGCAATTGGATGCACTTAGGAGCATGCAGGTGGCGGAAAGCGTCATAGATCGCAGTTATATAAATGTGGTCACACCCAAGGTGCAGGCAGAGAAATGGGTGACCACCAGAAAGGGCAGGCAGTCAGTGCAGGAATCCCCTGTGGTTGTCCCCCTCTCGAACAGGTATACCCCTTTGGATACTGTCGGGGGGGATAGCCTATCAGGGGAAAACAGCAGCAGCCAGGGCAGTGGCACCACGGCTGGCTCTGATGTTCAGAAGGGAGGGTCAAAGCGCAGAAGAGCAATAGTAATAGGGGACTCTATAGTCAGGGGCACAGATAGGCGCTTCTGTGGACGTGAAAGAGACTCCAGGATGGTATGTTGCCTCCCTGGTGCCAGGGTCCAGGATGTCTCCGAACGGGTAGAGGGAATCCTGAAGGGGGAGGGCAAACAGGCAGAGGTCATTGTACATATTGGTACTAACGACATAGGCAGGAAGGGGCATGAGGTCCTGCAGCAGGAGTTCAGGGAGCTAGGCAGAAAGTTAAAAGACAGGACATCTAGGGTTGTAATCTCGGGATTACTCCCTGTGCCACGTGCCAGTGAGGCTAGAAATAGGAAGATAGAGCAGCTAAACACAAGGCTAAACAGCTGGTGTAGGAGGGAGGGTTTCCATTATCTGGACCACTGGGAGCTCTTCCGGGGCAGGTATGACCTATATAAGAAGGACGGGTTGCATCTAAACTGGAGAGGCATAAATATCCTGGCCGCGAGGTTTGCTAGTGTCACACGGGAGGGTTTAAACTAGTATGGCAGGGGGGTGGGCACGGAAGCAATAGGTCAGAAGGTGAGAGCATTGAGGGAGAACTAGGGAATAGGGACAGTGTGGTTCTGAGGCAGAGCAGAGCAGGGAGAAGTTGCTGAACACAGCGGGTCTGGTGGCCTGAAGTGCATATGTTTTAATGTAAGAAATATTACGGGTAAGGCAGATGAACTTAGAGCTTGGATTAGTACTTAGAACTATGATGTTGTTGCCATTACAGAGACCTGGTTGAGGGAAGGGCAGGATTGGCAGCTAAACGTTCCAGGATTTAGATGTTTCAGGCGGGATATAGGGGGATGTAAAAGGGGTGACGGAGTTGCGCTACTGGTTCGGGAGAATATCACAGCTGTACTACGGAAGGACACCCCAGAGGGCAGTGAGGCTATATGGGTAGAGATCAGGCATAAGAAGGGTGCAGTCACAATGTTGGGGGTTTACTACAGGCCTCCCAACAGCCAGCGGGAGATAGAGGAGCAGATAGGTAGACAAATTTTGGAAAAGAATAAAAACAACAGGGTTGTGGTGATGGGAGGCTTCAACTTCCCCAATATTGACTGGGACTTACCTGGTGCCAGGGCTTAGACGGGGCAGAGTTTGTAAGGAGCATCCAGGACTGCTTCTTAAAACAATATGTAGACAGTCCAACTAGGAAAGGGGCGGTACTGGACCTGGTATTGGGGAATGAGCCCGGCCAGGTGGTAGAAGTTTCAGTAGGGGAGCATTTCGGGAACAGTGACCACAATTCAGTAAGTTTTAAAGTGCTGGTGGACAAGGATAAGAGTGGTCCTAGGATGAATGTGCTAAATTGGGGGAAGGCTAATTATAACAATATTAGGCGGGAACTGAAGAACCTAGATTGGGGGCGGATGTTTGAGGGCAAATCAACATCTGACATGTGGGAGGCTTTCAAGTGTCAGTTGAAAGGAATTCAGGACCGGCATGTTCCTGTGAGGAAGAAGGATAAATACAGCAATTTTCGGGAACCTTGGATAACGAGAGATATTGTAGGCCTCGTCAAAAAGAAAAAGGAGGCATTTGTCAGGACTAAAAGGCTGGGAACAGGCGAAGCCTGTGTGGAATATAAGGAAAGTAGGAAGAAACTTAAGCAAGGAGTCAGGAGGGCTAGAAGGGGTCACAAAAAGTCATTGGCAAATAGGGTTAAGGAAAATCCCAAGGCTTTTTACACGTACATAAAAAGCAAGAGGGTAGCCAGGGAAAGGGTTGGCCCACTGAAGGATAGGCAAGGGAATCTATGTGTGGAGCCAGAGGAAATGGGCGAGGTACTAAATGAATACTTTGCATCAGTATTCACCAAAGAGAAGGAATTGGTAGATGTTGAGTCTGGAGAAGGGTGTGTAGATAGCCTGGGTCACATTGAGATCCAAAAAGACGAGGTGTTGGGTGTCTGAAAAAATATTAAGGTAGATAAGTCCCCAGGGCCTGATGGGATCTACCCCAGAATACTGAAGGAGGCTAGAGAGGAAATTGCTGAGGCCTTGACAGAAATCTTTGGATCCTCACTGTCTTCAGGTGATGTCCCGGAGGACTGGAGAATAGCCAATGTTGTTCTTCTGTTTAAGAAGGGTAGCAAGGATAATCCCGGGAACTACAGGCCGGTGTGCCTTACTTCAGTGGTAGGGAAATTACTGGAGAGAATTCTTCAAGACAGGATCTACTCCCATTTGGAAGCAAATGGACATATTAGTGAGAGGCAGCATGGTTTTGTGAAGGGGAGGTTGTGTCTCACTAACTTGATAGAGTTTTTCGAGGAGGTTACAAAGATGATTGATGCAGGTAGGGCAGTGGATGTTGTCTATATGGACTTCAGTAAGGCCTTTGACAAGGTCCCTCATGGTAGACTAGTACAAAAGGTGAAGTCACACGGGATCAGGGGTGAGCTGGCAAGGTGGATACAGAACTGGCTAGGTCATAGAAGGCAGAGAGTAGCAATGGAAGGATGTTTTTCTAATTGGAGGGCTGTGACCAGTGGTGTTCCACAGGGATCAGTGCTGGGACCTTTGCTGTTTGTAGTATATATAAATGATTTGGAGGAAAATGTAACTGGTCTGATTAGTAAGTTTGCAGACGACACAAAGGTTGGTGGAATTGCGGATAGCGATGAGGACTGTCAGAGGATACAGCAGGATTTAGATTGTTTGGAGACTTGGGCGGAGAGATGGCAGGTGGAGTTTAATCCGGACAAATGTGAGATAATGCATTTTGGAAGGTCTAATGCAGGTAGGGAATATATAGTGAATGGTAGAACCCTCAAGAGTATTGAAAGTCAGAGAGATCTTTGAGTACAGGTCCACAGGTCACTGAAAGGGGCAACACAGGTGGAGAAGGTAGTCAAGAAGGCATACGGCATGCTTGCCTTCATTGGCCGGGGCATTGAGTATAAAAATTGGCAAGTCATGTTGCAGCTGTATAGAACCTTAGTTAGGCCACACTTGGAGTATAGTGTTCAATACTGATCGCCACACTACCAGAAGGATGTGGAGGCTTTAGAGAGGGTGCAGAAGAGATTTACCAGAATGTTGCCTGGTATGGAGGGCATTAGCTTTGAGGAGCGGTTGAATAAACTCGGTTTGTTCTCACTGGAACGAAGGAGGTTGAGGGGCGACCTGATAGAGGTATACAAAATTATGAGGGGCATAGACAGAGTGGATAGTCAGAGGCTTTTCCCTGGGGTAGAGGGGTCAATTACTAGGGGGCATAGGTTTAAGGTGAGAGGAGCAAGATTTAGAGTAGATGTACGAGCCAAGTTTTTTTTACACAGAGGGTAGTGGGTGCCTGGAACTCGCTACCGGAGGAGGTGGTGGAAGCAGGGACGATAGTGACATTTAAGGGGCATCTTGACAAATACATGAATAGGATGGGGATAGAGGGATACGGACCCAGGAAGTGTAGTAGATTGTAGTTTAGTCGGGCAGCATGGTTGGCATGGGCTTGGAGGGCCGAAGGGCCTGTTCCTGTGCTGTACATTTCTTTGTTCTTTGAGTCTGTACCGGCCCTTGGAAAGAGCACCCTACTTTAGCCCAGGCTTCCATCCTAACCCCGTAATCCAACCTAACCTTTTGGACACGAAGGTGCAATTTAGCATGGCCAATCCACCTTACCTGCACATCTCTGGACTGTGGGAGGAAACCAGAGTACCTGGAGGAAACCCACGCAGACACGGGGAGAAAGTGCAAGCTCCACGCGGACAGTCACCCGAGGCCGGAATTGAACCCGGGACCCTGGAAGAGTGAGGCAGCAGTGCTAACCGCTGTGCCACCCAAATGAATGATTGTTATGGTTAGCAACGTAATGGATAAAAACAAGGGGCAGACTCGACTTTGGACCTGTTGATGTAAAGGTGTGTAGAGTATTAGAGGAGTCCCGCAAGCATAGGGGAGAAAGAAATACTGCTCAATTCAGAGCTCCACTCTACGAAACAGCAGCTGTCATTTGGACTGCATTGCAAAGCTTAAAAGAACAAATGAGAGACCTTAACCCACCACCTAGCATCGTGGCTACTAGAATGGGTGGAGGAGCGAGAGAGAGAGAGAGAGGTGAGAGAGAGGGAGGCGAGAGAGAGAGAGGTGAGAGAGAGAGAGGCGAGAGATAGAGAGGCGAGAGAGAGAGAGAGGCGAGAGAGAGAGAGAGAGAGAGAGAGGCGAGCGAGAGAGAGGATGATACCCACAATCTTGGTTATCAAATTGGGAATTCTACCCTTCAACTTGGCTATTAAAAGCAGGTGGAAAAGATGGGAAAATGCCACCTAAAACTTCAGCGTTGTTGTACGTGTGCTGGGGGTGGGGGACGACTCCCCAGCAACTGAAGTTTGCAACATTAACCAATATCTTAGCCATTGAAAGAAGAGAGAAGATGGTGGAAATACTCAGCAGATCAGGCAGTATCTGTGCAGAGAGAAAGAGAGTTAATATTTCAGATTGATGCCCTTTTGTCAGACCCGAGTCGCTAACTCAGCTCTCGCTCAGAAAACTGTGGGAGCATGTGTGAAGAACTTCCACCATCTTCTCTCTCGATTTCAGTATTTTTAGCTTCTGTAGTATTTTGTTTTACTGTAGCTATTGAAGTCAGGGGACCTCTATTCTTTTAACTTCATTGCTTTCCGTGTCTGTGTGGGTCTCACCCCCACAACCCAAAAGATGTGCAGGGTAGGTGGATTGGCCATGCTAAATTGTCCCTTAATTGGAAAAAACGTAATAGAACATTACAGTGCAGTACAGGCCCTTCGGCCCTCGATGTTGCGCCGACCTGTGAAACCACTCTAAAGCCCATCTACACTATTCCCTTATCGTCCATATGTAATTGGATACTCCAATAAATTTATTTTTAAAACTTCATTGTTTTCACAGATAAAAGGCTCCGCCACATTTTCCAAACCATATGTTGCTCTATTATTGGCTGTAATGGTCATTTTGATTGGGATAAATACCCACCACCTCTCCATTCATTCGGGTCCAGTTCCATTTCCCTTAAACCCATTTTGCAAAGGCCTACCTGCAGCTCTTCTGCTGTGGAAACATCAAGGCCCGTGAGGTCTTGTATCCTCTGGTTAATGCGACCAATCACAGGGTCTTCATATCCTGACAGCCATGCACTGAATGGAGAAAAAGAATATATGGTTTGTCCAAGCTTGCACATTGTGCAATTTCAGCAGTGTCCTTGATACATCTGCCACTCACATCCTGATGTCCTATTTAGAGCAACAGCTTATAGCTATGTATCCATGAGTATTTGTACTTCATAGCCTCACTATGCATCCATCCTAAATGTGTAACAGTACACAGTCATCAAATGGAGTATCAGCACAAGCAGAACCAACAACTTAAGGTCTCTGCGGTAATTTTTCTTCATTGGCCACTGCCCCATTTAGAGGGTGAGTTGTCTACAGAATGAACGGAGCTGTCAATTCTTTCCCTCCCACCCGCGACAGTCACACTATTCCAGAACTGGCCATCAAGGACAAGCATTCCTGAACAAAGCCAGGACCCAAACACTCATGACAATGGTGTTTCTTTCTCAGCTTGTTGCAACCACAGATACGATTCAGCCAATATTCCAAGAACAACCTGGCAATGCTGCAGGGCGAGCCAGGTGGTCTTGAACTGTAGTGTCCAAAATAGACCAGGCACTTACAGCAATCACCCCTCTGAGGTACCACTGCGCCCAAGCAAAATGATTTTACAAAATATTACAATTCCTCGTCAACGTCAATGAAGAATTGATTGTTCTTCGTCAATATTGTTTAGCAGTGAAGTTGCTGCATCCCAGTCAATTTCACAGAATGCATCAAAATTCAAGCAACGGCATGTTCATTTTCCAGCCATGTGCAAGAATAATGGAAACTGCTTAAAAGAATGTTCAAATGCAGTTTTAAAAAAAAAATTCCATGCAAAATACTTGCCTATAACTACAATCCAGATGCAATTAAGTTACTCTCTACTTCTGCTCAATGAAGCTGCCTTTGGTTGTTAGCTCAATTACAAAATTATATCCTAGGCGTCAACCTTGGCACAGGGGTAGCATTCCTGCTTCTGAGTCAGAAATCTGAGGCCTCGAACCCACAACAAAGACTTGAGCAGTAATAATCTAAGTTAGCACATGAGTAAAGCACTGAGGAAATGTAGTGATGTTGAACGAGATATTGAATCAAGGCCCTCTCTAGCCTTAGAGATGGATATCAAAGATCGAAAAGCCCTACACTCAAACAAGAACAGGGGTGCTCACCCAGTCTCTTGGTGAATACGTATCTATCAATCAACACGAAAAACAGATTATTTGATCATCTATCGCACTGCTGTGCGACAGACGTTGCTGTGGGGAAACTGACTCCTGTGGTTTCCAAATTACAACAGTGACTATTATTTAACAGTGCTGTGAAATGTTTCGAGACATTTCGAGGTGGAGGAATGTGGAATTCCTTCCTTTACAATTCAATGGAAACTATTAACTCAACTGAGAAAATATGCAACTTTTACCAGCACAATGACCATGCATGCCTTTTAGACACTATGGCCTGGATTTAATCCTGCCTGTGGGAACCATGGAGCCCAGGCCCCTGCCTGTTTCCCCAATAGGTGGGCAAGACCAAGATCAGCCCAACAAAATTTGCCTTTTAAAAAAATATAACAGAACATGTTCATTTCACATGGACATTTTGCATTAATGGCTCTGAACTAGGATTGTGGAAGCAGGCTCTATTACTGCTAGTCCTAGCACAAATAATGCGAACCAAAGACAGGCAGCATTAAATACCTTGATTACATTAAGAAATTAAAGGCAAAGATGGTCTAAAAAGATATTTCTAAAAGGAACTTAAGAGGTACCAGATGTTAGTTGTGAACTGGTCTTAAGTAGGCAACTGGACAGCTGAGGATAAAATATTTTCAAGACGACCATCGGAAATGTCTGGATTCTGTACAGTGAAGCATGTGCCAATATAAATAAATAGTTACTTCATCCCATTTTCAATTGACATTGGAAGAGTTCAGTGTGGTGAAAATCTGGGGGCTGGATTCAGAAACGGGGAGGTCAGAGGCAGTGCAAACCGAAATTCGTTGCACTAAACATTTTGTCAAGGATTGCACTGCAACGTCAAACTTGCCTTATTTAAAATATCTGACTGCCGATGGCAGGAAAGGAGTCAAGTTAGTGGTTTATTTGCTACAGTAAAAGAGATCACACAAGGCACCATTGGTGTCCCAAAACTATCTTTCTATGAAACCATTTTGCTACTTTTAGTGTTAACTCATGAAGGATACGTTAACATCTCCATCAAAACAGTACTTGTGTGTCCAAACTGTGTGTGAGGCTATTAGCCTGGCAATCGAGGTTACAAAGATTAGTCAACATCGTCCTAAATGTTGCTCGCCAACATCGACCTAAATTCACTTTTATTTCTCACTCACTTTGTAAAGATCCACTGACTTATTGATAGATAAATCCACATCAGGACCTCCTTGTAGAGCATGGAGCATCAAGTATCACAAATAGCCCCGAGGATAACTTATGTCACAAGGCAAAAGCAAATGCTGGCACACAAAATTGATTGAAAACTATGTCAGGAGGAGGGAAAACAAGCAAAATTAACATAGCCAGAGGGAAGGAAATGCATATAGCAGATTGTTTCTTACAATGGGTGTTTACAGGAAAAGCTGTCTCTGATCTTCTCCACTCATAACTGTTGAAGGGGGAAGGAAGGTTTAGGGAAATCACTTTCGATTCAAAAAGTCTCATTGATTGATCATTTTGTTTACATTTGCAAAAAAACAAATTCTGAAATCTGTGCATCCAATCAGTGTTGCGGTTAGTCAGGTCTCTCCATCTGGCCTGTCCAAAGTCACAGTCTAGGGGTTGGTTTTCTTAGTTGACTAGATGGTGGTGCAGGATAATGCCAACAGCATGGATTCATAAGAACATAAAAACTAGGAGCCGGAGTAAGCCATCTGGTCCCTCGAGCCTGCTTCGCCATTCAATGAGATCATGGCTGGTCTTTTTTGGACTCAGCTCCACTTTCCGGCCCGAACACCATAACCTTTAATCCCTTTATTAATCAAAAAACTATCTTTATCTTAAAAACATTTAATGAAGGAGCCTCAACTGCTTCACTGGGCAAGGAATTCCATAGATTCACAACCCTTTGGGTGAAGAAGTTCCTCCTAAACTCAGTCCTAAATCTACTTCCCCTTATTTTGAGGCTATGCCCCCTAGTTCTGCTTTCACCCGCCAGTGGAAACAACCTGCCTGCATCTATCCTATCTATTCCTTTCATAATTTTATACGCTTCTATAAGATCCCCCCCGCATCCTTCTAAATTCCAACGAGTACAGTCCCAGTCTACTCAACCTCTCCTCGTAATCCAACCCCTTCAACTCTGGGATTAATAGTGAATCTCCTCTGCCCACCCTCCAGCGCCAGTACGTCCTTTCTCAGATAAGGAGACCAAAATTGAACACAATACTCCAGGTGTGGCCTCACTAACACTTTATACAATCCCTGTAGCAGTGGAGATAGTTCTTGGGGTCTACTTCCTCACCTTCCTCCATAGTAATATCATGGCTTCAACCAGATTAATTGCATGCAAGCACTTAAGTGGAGGGACAGAATGAGGCAGGTCAAGCAATCTGAACAAAAAGTAAAGGCTCTAATCAGCAGGGGTTCTGCTGAACTCTTACTGGTAAAGCCACCAGAAAATGGTCTCTATCTAGTTGCAGCAGCTCTCTGCTGTTACGAAGCAGGCCATTAATTGGCAGTAAGGGGGTGGAGCCTACACTCATGTGTTACCAGGTAAATGTGGTTAGGGGGAAGAACAGCCAGGAATTCCCACTTCATTCGGGAGCTAATGCACTATTGAGGATCAGTATGCCCAGTGAGACAAGATGTAACAGTCAATGCTAAAGCTTTAGTGAGCCTGACGGTGGTGTGGTCTTTTAGAAAGGATAATAATGGGTGATGGCGGATTGCCAATCATTCAGGGGGTCTGAGGTGCTGTGGCAACATGCACATTCATATACATGTTGTACACTGGAGCTATGGATAGTAATGGTGGAGACACCAACTTTCTTTCCATAACATGGCTGACTAGGGTTCTCCTGATCTCTTACTGTCTGCCATTATGTGTGTTGGAATGATTTACAAGTTGATAAATGAACCGCGTTATGAACACACCTTCCCTGACCATCAAGGTGCATTTGACTTGAACCCGGAGCTTCTGACTCAGATGCAGGGTCACCACCCACTCACTACACCGCAAGACCTCCCCTGGGTAATGGACAACTGGGTAATTACAAGGCAGTATTCTAATCAAAGGGCCTCAAACAGAGACTGCAACTGAAGTAATTCATAATCATCCAAAAGCTGACCAGAGATACGCTCTTTGAATTAACTCAACAGTCATTTGTTACATTCTGTGTGTTAATACAGTAATTTGACAGATGGATTTATTCTGGGATCTGATGCTAAAAGTAGCTGTGGGTGAACTTTTGTCATTTCTGTCACGCTAAAGCACGGATGAATTACTGCAAATTTAGATAGAAAGTTATTTTTCTTTGATGTGGACGACTAGAGCAACCTCTTTGTTATGAGTGATTAAGCAAATTTTGTTTTTTTAATCACATGGAACTTTTTGATTCTAACTGGAGTCTTTGGGATTTGCATTCAGAGCCTAGTGTCCTTTTCAGAAGTAGAATTGGGCAGCCCCAACCTTGGAACATATTACGAGGAACGCACTTGATAAAAGTCCCTTCGAAGCCATGCTTTCATATTGCCAGCTTGGTGGGGCAAATCTTGCCTGCACATATAATGAAGAAGAAGCAGTTAATTCTGCCTAGTGCCACCTTTTCACTGCCCTGTTCAGAATAGCTGCATGTGTGGGGCAGGCATGCTTGGCAACATGTGCATTAACACAGCATTCCGCCATATTAAGTGGCATCTGCTATTTATAAGTGCACTGACTGAGTTTCTTTACATCACCCTGAAGTTCTTAATCTGTTCCTTATTGCCAGCCCTTGCAGACACTTTCAAATCATATGAAAATTTAATAATGGCATCATTAATGGAGGTAATGAAAAGTAAAGACTAAGGGCACAGACAGCTGTATTTAATATAAATAAGTCCAAAGGCCGTGGATTGAATTTAATTATGACTTTTTGAATTCAAATTGAGTTTGTCAGTAACGCTTATCCCAAAACCACTCACATTAAATGACGACTTGCATTTATAAAGCACCTTTAACATAGTAAAATGCCCCAAGGATTTTCACAGCAGGGTTGTCAAACCAAATTTGACACCGAGGCACATAAGCAGATATTAGCACAGGTGAACAAAGGGGTAGATTTTAAGCTATATTTTACAGGGAGAGAGGCAGAGAGATTTAGGATGTTGGACCCAAGCAGCCCATAGTGTGATTAAAATTTGGCAGGTAGAAGAGGCCAGAATTAAAGATATCGAGAGGGCTGTAGGACTGGAGGAGGTTACAAAGATAGGGAGATGGGAATCAAAAGGAATTTGGGATCAATAAGAAGAATTTTAAAATTGAGGAAACTGCCAGACCAAGAACCTTGATTAATGATAGAATTCTGTTCACAAAAATATATGAAATATTATTTAGGTAAAGGTGGGTGATCTCACTGAATGGTGAACTGGTTGGGCGGTGGGGGGGGGGGGGGGGGGGGGAGAAGAGATAAATGGTCTTCTTCTGTTTCTATGATGTCCCTATAGGCGAATGGGACTTTGTGAGGTCAGGCACGGTCAGCAGAGTTTAGGATGAGGTCCAGTTTACTCCTGATGCGCCGCCGTGTTGCCCACATCATGACAGTGGGCACACTTCAAAGTAGCCTATTGGCCCTGAAGTGCTTTGAGATGCCCCGATGGCATAAAAGGTGCCGTAAAAATTCAAGCATTTGCCTTCTTGAACAAATGGGAGTGGACATGTTTGAACAGGAATCCAGACTGCAGAAGAGACCAAGAAGGGACATTGTGATAAATAAAAGACCGACGCGAAGGAATGCGGGACTTCCACTTTGGTATAGGTCCATTCTCTCAAAACCGGCAGCCCCGGGACAGAGGCTGTGCCGGATTTTGCTGGCCAATCTGGGTCAGGTGGGGTCAAGGGTCACTTGAAGCACATGAATAGACCGACATGCAAGCGGCAAAAGGGATAACAAGTCCAACACCAAGCAGTGCCTAACCAAATTGTCCAGGTAAGTTCATTGTAATTGAGTAAAATATAAAAAATAGTTATGCATGGCACATTCTAAAAATGTGCTTTTTTGGACTACACTGGTTTTTAGAGAGCTGGCCTTGAGAAAGTGTACCTGGTAATACATAAAGTTACATATCTCGTCACAAGACACCAGGAAAAGAGAGAATGGCAATAAAAATTGCTCACATCACTGCTCTAAGTTAAACATCTTCAATGAACTATTTTGTTTACTTGGTTATAAATGTTATTTTTAGACCTGACTCTTCCCTGAGCAGATTCCGCACCCTGTAATTTCAGAGCATGCTATTCCTACTGGCCTGCAATGAAAATAGGAAACCACAGAGGTTTTCCACATTTCCCAGTTGCAAAAGACAAGCTCTGCTTTTACAAGTCTGATCTGTACTTCATGGAGCTGTTGTGTAGAAGCTTGTTGCAAACTTTCTTTTTTTAAATAAATTTAGAGTACCCAATTATTTTTTCCAATTAAGGGGCAATTTAGCGTGGCCAATCCACCTAGCCTGCACATCTTTTGGGTTGTGGGGGGTGAAACCCACGCAAACGCGGGGAGAACGTGCAAACTCCACACAGACAGTGACCCAGGGCCGGGATTCGAACCCGGGTCCTCAGCGCCGTAGGCAGCAATGCTAAAAACTGTGCCACCGTGCTGCCCTTTGCTTGTTGCAAACTTAAGGAATTAAAAGAGAAAAGAAGGAAGCTGGCCATTTTATTCCGATACATATGAAATTCAGCAACTATTGCCACAGTTGCTCTAGTCCTATGATTAGCTGCAACAGGAGGTAACTAATTTCAGCTTAGCACAGTAGGCTAAAGAACTGGCTTGCAATGCAGAACAATGCCAGCAGCGCAGGTTCAGTTCCTGTCCCGGCCTCCCCGAACAGGTGCTGGAATGTGGCGATTCACAGTAACTTCATTGAAGCCAACTTGTGACAAAAAGCGATTATCATTATTATTGAAGTCACAGATTTTGTTAGACTGCCTTCACCCTTTTGCCTTGGCAGGGTTTGGCACGGGGTGAAGATTCAAAGAACAGCAATGGCTCCCCCACTCTTTCTCCATTTTCGGAGTGCAATGAAGAACATCTGTGGAAAACCTTGCACCCTAAAACAGTGGTTTTCAATCTAGTTTGTGCGAGTGAGAGCTGCCCGCAAAGACTGATACACTCCGAAGGATCCACTGTACTCACCTCTGATACATCTGCCTTTGGCCCATATCCCGTAATATCTTTGCTTAACAAAAGTATATCTGTCTTAGATTTAAAATTAACAACTTATCCAGCTTCAACTGCTATTTGTGGGAGAGAGCGCCAAACCTCTCCCACGCTTTGAGTGAAGAAGTTCTTCCTAACATCTCTCCTGAATGGTCTAGCCCTAAGTTTTCGACTGTGCCCCCTAGTTTTAAGAAGGGGCAGAGTGTGTTAGGATGGAGGAGGAATCTTGTAAAGGGTCTAGTTTGAGGGCTATGGTGACGGCAGCATTGCCAATGGCTCTGAGTAGGTATTCAGGGAGCCCAGTGGTGCAGTTCACGGTGAAGATATGGAATCAGTTGAGGAGGCATTTTAGGGCGGAAGGGATGTCGGTGCTAACGCCGCTGTGCGGGAATCAAGGGTTTGAGCCGGGGGATGGATAGTGTATACAGGAAGTGGAGGGAAGTGGGGCTGGTCAAGGTGAGGGATTTGTATTTGGAGGAAGGGTTCGCTAGTCTGGAGGAGCTAAGGGAGAGGGTAGAGCTGCCGAGGGGTAGTGAGTTCAGGTATCTACAGATTAGGGACTTTGCACGAAAGGTCTGGAAGGGGTTCCCTAGATTGCCGGGATACACCCTGCTGGAGCGACTGCTGCTTCTGGATGTTGAAGGGGAGGGAAGAATTGGGGATATATACAAGTGGCTGGGGGAGCAGGGAGGCGAGCGGGTAGTGAAGATCAAGGAGAAATAGGAAGTGGAGTTGGGAATGGAGATCAATTCAGGATGGAGTGAGGCACTGCGAAGGGTAAACAGGACCTCCTCTTGTGCAAGGATGAGCCTGATACAGTTCAAGATGGTGCACAGGGTGCATACGACTTGGGCGAGAATGAGTGGGTTCTTTCAGGGGGTAGCAGATGAGTGTGAGAGGTGTGGGCCAGGGCCAGTGAATCATGCGCACATGTTTTGGGGTTGTGAAAAATTGGGAAGATACTGGGCGGGTGTGTTCGCGGTCTTAGCCAGGATAGTGGAGGAGGGAGTGGACCCGGACCCTTTGGTGGCGATATTTGGGGTTTCAGAGAAGCCGCAGCTCATGGAGAGGAGGAAGGCCGATGTCTTGGCCTTCGCCTCTCTGATTGCACGGCGACGAATTTTGCTGGAGTGGAGGTCGGCATCGTCACCGGGGGTAGCAGCATGGTTGGGTGACCTGTACGACTTCCTGCGGTTAGAGAAGATAAAGTATGAGTTAAGGGGCTCAGCAGGGGAGTTTGAGAAAAGGTGGGGGATGTTTGTGACCGTGTTTGAGGAGCTGTTCGTTGCGCGGGGGGGGGGGGGGGGGGGAAGACGCTGAAAAAGGAGGAAAATCTGTACAAACTGTATAGTTGATTGTTGGGAAGACTGTTTCCCGGGGTGTTTATTTGCTGTAACCTACTTTGATACAAGTCTGAATAAATTGTGTTTAAAAAAACATTTTTTTTTTTAAAATGCCCCCTAGTTTTAGAATCTCCAACCAGTGGAAATAGTTCATCTTTATCTACCCTGTCTTTCCCTGTTAATAATGTGAATATTTCGATTAGATCACCCGTAACTGTCTAAATTTGAGCGAACACTGGTCTACTTTGAGTAATCTCTCCTCGTAACTCAACCCCTGTAATCCAGGTATCGTTTTTGTAAATCTATAGTGCACTCCCTCCAACGTCAAAACATCCTTCCTAAGGTGTGGTGCCCAAAACTGCTCACTGTGACTCCAAGTGAGGTCTAACCAGGGTTTTGTATAACTAATAGATATACTATATTGTATACGATATTATAGATACACACCAAGGGATCCACTGTACTTAGCTCTGAAAGACTGTCAGCCAACCAGAAAACCTATCACAGCAGAAAGCTTTACTGTGCAGCAACACAAGTGATCACTGGAGGTACTGTGCTTGTGGCACCCAATTCTTGACAGACAGAAATCTGATCGTATTTTTAAAAGCCTTTTCCATGTCTCCTGGTAATTTGATCTTTTCAAGAGAAAAGAGATTTCCAACCTGCTCAATCTATCTTGTAAGTTCGATCCTCTTAATATTGGTATCGTGCTTGTGAATCCTTTCTGCACTTTCTTCGCAATACTTTTTGTAGAGAGACGAGAAAGGCACACATTCCAACGGCGGTCTAGTCATGGTTTTAGATACATTTAGTATGACGACCCCCTTTGTAATGTATTCCTGGGGTGAGAAGGCGGTCATGTGAGGGGATATTAAGTAGAACGGACGTTTATTCTCTGGCGTTTAAAATAATGAGACGTTTCCTGGAAATGTAAAATATTCCAGCGTGGGTGTTGCGAGGTTCTTTCCCCTGGGTGCAGAGTCTAGAACGAGAGGTCACTGGCCTAACCCGTTCGTCTGAGCATTATTTTCTGCTAAGTTGAAGAGAAATTTCTTCATTCAAAGGGTTATGAATCTTTAGAATTCTCTAGTGTGGCTGTGGATGCTCAGTAATGGAGTATATTCAAGACAGCGCGATAGATTTTTGGCAATTAAGGGAATCAAGGGATTATGGAGATAGGGTGAGGAGAAGGGGAGGAGATAATAGAATTAATGTAAAATTCAGCCATGATCTAATTGAATGGCAGAGAAGATTTGAGGGACTGTGTTGTCTATTCCTGCTATTAATAATCTTATTCCTCTCGATAGAAAAAAAAAACCCAGGCACTTTAAAGACTGTTAATAATTTGTTTAAATGTATATTCAGCCGATCCAACAGGAGTGATTTTGGTGAGAGAAACTCAACTTAGACAATGTCACTATTGCTCCAATTTCTCAAGCTACCACGTTAATAATTCTCCACTCAAATTGGACTACACGTGCAAGGAGTCAGCAGGAAAGGGATGAAGCCCAAGATCAATTGAATGGTGCAGCAGGCTCGGCGGGCAATATATTTTACTCCTGCTACTGTTTCTTGTGCACTTACAGCATTCGTTCTGTTCCGAGCAAATGAGCATTTTAAAGAGACTGTTAACAGCTATAATAAGCAAAAAAAAAGCATTCAAATCAATGTAAAGCTTGAGGTGTAAAAGAACACTCAAAATTAGCACCGTACAAAATTAAACATTTTGATAATGCACTACATTGTGCCTTCCTTGTAACATAGTGCAAAAGAGCCACGTATGTTGTGAGTGAGATGCACATTATAGGGCACAATTGAACACGACGGGCAAAATTCTCCGGTATCGGCGCGATGTCCGCCGACTGGCGCCCAAAACGGCGCAAATCAGTCGGGCATCGTGCCGCCCCAAAGGTGCAGAATGCTCCGCATCTTGGGGGGCCGAGCCCCAACCTTAAGGGGCTAGGCCCGCGCCGGACTAATTTCCGCCCCGCCAGCTGGCGGAAAAGGCCTTTGGTGCCCCGCCAGCTGGCACGGAAATGACATCTCCGGGCAGCGCATGCGCGGGAGCATTAGCGGCCGCTGACGGCCTTCCCGCACATGCGCAGTGGAGGGAGTCTCATCCGCCTCCGCCATGGTGGAGACCGTGGCGAAGGCGGAAGGAAATGAGTGCCCCCACAGCACAGGCCCGCCCGCGGATCGGTGGGCCTCGATCACGGGCCAGGCCACCGTGGGGGCACCCCCCGGGGCCAGATCGCCCCGCGCCCCCCCCCAGGACCCCGGAGCCCGCCCACGCCGCCGGTAAGGTAGGTGGTTTAATCTACGCCGGCGGGACAGGCATTTTAGCAGCGGGACCTCGGCCCATCCGGGCCGGAGAATCGCGGTGGGGGGGGCCCGCCAACCGGCGCGATTCCCGCCCCCGCCGAATATCCGGTGCTGGAGAATTCAGCAACCGGCGGGGGCGGGATTCGCGCCAGCCCCAGGCAATTCTCCAACCCGGCGGGGGGTCAAAGAAATAGAACAAAGAAATGTACAGCACAGGAACAGGCCCTTCGGCCCTCCAAGCCCGTGCCGACCATGCTGCCCGACTAAACTACAATCTTCTACACTTCCTGGGTCCGTATTCCTGGGTCCGGAGAATCTCGCCCGCCATGTCAGTAAGGGCAACAGAGGAAAAAAGAGAATCTTGTATCAATGTACTGATATTCACATTTGAATGCAGATTGTAAGTATCATTTATTAAAAAGGTAATAAATTACAAGAAATAAAAATAATAGAAAAGCACACTGGATTAAATAAGAGAGCAGAGATGCATGATTTATACCAATATTGTTTACAAATGTGGAGTTACCTCACTGCGCAAACACAGCAAGTGGCACTATTGGAGAAACAATATTATTGCAGTTAAGATATGAAGGTGAGAAGAGAATCCCATTGGAAAACTAGTTCTCAGAATGGATTTAAAATGTCAACACACTGAACGAGCAATAGTTTTCGCTTCTCTAATTCTAATTTGCCTTTATTGAAACCCCATCTTGCACCCTGTCCTGCCCTCACACATGTGCGGTTCTGAAAACCGTTGTTATTTCCTGGCATTGGATGCGGTTACTATGAGGTTTAACCGGCCTTAAGTAGCTGGACAAAGAAAATCCCCGCCATAAGTCGCAGAGGTTCTGAAGTTGCTCACAACATCCATGTATGCGCTGGAGGCCTATCTCAGGTCGATGAACTGCGAAAGTAAACCTCGGAACTTCCCCTTACCTTTTGGAGACTCTGTAAGTAGCAACAGTCAACTGGCCAGTCAGAGGGTCATGCACTGTGGCACGCTTCAGCTACAGGGAGAGAAAGGACAGATTTAATCCTGGAACAGCCAGATCACCACTTGTTAGTGGAATTCTGGAAGCCTCGGATTGGTCAGGATATGGGAGAGAGAGAGAGAGGGAAGAATGAGCAAGTAGCACACTGGGGGCTGAGTCCCAATTCAATGTCCTTTCACTTTTAAAGGTTGGTTTCATTCGACTCAAGGTGAAGATGGAGGGGGGAAATAATGAGTGATTGTTATCTGTTTAAGCTGCTTGCATATAATAGAACCACAAGTTCCAACCGCATGTTTTGCATTTCATCAACATGTTGGCAGTTCAGCCCTGCTCTTGTTGACCACCATCCCGCAATTATATGTCGGTGGGTGCCAGTTTCCAAACATGCGTGGTTTGAACCAGATGCAGCAGCTTCCTTGTGAAGAGGAGCCTACACAGCTCTCGCTTACCTTTTGCTTATTCTGTAATGAGCTGTCTCCAGCACTCCAGTTATTGGGTTAGAAATGGTGGCTCGTCTCAGCTGTGAAGCCAACCAATCAGAAAAACAGAAAGATTATTACCAACTTGACTGGATGTAGAACAGGATCAATCAGAATCCTTCCAGTGGGGACAAATAAAAACACACAAGTCCGTTACTCTGGGACGAGCACCCTTGGGTCATTCCTTCACACTCGCTGGCTTGTGTGCGTGCAGTTAGTGGCGGCTGCAACAATCATTCAGAACTGACATTTTTGGGAAGCCAGTTTGGAGCTTGACGATCAATCAGAACACTGGACTTCTCATAAGACATTAATAGTGATTGGTTTAGAAGTTTTTCAATATGGCCATTAGTTTACAATGTGTGTGTGCACTAACATTTATTATGGTAATTAATTACAACGTAAAGTGTGATTTTATGGTTGGTCATCAAATGAAGCTGACATATATCAAATACGATTTGTGAACACATTTCAAATTCTTTTGACTAAGTGCTGTGTTGTCAAGTATTTTCTCTGCCTCTTGGCACAACAAGGCAGTCCAAATCAAATTCTTAATGACCTAAGATTTACAGTACAAAATGTTTGTTTTTTTAAATTCATGGGAAGGGTGTCGTAGAAGCCCTACGGTGCAGAAGGAGGCCATTCGGCCCATCGAGTCTGCATAGACCTTCTGAAAGAGCACCCTACCTAGGCCCACTCCCTCGCCCTATTCCCGTAACCCCACCTAATATGCACAACTTTGGACACTGAGGTGCAATCTATCATGGCCAATCCACCTAACCTGCACATCTTTGGGCTGTGGGAGGAGACTGGAGCACACGGAGGAAACCCACGCAGACACGGGGAGAATGTGCAAACGCCACACAGGCAGTCACTCGAGGTTGGAATCGAACCGGGTCTCTGTTCTGTGAGGAAGCAGTGCTAGCCACTGTGCCACCATGCCGCCCTCACTGCCTGTCCCTCATTGCTCTAGAGAAGGTTGTGGTGAGCCACTTACTTGAAGTCAACTGAGAGGGCTCGTTAGGTAATTTCAGAGGGAAATCAAGAGGCAACTACATTGCTGAGGGTCTGGAGTCACATGCAGCCTGGACCCCTCCCCAACCAAGAAGAACTGGTTTAATTCAGCTCTGATCTGGTTGACAGTAATCATGTGGTTTATGAATGAGTAACTGCGTTAGTTTAGTGGCCCTTTCATGTGTAGGGTTCTCTGGCTATCCTTTTGGTTATGGTTGTCTCTTTCTGGCACTTTAAAATTGAGGTGCAGCTATACTTTTGTATTTGCATGGCATAGCTGTAAGTTTGCACCTTGCTTTAAACAAATATTTGTAGTCCAGACCGGGTAAGAATGGCAGATTTCCTTTCCTAAAAGGCAATAGTGAACCAAATGGGCCTTTATGATAATCTGATAGTTTCTCAGTCACCATTACTGATACCGACCTTTTAATCAAGATCTGGAATTAGCTAAATTAAAATTTCCCAGCTGCCAGGGTGTGACATGAGCAGTGATGTCCGGAGGCTGACTGCTTGGGAGGGCATTGCAAGAGGCGAACAGAAATGAGAAGCTCAGCTGGCCAACGGGAGGGTCCGGGGAAAACAAGAGGCCAGCAAATTGTGCACCGTCTCAGCCCACTGTCCCCCTTGGCAGAAAATGCAGCAGAGACTGCGGTGCCAGAGTGGGGGGGGGGTCCTGAGCCACACCAGGCGAGGGCACAGCAAAACGTTGCCCATCACAGCACAAACCGCCGCCTCTCCTTCTCAGGTTTCCCTGTACAATACGCACCTCTGTCCAAGAAGGCAGGGCAGCACCCAGGTCTCGAATCAATGTTGCTCATATGCCCTGCACCCATGTGGGTAGTTCAGAGCGGCCTTGATATAATGCTTTCAGGTTCACTTTCAGAAGTGGCCAAGGCTCAACTTCACCTGGTTGTGAGGAGCAGGGCAAATGATGCGGGAGGAGGAAGTGAAAAATAGCACAAGGTAGGTTTCATTGAAGGGCAGATCATCCAAGCCTGTAATCCTCATTCCGCCACAGAGCCCGTGAACCAACACACAAAATACACCCCAGAATGAGGTTATGGCTTACCCTGGGCTTCGCTAACTCTTTCACTCGCTCAATTTCCTGGTCAGAGATTATATCAATGAAGCGGATAATTCGAGGTTTGTCCCATTCATCCTGCTGCTTCACAGGTTTCAGAAGGTACAAAGGACTTCTGTTTGCATCTGAATAACGGCAAAAGAGTCTCTTCTGCCTTCGTGGAGTCTGCATGGAAACAGAAGAAGACATGCAATTGTACCGTGCCACACCACATTCCTTGAAAGGTCTCAAAAGTGCTTGATACCTCAATTTAATTTTGAAGTATGGTGACCATTAGCGATAAATACAGAACTATTTTGTGCCAGTAACCTGTGGTAAACAGACAGGGGAGGAAGGACAAGGTCATGCAAATTTTGCATCAAATACGAAAACATTAGGATGCCGATCCGTTCTTGGGGCCACAATCACAGTTGTTTTGTCGCTCCAATCCTAGCTGTTTCCCCTGAAATACAGCCTCACCTGTGTCGCCTGACCTCCCAGGTAAGTGTATTTCACTGTATTTCCCGAAGCGGGAAATAAAAACCTGTCCCTTTTTCGCGGCATTAGCTGCCGAAAAGTAGGTAATTTTAAACGTCTAGTCAGGAGAAGCTATATATGTAAGAGGGTAGGAATAAGGCGCATGGGGGGAGGGGGGGGGGGTGTAAGAGGGTAGGAATAAGGCGCACGGGGGGGGGGGGAGTAGTTGGAGGTATCAGGTTGCAGGTTTGGTCAGTGGGGGGGTAGACAGATTGTTGAAGGTATTCGAGAGGAGGGGAGGTGATGATCGGGGGGGTGGGGGTGAAGGGAGAATAGTCGGGGGGGGGGGGGGTTCCTTGGGATTGGGAGGGTATTTGGGGGTTGGAGAGGGTACTTGATGGGGGTTGACTGTGGCGAAGGTCAGTCCTATTGTCACCCAGAAGTTAGAAGTGGTTTCCATTCTTCTAACTCTTCCAGGGTAACGATTCCTGTAGACAATCTGAGCCATTGAAAGACTGTGATTCAAATCACAGAATCAGCTGGCTCCCAGTGCAGGAAAATTGCCCAGTGGAAGCTTGAACTTCCTGGATAATTATCATGCGATCCTTATTCAGGGACTTCTGAGGAGGGGACCCCTAGTGCATCTTTGGGCTACCCCTTGAGTGCATCTCCTGGAGATCAGAAGTTATGGGCCTTGAGGATTACAACCGGTGCTATCTACATTGGAGAACAACTCTCCAAAAATAAAAGCTAAATCAGTAATGTCACACAGTCGAGTGCTACTCCTGCGGAAGCTTGGCGCTGCTGACTCAGCCAAGGCACTAAGCAGTGACCTGAACTAAACGCTTTGCAGCAAATTTGTTTCCCCCCTTGGCCCAGCAGTCTACTGCTGCTTTGCCCAAATGACCATTCTTCATCCGAGTCTAGTCGGCAAGTCAACAGCCTATTCAACTGTGGGCAGTAACACAGCTGAGCCCTGCCTGGTTCTCATCCAATGCCCATATGTCACTGGATAACAAAAAGTAATCTGATTCATGGCCAATTCTTCCTTCTTACAGCTTGGCAACGGGGGCACAATTTGCAGAAAGTTCTGCAATACACATGCTCTGCTTTCGAAAATAATGGAAAGAACGATTTTCATTTGTGTAGCATCTTTCACTGCATCAGCACGTCCCACGGCCTCAAGTGCTTCACAGCCGATGATGCACTTTTGAAGCCTTGCCACTGTTGCAATGGAGCAAAACGCAGCAGCCAATTTGCACAAAGCAAGATCCCACAAACAGCAATGTGATAAAACAATGTGGTTTAGCACAGTGGGCTAATTAGCTGGCTTGTAAAGTAGACCAAGACCAGCAACGCGGGTTCAATTCCCGTACCAGCCTCCCCGAACAGGCGCCGGAATGTGGCGACTAGGGGGCTTTTCACAGTAACTTCATTTGAAGCCTCCTTGTGACAATAAGCGATTTTCATTTCATTTCAAAACTACCAGAGAATCGTTTTTTTGGTGTTGTTGGTTGAAGGATAAATCTTGGCCAGATCACATCAGGGGAGTTCTCTGGGATCTTTTACTTGCTGCTTGAGAGTGCAGGCGGAACCTGAGTTTTAACGTTCCATCTGCAAGGTGGCATTCCTTCAGCACGTCACTGACAGGCCAGCAGGAATTATGAGCTCGAGTCTTGGGAATGAGGCTTGAACACAACCTGCTGACTCAGGTGAGAGTTCCGCCTTCGCCACAGCTGAAAATGGCCCTTCTTACATTTTATTTCCTCATTGTGTAGAAATCACAAGAATAATCTATCATCTTCCTCATTTATTTAGCTTCTTCACACCATATCACACATTTTGCACAACGAAGAAGCAAAACACAAATACTGCAAATCCTCAAACATCCAGGAACCCTCCTCATTCAAATAATTCACCTACCAATTTGATACCTTCTCCCCGGCACAGCTTTTCATATTTCTGCCTCTCTGGTAGGTAATCCTTTGGGCGCTCTCTCTTTGTCTTTGACACATCCCCCGATTTGTTTTCATCTGTCTTCTGGACTACGTTTGACTTTTCTTTTTTCTGGTCAGCCATCATATACTCGAAATATCTCAGGTTTCCATTTGCCCGCTGGTGCTCAGGATCTGCAAGAGGTCAGTGTAAGAGCTTACACCCAAATCTTAACCTGCTGCCAACGCAAAGTTAAATACAACTTTGATGGATGAATTTAAGCTGCACTGTCTAATAATTGCTGCAATTTCACTCCCACCCTGCATGCGTGTGTGAGTGAGAATGTGTGTGTGTGTGTTTAAGTAAGAACTTCAGGATAAAGGTTCAGACATTAGAACTTTAGGAGTGGGTGGTTCCATGTATGTCTCAAACCCACCCTATTCAAATAAGTTAAGACCAAGCTACCGTTCTTATTGGTGTTGGCCACCATCCAGGACCTTGTCTAAAGTAGCCCTTCTACATGTATCAACTTTGTCAGAGCATGTTGGAGGTTCTTTAACCATCGAGGGGGACATTTAGTCACAGACCAAGTTTGTCCTTACCTAATACCATCTCTCAGTTATACATCTAACAGGGATATTGATTTGAGCATTTTACCTTGCCCCATCCATTTTTAAGTCATTCAATATGTCAATAAATCAAATGATTCATGCAATTAATTCCTTAATTCTTCTGGGTATTTGCATCCAGCATTGCATTCTTTTACAGACTCCTGTTGTCCTTTTGCATTGAATGGCACACACATCAAACATGTGTCTCGTTTCAAATCTTAGCAACCCTTACCCAGTCTGGCCTACATGTGAGTCCAGACTAATGTGGTTAACTCTTACCTGCCTCTGAAATGGCCTGGAAACCACTCAGTTCAAGGGCAGTTAGGGATGAGCAACAAATGTTGACCTTGTCAGTGACACCCACATCCTATAAAAATAATAAAAAATATATCCATAGTGTCCCTACAGTGCAGGAGGAGGCCTTTCAGTCCATCGAGACTGCCCCGGCCCTCTGAAAAAGCACCCTGCCAAGACCCACTCCCCCACCCTGTCCCCGTACCTCCACCAAGGCGCAATTTAGCATGGCCAATCCACCTAACCTGCACATCTTAAACCAGAGCACCCGGAGCAATCCCACACAGAAACGGGGAGAATGTGCAAACTCCACACAGTCACCCAATCCCGGTATTGAACCTGGGTCTCTGGCGCTGTGCGACAGCAGTGCTAACTAACCGCTGTGCCACTGTTCCGCCCTCAATTTTTAAGTATTTTCATCTGGGTGCATGTGTTATTAATAGCATTGAAATTTTAAAACTGGTGGGCATGGCTTACCTCTGTCGATGAAATACACATTAGCTGTCTCATGCTGATACCACTTTGAAAGGGTAGACAAGTTACCTCTATCTAAAGCGACCGCTTAAATGCTAGATGCAAAATTCACATGCTGCTAGAAACGGTCAATAATGAGATCTTCGCCCAAGCTGTAAAGCCAGATTTAGGCAATCGTTTTGGATTGCAAACCCAACAAAGAATGGGATAAACTTCAGTCAGTCTCTGACAACCATTACTGTATCAGTTCACCTAAAAGACATGATCACTTTTAGCTGTCCTCCAGTGCAGATAATTGGAGGACACTCGTGAATTTGCGATGTAAAAATGCTCCATCAAGGACGCAAATTGTTAAATGTTTTGCTGACGAGGGAGGGACTTTTGCTGAGGGACAGTGAGGAGGTCGGGGGCGGAGGCTGCCTGGGGGCGGGCCGGTGGAGGCGTGAGGCGCGGGCTGACGACTGGCCCAAGAGGGGGGATGGCTGATCGGGGGGGGGGGGGGGGGGGGGGGTGGCGGCGGCGATGAGCCCCCCAACTAGACTGATCACCTGGAATGTAAGAGGGCACAATGGACCGGTCAAGAGGGCACGCGTGTTCACGCATTTGAGAGGACTGAAGGCGGACGTGGTAATGCTGCAGGAGACGCACCTTAGAGTAGCTGACCAGATTAGGTTAAGGAAAGCTTGGGTTGGACAGGTTTTTCACTCGGGACTGGACTCGAAGACCAGAGGGGTCGCGATCCTGATCAACAAGCGAGTGGTGTTTGAAGCGGGAAGAATAGTTTCGGATGGGGGAGGCCGGTACATTATCAGTGGGAAATTGGAGGGTGTGCAGGTGGTACTAGGAAATATATACGTGCCACACTGAGACGATGTGGAGTTTATAAAGAGGATGCTGGGGAAGATACCGGACCTGGATTCACATAAACTGGTCATGGGAGGGGACTTCAATACAGTTATTGACCCTGGGTTAGACCGGTCAAGCTCAAAAACGGGCAGGGTGCCAGCAATGGCTAAGGAGCTAAAAGGGTTCATGGAGCAGATGGGGGAGGGGGGTGGGGGGGATTGACCCATGGAGGTTTGGGCAGCCAAGAGTAAAGGAATTCTCCTTCTACTCACACGTGCATAAAGTGTACTCCCGGATCAATTTCTTTATTCTGAGCAGGGCTCTTCTGACGGGGGGGACGGACACGGGGTACTCGGTGATCACAGTCTCAGACCATGCCCCGCACGGGGTTGACCTACAAAGAGTCTCACTTTACGCAGCCAACCTGCTCCTGTATGTATCGGACCCAGTGGAGGGGGATGGAAGAAATCATGAGGATTCTGGGGGAATTTGGCTGGTTTTCGGGGTACAAACTAAATATGGGGAAAAGTGAGATGTTTGCGATCCAGGCGAGGGGACAGGAGAGGCGACTGGGGGAACTGCCGTTTAGAGTGGTAGGGGGATGTTTTTGGTATCTAGGCATCCAAGTGGAATGGGAATGGGAATGGTTGCACAAACTTAATCTGGCCCGTCTGGTGGACCAAATGAAGGACGATTTCCGGAGGTGGGATGCGCTCCCATTGTCACTAGCTGGGAGGGTCCAGACGGTGAAGATGACGGTCCTTCCGAGATTCCTGTTTGCGTTCCAATGTCTCCCCATCTTTATTCCGTGGTTAACAAAGTTATCATGGGCTTTGTATGGGCGGGCAAGACCTCGCGAGTAAAAAAGGGGATGATTGAGCAGAGCCGGTGGGAGGGCAGGCTGGCGCTACCAAACTTCAGTAACTATTATTGGGCGGCGAATATAGCCATGATAAAGAAGTGGGTTGAGGGTCGGCATGGGAGCGTATGGAGGCGGCCTCATGTAAGGGCACCAGTTTGGGGGCGTTGATAACGGCGCCTCTGCCGTTCCCGCCAGCACAGTACTCCACCAGCCCCGTGGTGGTGAAGGCCCTGAGAGTCTGGGGGCAATGGAGGAAGCATGTGGGAGTGGAGGGAGCATCAGTCTGGTCTCCAATCTGCAATAACCACCGGGAAGGTTGAACGGGGGGTTTCAGAGATGGCAGAAGGCAGGAATTGAGAGGATGGGGGATATGTTTATAGAAGGGAGCTTTCCTTGCTTGAGGGAGCTGGAGGAGAAATTTGGATTGGTGAGGGGAAACAAATTTAGGTACCTGCAGTTGCGGGATTTCCTACGTAGACAGGTTTCAACCTTCCCGCTCCTACCACCAAGGGAGATTCAGGATAGGGTAGTTTCCAGAGTGTGGGTGGCAGAAGGGGAGGTCTCTGACATCTATATGGAGCTCATGGGGTCAGAGGACACGTATACTGAGGAGCTGAAACGCAAGTGGGAGGAGTTAGGAGAGATAGAGGTTGGTCTGTGGGCGGAGACATTGAATAGAGTCAACGCGTTCACAACATGCGCCAGGCTCAGCCTGATACAGTTCAAGGTCGTTCACCGGGCTCACATGACAGTGGCCCGGATGAGCAGGTTCTTTGGTGTAGAAGATAGGTGTGCAAGGTGTGCAGGCGGGCCAGCGAACCATGTCCACATGTTTTGGACATGCCCAAAGCTCAGGGGATTCTGGCAGGGGTTTGCAGACGTCATGTCCACGGTGTTAAAAACAAGGGTGGCACCGAGTCCGGAGGTGGCGATTTTCGGGGTGTTGGAAGATCCGGGAATCCAGGAGGAGAAAAAGGCAGACGTTCGGGCCTTTGCTTCCCTGGTAGCCCGGAGACGGATATTATTAGCTTGGAAGGACTCAAAGCCCCCGAAGTCGGAGACCTGGCTATCGGACATTGCTAGCTTTCCCTGTTTGGAGAAAATCAAGTTCGTCTTGAGAGGGTCACTGTTAAGGTCCGCCCGGAGGTGGCAACTGGTCGTCGACTTCTTTGCAGAAAATTAAACGTCAGCAGAGGGGGGGGGGAAGAGTTAGTTTATTTTAGAGTAGGGGGTTAATAAAGGTGGGACCTGTAAGGGAGGGAGATGGCTTTTTGCACTGCGTTTATAGACTTATGCATATTGTTTATTTTGTTGTTGTAAAACCAAAAAAACCTCAATAAAATGTTTATTAAAAAAAAGGATGCAAATTGTTTAAGAGATCACTAAAGAGATCATGTCACTGTTCTAGACTTCTATTGTTTTGTAGCCGATTTTGCAAGCTAGAATTTTGGTATCTGATCCTGTTTGGCTCTTGTTGCTGTCGTGTTATGCTTCTTGACGTAGCATAAGCTGCTTCCTTGATGTACACTCTGACAAAGGAAGGTTCAGACTTGGAGATAGCTTTAACACATTTATTGAACCGTTAACAATTCTCCTACTTGAGTTCGACTCTCTTGCTAATCTTACTATAGTAACTATATCTAATTAACCAGTCTGCTCTAATCCATGCGGTGGGAGTGATGCTTTCCTGATCTGCTCCTGTCTCTCTGAGTGTCGCCTATGGAAAGAGGAAGAGCATGTGTGCCCTGTCCTTTTATATGGATAGCCCCCTTGTGGTAGTGTCACCTCTGGGTGTGTCTTGACTGCCCATTGGTCGTGTCCTATCTTACTGACCTATTGGTTGAATGTCTGTGTGTCATAATGTCTCTGGTGCTCCCTCTAGTGTCGAGCTAGGTGCAGTGTGTTCACATTAACCCCATGTGTATTTACAGTGTCCTAGTGTATCTACATTAACCCCTTGTGTATTTACAGTGTCCTAGTGTATCTACATTAACCCCTTGTGTATTTACAGTGATGCATATCACCATAGTTGCAGCTATTATTTCCTATTGAATCAGACATGTCGTTTTATGCCAAAATATCTGGTCTGACAGAGTATTATTCATCTGTTCGATCAAAGAGACCTAGAGTGCATAGTGACAACCAGAGTCATTTCCAGCATACTCGAATGGTTTGGTATGCGAGATTACTTTGGCCACAAGGTTAAATTTCTGTATTAGACATTTAGTTTACATATTAGTCATGATTCCATTTGTGAAGGAAATGAAAGATACAGATGTGAAGTTGCCACTTCTTTCAAGGGGTATTTTATAATTATAAGTTGCTTATTAAATGTACGAATGCAGCTTTTCCCATAAGATGATTTTCAAGTAGCGGTGATCCTTAATCAGGTTTCACTTTAAACTCTGACTTGAAACAGGATTGTGCCCCTTTATCTTTAATATCTGTAGTTTTGGAGTTCCCTGCATAAGGTAGCTTTCACATCACATCCTTACCCAGTTTCAGCAGTCTCTTTGTGAGCTCTAATGCCTTCTCCAGATCACCTTCCTGATACACTGCGTAGCTCAGGTAATCCAATACGGTGATTTTGTCAATGGTGGATACCTCGCCGGCGTCCAGCTGCTTCAGCGCCTGCTCCATCCACAACTCTGTGTGGTAGTAATCTGTATCTGTGTAGGCTATTTTGCCCAGCTCGTAGCAATCTTCCGCAGTGAGTGTTGTTTTATGCTTCACACCTGAGATGGGAAACAGAATCAAGTCTTCGCCTGGCTGGGTCACATAAGGAATAGGAGCTGGATTAGGCCATTCAGCCCCTCGAGCCTGCTCCACCATTTAATACGATCATGGCTGATCTCCTCTCGGCCTTAACTCCACTTTCCTCCCCGTTCTCCATAACCCTTCAACCCATTACTAATTAAAAATCTGTCCATCTCCTCCTTAAATTTACTCAAAGTCCCGGCATCCACTGCACTCTGGGTCGTGAACTCCACAGGTTCACGGCCCTTTGAGAGAAGTAATTTCTCCTCAGCTCTATTTTAAATCTGCTACCCCTTATCTTAGAACTGTGACCTTTCGTTCTAGATTGCCCCACAAGAGGAAGCATCCGCTCTACGTCAACTTTGTCAATACCTTTATCATCTTGTATACCTCAATTAGATCTCCTCTCAATCTTCTAAACTCGAGAGTATCGACCTAAACTGCTCAATCTCTCTTCATTAGACAAACCCCTCATCTCAATTTTGTGAACCTCTTCTGAACTGCCTCTAATGTAACTACATCCCTGCTCAGACAGAAAGCGAACCGCATTTGCTATCTGGTTTCCCAACTTCAAATTTTAAATTTTTATCCTGGTGTTCAAAACGTTCTGCATGGTTTTAATCCTCTCATTAGTAACCACATGAAAGCTTAAACTCACCCCACCCCAAATTGTGATCTGCTGATGCCAGATCTTTTGTAGTCCCCTTTCCATGTTCCATCACAGCCAACTAGCTGTCGAGGTTGCACTCTCGAATTTCTCTGCAAACTCCTCATCTCCATATGTTTTTCAAAATCCCAACTCTTAAAAACCAAGGTTCCCATGACACTTTTGACATTTCCTCCCCCATTGGCTCACCGCCCAATTTCTTTACATCTCTGTGACACACCTTGGGATGTTTTTTCAATGGTAAAGAAGCAATGTAAATACAATATCATTGAGTGTGGACCATCACTGAAAACAATAATGTTGGTCAATTATAATACAGAAGTACCAGAGAGATTACAGAGAATTTCATATTCAGTGTGAGCGAGAGAGGAATGGGTCTAAGGTTTGTGTTCTAAAATTTAAATGACGGTCATTATGAGAGCATGAAGACAGAGTTGGCTAAAGTGAACTGGGGAATTAGGTTCAGTGTGGCAGACATTTAATGAGGTATTTCAGAATACTCAGAAAAGATACATTCCAGTGAGAAAAGAAAACCTCTAAGGGAAGGACAGGGTGGATGCTGGAAGGATGTTTCCCCTTATGGTAGTGACTAGCATTAGGGGACATGGGTCAAAAATAAAGGCTCTCCCATTTAACATGCAGATTTGGAGCAATTTCTCTCAGAGCGGCATTTACCTTTGGAATTCTCTTCCACAGAGTGTATTGCAGGAAGGATCATTGAATATTTTTAAGGCTGAATTAGATAGATTCTTGACTGACAAGGGAATCAAAGGGTAGGGGACAGACAGTAGAGTTGAGGCCATAATCAGGTCAGCTATGATCTTATCAAGTTGGGTGGCACGGGAGCACAAGTGCTTAGTACTGTTGCTTCACAGCGCCAGGGTCATTGTCTGTGTGGAGTCTGCACGTTCTCCCCGTGTCTGCGTGGGTTTTGTCCGGGTGCTCCGGTTTCCTCCCACAAGTCCCGAAAGACATAATTGTTACGTGAATTGGACATCCTGAATTCTCCCTTAGTGTACCCGAACAGGCGCCAGAGTGTGGCGACTAGGTGATTTTTACAGTAACTTAATTGCAATGTTAATGTAAGCCTACTTGTGACACCAATGAAGATTATTATTATAAGTGGCAGAGCAGGTACGAGGAGCCTGTCTACTCCGTATGCATGTTCGTATTTTTATCGTAATTACTTGTAGTTCAGTACAATGTCAATTTGGCAGTATTTTACTCTGACCTTATTCAGACACTTTTCACCTCTCCCAGCAGAAGGTAGAACTGTTCTTATATTATGTTTCCTGCCATTTTCTGGTGTTGCCAACACACAACTAACATACATTCAGACAGATATTCCCTGATCCAAGTTTTAGCGAAACCAGCAAAGTTACCTCGATCTTTCTGCCATCTGCACAAAACCTGCCGTGTCATGAGCCAGTGGCACTACCACATCACAACCCCAAGATCGCCTTTGTTGCATACCTGGGAGGTTTCCCATAGAAATTGTCTCTGCGTCTAGTTGGTATGTATCCTGGAGGCGTATCAGCGCCTTGGCAGCTCCAGTCTGGTCCTCATCATTCGGCAAATGCTGTCTCTGACTGGTGAGGTTAGAAATGAACCCTGCAGAGACATGGAGTAGCAGTGTATCAAAACTCAAAAAAGGTAAAGATTATATTCAAAACTGATACCAGGCCAAGAAGCTACAAAATGATCTTCAGTTGTGGTTCAGTAGAGGAAGCAGGGAATGAGATGAAATGGCAGGCGAGTAGTTTCTCATTCCTACCTCCCCCCGTTCTAATTTGTAATGGCTACTTTTCTTCTGTTGAAGCTCTTCTTTAACTGAAAGGCTACATGCAAAGGCTGTCCAAATTCTCTCATTCTACATTTAACTTTTCATCCCTTTCTTTCCCCTTTAGGGCAGGATTTTACCTTTTTTTGGCGGGGGGTGGGGGGCTCTTCAGTCAGGTTAGTGAATGCTCACAGTGCTTTAGTTCAACAAGTGCCTTGATGTTATTTTGCCCTCCAAGTCTCAAGTGTGCTTTCTGTTCTTGTGCAGCTCTTCCTTGTGGAGAGGCCTGGAAAACCTCTCCAAATGTCATCAATAACATGGCTGCTTCAACTTCTCTAAAAGGTGCTGTTGCACCGAGGGTTTCTACCTCCCTCCTTATAGACGAACACCAGGCGAGTCAAGAGATACCCTGTATACAGTCAGGCGAGGAACATTAATAAATTGCCAAGAATTAAAATGGGGGCCGCTTGAAACAAAAACTAGAGTCTGATTTCTGCCTGTTTGGGGCCAAGCAAGTCATAGTGACCATTCTGGATCAGGATTTCAACATTTTATATTCCTTTCGATATTTACTTACCAACATTTTTTTTTCTCTGCTGCTCTATATCAATAAACGTTAGGAAATGATTTCCTGCAACAAGACCAGAATTTTCTTTGGATTGCTATCTTTGGAAGTTGGGACAGGGGAGTGCGTGGAACTGCGTCAATACTCATAGGGGGGTTCCTGTAAAATTAAATTTCCTCTAGCGTTACTTGCTTTCTTGTTTCAGAATGCAGAGAGTCAGTTTGGGGGGCATGGGGGAAGAGTCAGTGGAGTGAATTTACACCTCGCTATTCCAATGGAATTAGCATGTCGGATTACCAATGCAATGTATTAGCCGCAGATCAAATTGACCACAATTTGTACTCTCTGATATTCCTTTTAGCAACAGTAGGACTTTTCTTTAGGCTCCTCAAGAAGTTTTATTAATTTAAAACATATTGAGCTCTCTGTGGTGATGATGGGGCTTTGGCCAGCTTTTGGGTGGGTGGGTGGGTGGCTCGTGATCTTGCTCACTCCTCAGCTGATGCCTTCCCAAGCCCAATAAGGATGCAAGTGTCATATCTCACACATCAGAGTGTGGGACGCCTAGACGTAGGGTTGAAGGCGCTTCAGGAATAGACATCCTCAATCAACCGTGCCTGCGTTCACAGTAGTTGATAAGCTTTTGGGAAGGAAAGTTTGGAATGCTACGTCAACTTGGTTTAGCAGCTAAGACTGCTCAATGCCTTCCAACCTCAATCACATTGTTACAATGACATGTCGACGAAAACACTCCCATCGCTACAAGTCGGCGGATAAGATTTTATGACTGCCCAGGCATTTCTGATTGAGAAATAAAAGTGAAATGTCCAGACATTAATCTTTTTTGTTAAGTCTAATATTTCCGCATGCCAGGCTTGCATCCAAATCATAGTGCGGTTCACTCCACTGCCCTTTGCTGCCAAATGAAGTTTATTGAAAAGTTTAATGCAGTAAAACTGCTGGCGATTGCACACTTGAGTTTGAATTGCCACCACCATATTTAGAGACTCCTAGCCTTTCTAGTGTAACTATTTTAATACGAAACCCAGCTGTTTTAATTGGAATTTATTTATTGGATGAAGTGCAGATGTGAACTTGACGTGTGGAGTTGGAGACAGAAAAAAAAACAAAAATAAGGTGCAGGTTCCTTAAAATTAAATGTTCAGTCTTTAGAACGCTCTCTCCTCCAGACGCCGTACAAAGGCCTGATTCAGTCCTGGGTGATAATCCTCCAAATGCACTTATGATGAAAGAGGAACTGTAATGAAACATTGGGCTTTTTCCAGTCAGGAAACACTGGTGGAACACTGAACCCATTTATTATTAAAAATCCCCTTTCATGACCTCCTTCTTCTATGAGACACACATTCCAAAGCCGGTCATAAACTAAGAATCAGAAATATAGATAATCCGACACATATATTTCATTTCATTTTCATTTCATATGTGTATATCAATGCACGCAGAGAGGCAATGAAGGTTGTGGATATTAGGCAGGGAGCATTCATCGAAGAACTGACAGAAAAGTATCATTGGTGGCAGGTCAGCAACACTGATCTCTTTCCGCAGGAGTGCTGGCAGACAAAAAGAAGTTGCAAAGAACCAACCACGTGCACGTACCTGAAATAACAACGGTACTGGACGTAGCACTGCTACCATCACACCATCAAACTGTAGGACATAACTGCCTGTGATCTTCCAAGTTATTGATTAAAGCTGTGGCATCATGATGAGATGCCACATAAAAGTAAAAGCGGGTACACCTTGTGCAAAGGTCCTCCAAGGCTCTCCCCAGCTGCTTCAGAGAAATACTGGCAAACTCCAACAGAGGAGAACTTTTTCTTAAAATTCCAATTCAGGGGAAATTTAGCGTGGCCAATCCACCTACCCTGCACATCTTTTGGGTTGTGGGGTGTGACCCACGCAGACACGGGGAGAATGTGCAAACTCCACACGGACAGTGAGCCGGAGCCGGGATCGAACCCAGGTCCTCGGTGCCTTGAGGCAGCAGTGCTAACCACTGTGCCGCCCTTGCAGAGGAGAACATACTTGTTTAAAAAAATTAACATATAATCTCCAAGCAAAATAAAATTTGCTTTTGATCACGTTTGTAACCCCCAGACTCCCCGTTTACAATCGAGGTATCAAAAAGTATTAAAAGTAAATTACTGCGGATGCTGGAATTTGAAACCAAAGAGAAAATGCTGGAAAATCTCAGCAGGTCTGGTAGCTTCTGTAGGGAGAGAAAAGAGCTAACGTTTCGAGTCCAGATGACCCTTTGTCAAAGCAGACAAAGCTTTGTCAGAGCTTTGACAAAGGGTCATCTGGACTCGAACAAAACATTAGCTCTTTTCTCTCCCTACAGGTGCTGCCAGACCTGCTGAGATTTTCCAGCATTTTCTCTTTGGTATCAAAAAGTATTTATCAGGTCTGTAAGATATACACAAGTGCTTAGAATGTAATTGATTTTCATACTTCAGGTTTTGCCAATGGGTTTTTCTTTTGCTTATTGCATCCAGGTTGTCTGGGGAGGAAAGGGTTCAGGTTAATGTCCTAATCCAATAGGTCGCTGTGAAGATATTTACAGGTTGGATTGTCCTGTCCTTCCACATGATAGGGATAGCAAGAAAGCGGGTCGGTGGAGAAAAATATAAGGGGAAATGAGTGAAGGGGCAAACAGGAGGCGTAAGCGCGGGGAAAAGGAATGTTGTTCATTAGTCTACCCAGAAAAAAGTTGATTAACCACTGACCATCTGACATGTCCTTGAGGACCAAGTTCTCTAGCTCCAACCATTCTGTGTTCAGTCGTTTCATCAATTTGAAAGCATTCACCGGGTGCCCTAGGAACCCTTCTGGATCTTTGGTCGCTGTCTCAGTAAGTTTGTCCAACCTTTCTGCCCACCTAGTAAGATGGAGAATAAATTAATGTTAGGAACCAATTTAAACCCTTTATTGATATTAGCACATGTCCCAATGGTTTGATGCACAAACACGTCAGCCTTACGAAATGGAAGGAGAAAAGACAAGAGAAAAATAAAGCACTGAAAAAGAGTTGGAGCTAAGTGCTTTTAAACAAAGGTTACCGTTTGATTTCGCCCAGTTTGCTCTCTTCCGCTTTGATGTAATCTTTCAAGGAGGTCACCAGATCTTTCTCGGTATATAGCAGATCTGTCATCTGGCCTGCCCAAGGACAGAAAAACAGATTCGCACAAGATGTTTTTACGTAAATGAATAACTCGGATCATCATAGCAAGTCAAGAAGATTTCCTATGACACTGAAAATATACTTTTGTTTTATGAAAAAAAAGAGTATGATAAAACTAAGTTATTTGGGAAACCGGTTATGTTAAAAGATACTTTGATGCACAGACATTTTGAAAGCTGCCGCTTGCCTTAGTTGTGCATAACCTATATAGCAACTTGTTAGATAAAATGCATTGGGACAGTCACCTTAAAATACAGATGCTACAGGTCGCAAACAAGTACATTAATATTAATATTAGATCGTCAGCCCTGTCCTAATGCATTTTGAAGGTCTAATGCAGGTAGGGAATATACAGTGAATGGTAGAACCCTCAAGAGTATTGACAGTCAGAGAGATCTAGGTGTATAGTTCCACAGGTCACTGAAAGGGGCAACACAGGTGGAGAAGGTAGTCAAGAAGGCAGACGGCAACAATGGTTGGCCGGGGCATTGAGTCTAAAAATTGGCAAGTCATGTTGCAGCTGTATAGAACCTTAGTTAGGCCACACTTGGAGTATAGTGTTCAATACTGGTCGCCACACTACCAGAAGGATGTGGAGGCTTCAGAGAGGGTGCAGAAGAGATTTACCAGGATGTTGCCTGGTATGGAGGGCATTAGCTATGAGAAGAGGTTGAATAAACTCGGTTTGTTCTCACTGGAACGACGAAGGTTGAGGGGCGACCTGATAGAAGTCTACAAAATTATGAGGGGCATAGATAGGGTGGACAGTCAGAGACTTTTTCCTAGGGTAGAGGGGTCAATTACTAGGGGGCATAGGTTTAAGGTGCGAGGTGCAAGGTTTAGAGATGAACGAGGCAAGTTTTTTTTACACAGAGGGTAGTGGGTGCCTGAAACTCGCTGCCGGAGGAGGTGGTGGAAGCAGCGACGATAGTGACGTTTAAGAGGCATCTTGACAAATACATGAATAGGATGGGAATAGAAGTATACGGACCCCAGAAGTGTAGAAGATTTTAGTTTAGTCGGGCAGCATGGTCGGGACAGGCTTGGAGAGCCGAAGGGCCTGTTCCTCTGCTGTACTTTTCTTAGTTCTTTGTACCCCAAAAAGCCTGCTAAAGCACTGCTGCCCTCGTCAGTAGGCTTCAAAGATCTGGGGCTGAATTCTCCGCCGGCATGATTCTCCGTTTTGCCAGCGCCCGGGGGTTTCCCGACGCTGCCCCACAATGGGAAACCCCATTGACCGGCCGGCGTAATGGAGAATCCCGCCGGCGGGTCGGGGCAGAAATTTGGGGCGGCGGAGAATCCAGCCCCCGTTTCTGCGAGTTTCACATTGGTTTTGGCAGGGTGAGAAGCAATGTAATGTTCTCATTTGGAATAATATTATGGAATACTGCCAGGGTGTCACTGCTCACAATCGTGCAATGCTTTGGAATCTTGTATTCCCAATTTTGAGGCCGATTCTTTCGTAGGAACACACAAATTGGAAGACAAGAAAAGTCAGAGGCCTATCTAATTCACCTACCATCCTGGTAGATGCATGGTACAATAATAATCTTTATTACAATCTTTATTATTGTCACAAGTAGGCTTACATTAACACTGCAATGGAGTTACTGAGAAAAGCCCCTAGTCACCACATTCCAGTGCCTGTTCAGGTACACTGAGGGAGAATTCAGATGATATGATGATACAGTCACTGACTAAACGCGGCAATCAATCTTTATCAATGAATCTACAACAAATCCAGACACGAGATGAGGAAACCCTCCAGTGGTGGAAAGCTTTAAAACCCTATTCATTTTCCTCTTCCAATCATGCTGGGCTTAATGCACTGTTGTTACTCTCATGCCCAATGAAGTCTAGAAATTAACATTTAGCCTTAAAATAACAGCTTTTTTTTTTAAACAGTGGGGGTGATGGAGCACCTGTTTCGGTGTGAGACACCTTGCTCTGCAATTAATTTCTGGAAATTGACAATTCTGTAATCAGTGGCTGCAATTTTCGCTGGAACAATGGCAGCATCATGAGTGTGGGAGTATCCACAAGGAGAGGATCCAATAATGTTGTTTCCATCACACTTGAGGCCAATTTCAATGCTTTAAAACGTGCACCATCTCAGCTAAGCAATCACAGATTTACAGCAACATTTGCAGGCTGTTTCTGGTATCATTTTGTAAGCAGCCACAGAAGTCACACAAGATTTGGTTCAGAGCAATTCCCTTTCATGTGACACATCTATCCAGATGGCATAGATGACAGAGTGACTTCTTCTTTACTTTTATTTAATTTAGAGTATCCAATTCTTTTTTTTTCAATTAAGGGGCAATTTAGAGTGGCTAATTCACCTACCCTACACATCTTTTTGGGTTGCGGTGGTGATACCCACGCAGACACGGGGAGAATATCCAAACTTCACACAGACAGTGACCCAGGGCCGGGATTGAGCCCACGTCCTCAGCGCCGTGAGACAGCAGCGTTAACTACTGTGCCACCCTTGACTTTTTCTTTGCACTAGTGAATTTATTTTGTCTTATTACCTGGACAAAGAAGCCCTTTAAATTCACAGATCTAGCTTCCTTCAGATTACACAGACTACTGTTTTGCTTTATTGCCGAGGACAGTCTCTTGTCTTTGTTGTGCATAGCTCATATAGCAACTCTATTGGTTATGTAAAATGCACTGGGACAGTCACATGAAAATACAGGTTCCTCAGGTCCCTTGTAAAGGTAGATCGACATCAATATGGGATTTGACAGCCTTGTCCTATTACTCTTGACACAGGTATTACTAGTCAAGCAATGACACCTTTTAAAACAACCCCAAAATAGGAACACGTGCACTCACCAATAGACGTGAAGAAATCGTTATGAGCCCGTGAGAGAGAAACCAAAACTCCGAGCCCCAAAACGCACCAAATCTTTATACACGCCATGGCTTGGTAACTGGGCGCCGTACTGGTTACCCTACAATGGATAAGATAAACAAAAAATATAAGTGCATAATCATTTCAGAGGAATTGAACATATCAGAACAATGGTTAGTATGAATGAGCTGTAAGTGGCATGAAAGTTATTCTCGTGTGCAATAGATTGAAATGTTATCAAATGAAGCAACATTTTCAATGATGCAATAATAAAGAGCATCGGCGAAATGACATATTTTGACACACGTGCAGGTCAAAGAAAGGTACAGCACAGAAGAAGGAAGCCATTCTGGCAAGCATGGCTATTTAACTAGTTTTCCCTTCCCTGCTTTCACTGCAGGTCTGCAAATTGTTCCTGTTCAAGTATTTATCCAACTTCCCTTTGAAAGCTGTTACTGAATCTACTTTCACCACCCTCATAGGCAGGTCATTCTTCTATTCCTCAGGTGCTTTTTTTGTTACAACATTGGTGATCTTGGCTCTCCAACTTCCACTATCCTTGATAGCAGCCAACATCTTGTGTTTCTCTCAAATCTTATACCTATTCTGCTTCCCAAACTGTCAGTCTATTTCTTCCTTTGTCTTCTTCTTGTTCTCTGTCCTCAATTGTATCAGTCATTGCCAGATGTTCTACTGTCTCTCTCTCTCTCCTGGGTATGTGCCTGAAGAAATGTATTTGTCCCGTGATGATCACCTGCAAAGGTTTTTCTTGTGTGCCTGCTTTCCTCATTAGTTGCATTCAACTAATCTTCATCATATCTCTTAGAAACCACATCTTTGCTGCCTTTAATTACCAATTGTGTAAATATCTTATTCCCCATGTCGCCATTCATTCTTTTCCCCCATTACCTTAACCTTTCACAAGTGTTTCTCAAAATGAGATACAGGATTTGATTTACTGTCACGTGTACCGACCAGACACATCCTTCCATACATGAAAGAACATAGGACATACATAAGTACACAATGTAACTACACAGACATCGGTTGAAGCATACGGAGTGTGGTACTACTCAGTAGAGAAGTTGTGTGGAGAGATCAGTTCAGTCCTAAGAAGGTCATTCAGGAGTCTGGTAACAGCGGGGAAGAAGCTGTTTTTGAATCCGTTAGTGCTCTTCCCAGACTTTTGTATCTCCAGCCCGATGGAAGAAGTTGCAAGTGAATAACCCAGATGGGACGGGTCTTTGATTATGCTGCCCGCGGGAGGTATAGACAGAGTCAGTGGATGAGAGGGGGATTCTGTGATGGACTGGGCTGTGCTCACGACTCTGTAGTTTCTTACGGTCTTGGGCTGAGCAGCTGCCATACCAGGCTATGATGCAGCCAGATAGGATGCTTTCCATTTTGCATCTATAAAAAAAATGCTAAGAGTTAATGTGGACATGCCGAATTTCCTTAGCGTCTTGAGAAGTATAGGCGCTGCTGTGCTTTTTTGGTTGTAGCGTCAATGTGGGTGGACCAGGACAGAACGTTGGTGATGTGCACACCTAGGAATTTGAAGCTGTCAACCATCTCCACCTGGCCCCGTTGATGCAGACAGTACTTTGTGTACAGTACTTTGCTTCCTGAAGTCAATGACCAGCTCTTTAGTTTTGTTAACGTTGAGGGAGAGATTGTTGTTACACCACGCGACTAGGTTCTCTATCTCCCTCCTGTACTCTGTCTCATCATTGTTCAAAATCCGACCCACTACGGTCGCATCATCAGCAAACACGTAGATGGAGTTGAGGCCAAATTTTGCTATGCAGTTTTGTGTGTATATAGGGAGCATAGTAGGGGGCAAAGTACGCAGACTTGCAGGGTCCCGGTATTGAGGACTATCATGGAGGTGTTGTTGTTTACCTTTACTGGTTGTGGTCTGTGGGTCAGGAAGTCGAGGATCCATTTGCAGAGGGAGGAGCAAAGTCCTAGGTTTTTGAGTTTTGATATGAGCTTGGCTGGGATTATGGTGTTGTAGGCGGAGCTGTAGTCAATGAATAGGAGTCAGACGCGGCAGTCTTTGTTGTCAAGATGTTAGCTTGATTGATATTCTTGCCTGAAGTCAGTCTCACTTGAACTCACTGCTCTAAACTGAGAAACATCCCTGCTTAACAGGCAAACTCTAAAGGTCATTACAGTCTTATGAAAAAGAAACAACAGTATGGGATTAACAGACTTCAGGACAGTCTGATTCGCCTGATCTTTAAAAATTCCGCCAGGAAAGGGCAGCTCGGTGGCGCAGTGGGTAGCCCTGCTGCCTCACCCGCCGAGGTCCCAGGTTCGATCCCGGCTCTGGTCACAGTCCGTGTGCAGTTTGCACATTCTCCCTGTGTTTGCATGGGTTTCGCCCACACAACCCAAAGATGTGCAGGGTAGGTGGATTGGCCACGCTAAATTGCCCCTTAATTTGAAAAAAAAAATTGGGTACTCTAAATTTTTTAAAGTGCTAAATCTAGGTCATGTCTGCCTTCTCTGCTGGCTTCTGGTAGGTGTTAAGAAACCCATGAACACCTTTCAATCAGCATTACCGAAAAGGTATCCATTTGACCCTTCATCCGTTGGAGTTTGTGGGATTATGTCATTGCTACGACACTTTGGGCTAGGGCGCGGTCTATTCCAGCCCACAAGAGTCGCCACGCAATTTAATTAACCAATAACTCTAGAAAAATCTTTGGACCTTGGCTGCTCAATAATTACAGCCACCAGGTTTGTAAATTTAAACACAATTACTTCTTATTTATTACAAGAACTATAATGAAATATGCAGCAAATTCAACTGGTTAACTATTATCTAATTCTTAACCCCCACTTTAACATACACACCTGAGACCCAGGTCTCCAACTCTGCTTTCCTTAGGACTCTGGAAATCATCCCAGGTAGTCAGGATCCAATCATTACCTGTTACCAGGCAGAATAGGGCCAAGTCCCACCCCATCTCTTGGGTGCCACAGAGTCTGAGTTCAGCTGCTCAAAAAGTAGCTCCACATACTATGTTGCAACTTCTTGTCATTCTCTCTGCTGCTTGACTTAAAGATACATGTCCATTAAGCATCCATGGATAAAAATGAGAACGGCAAAACAAATAAAGGAGAAATAAGGGAATCATCAGGAAGGACCCTTACCGCTTGCTTGGAAAGCAAGCAAATGTAGACTTGATGTGCTTTGAGAGGTGTAACAAAGTGTTAAATAAATCAGGCTGCATTCCTACTTTCACAGTTGCTGCTTGCTAGCACACACAGATTCACATGCCAGAAACTACAAGTTGGAGGGGTGTGTTACAACAAGCGCTCGTGTGCACAGAACAGAATATGCCATTCTGAAACACACCTTTCAGAGTAGGCTGTAAAGAACGAAGCAGCTGCAATGGACCATACCTTTTGTTCAAAATGCATTCAGACATCACATATTCAGCTAGTGAAACTATGCATGTAATGCTTTCTTTTAGTGCGATACCTTTAAGGCCTGCACTAGGAATTCGGGACATCAACTAATCCATAGAATTCCTACAGTGCAAAAGGTGGCCATTTGGCCCATCGGGCCTGCATCGACCTTTCAAAAAAACACCCCACCTAGGCCCACTCTCCTGCCCGATCCGCATAACCCCACCCAACCTCTTGGACACTTGAGGGGCAATTTAGTAGTGCCAATCCACCTAACATGCACATCTTTGGACTGTGGGACGAAACCGGAGCACCAAGAAAGGGGGAGAATGTACAAACTCCACACAGACAGTCACCCAAGGCTGAAATTAAACCTGGATCTCTGATGCTATGGGGTAGCAGTGCTAACCACTGTGCCACCATGCCGCCCTAATGATGCTGCACTGCAGTCATTTTAACTATTACTGGGGGTACTAGCCTTGGGATGATATTAAATTGAAGTCCTGCTAGCCTGTACAGGCAAACATGTCAAATATCACGTAAAACTATTTGAAACATTTTTTTTTCATTCCTTCATGGGATATGAGTGAGTTTCGCTTGACCTTGGCTCTAATGCCACTTGAACTGATTAGTTTGCTGGGCCATTCCTAGAGGGCAATTAGGAGCCAGCCACATTGCTGTGGGTCTGGAGTCACATGTACGCCAGGTCAGGCAAGGATGGCAAATTCCCTTACCTCAAGGACATTACTGAACCAGGAATTTGAGCCTGCGACCCCAGAGCATTAATCGCGACCTCTACATTGTAGTCCAGTAACATTACCACTACGCCTCTGTCTCTCCTGATTGTTCATCTCATGTGGTTTCTGACTGGGTGCACTAATTGCCGGATTTGCCAAACTTTACATTACCTTTCAGGTGGTAATTAATTGTATAAAATGTATCAAAACTTAAGATCAAGCTACCGGATAATGTTTATAAACATGAGCATACTTAATAACTCTTTCAAACCACATGCTATACTCCCATAAAATTATAGAGGTTATACTTATCCCTTAAATTATATGTACTAGGAGAAGCAGTTTTCACTCCATTGTGCCTATAATTCTCATCTAAAATTACTCAGATGATAGACCATAAATCTCTATTCCCACTCCAGGAATGTAGCAATTATATGCTTAATATAGAAATGTTTAACTTCCTTATGTTTAAAAGACACAAATAAAATGTGTAACTTAATTTACCATAGGTCTTGCATTATGTAAATGATTACTGATCAAGATTTAACCACTTTTCAGAAATTACACTTGAATAGGTCAATTCTGGGACCAGTCAACGGTCAATTTCTGCCCTTTTTAATTCGCATGTCATTTTTCAGGAGTACTTCGTTTCTGCTTTCCACACACATGTTTCAGTCAAATGTGTGGCATACACTTTGCAGGCGTAACACTTGCAGATGTGGCCAAAGTAGCCAACACCAGACTTTAGTAGTCAGTAGCACCCCGCGCCTCAGGATGATATGGCAGTGAGTCTGAATTCCACTCCGGAGACCTCAGCATAAAATCTGGGCAGCCATGCAGTGCAGTCCTGAGGGAAGAGCGCTGGTGGAGATGCCTTCCTTCAGAAGAAACATCAAACTAAGTCCTGTCTGTCCTCCCGGGTGGATGTAAAAGATCCCATGGTACTATGACGAAGAGGAGCAGGTGAGTTATCCCCAGTGCCCTGGCTAATACTCATACCTCAGCCAACATCATTAAATAAAGCAGATTATCTGGTCATTATCACGCTGCTGTTTGGGGGAGCTTGCTGTGTACTAACTGGATGCAGGTTTCCTGCATTACAACACTGGCTGCATTTCAAAATACTTCATTGGCGATAAAGCGCTTTGAGATGTCCTGGGCCTATGAAAGGTGCTACATAAATGCAGATTATTCTTTTTTCCTAAAATAAAATCAATAATTCTCGCCATTAAAGTAGAACATGCAGTGCTCAGAACTGTTTTTATTCGCACTCACATCTGTGACCAACACAGAGAGCACCTAAAATTGTGACGGAATCCATCAATAATAATTACTGATAGCAAGGAATGGTTTTTAACAAAATTTAGAGTACCCAATTATTTTTTCCAATTAAGGGGCAATTTAGCATGGCCAATCCATCTATCCTGCACATCTTTGGGTTGAGGGGGTGAAACCCACACAGGCACGGGGAGAACGTGTAAAATCCACACGGACAGTGACCCAGGGCCGGGATTCGAACCCGGGTCCTCAGCGCCATAGGCAGCAATGCTAACCACTGCGCCACTGTGCTAACCACTGCCCCAGCAAGGAATGTTTTTAAACTCAGAACCAACAAAACCATTTGAAGGTCTCCACAATATCAACGCATTTAAATTAGGCTCAACTATCTGTAATTCTGCATGGGAATTAGAATTCACTCCTGTCCACCTAAATAAGCAAGCCATTCACAGCGTAGTTTATCTGAAAACACATATAAGGGATTGTTTTGACAACAATAGTGTGACGAATGCAGAAATTGTTATATATCATAATTTACATTTGTGACAGTAATGTTACTAAAAGCCTAGGTTAAGCTATTTACTTCTGTCATGTGAGAGTACTTGTAAGACATGGATTCTTAAGCAATGTACCTTTAAGAAAACAGTGATGTCATAGAGTGGGTGGAGCTCAGCTCAGTTCAGCCATTTTGCAGGTTTTTAGTTTCAGTTTGAAAAGTGCCTGGCTGTTTTTGCTGAGAGCAGTTTAAAAGTGCCTGACTGTTTTGCTGGAGCTGAAGGCAACCAAGCTAATATATCTCTGCCATTCTACAGAAAATATATATATCCTTTAACCTGATGTGATACTGTTTAAAGGTGTTAAGTCTCTTGGAAGTTTGAAGGAAAATTTTAAGGAATTATTTACTGTTGCAATATTTCTGAGTTATCTTTGAAGTAAGGGGTGTTAAGAGATCCAATTTTTATTTAAGATGTTAAGTTGAGTTCATGGAATAAACAGAGTTTTGTGTTTAAAACCCACGTGTACATAATTGTAATACCACACCTAGGGAAAAAGCCGTGCGCTCGAAAAAACAACAAATCCATAAAAGGGAGAGGTTGGTTGAACTCCATGATACATTTTGGGGTTCTGAAAACACCTCGCCCTCAACAATTGGGGGCTCGAGGGGGATAAAAGTCTATCTATTGGATTGGCTTTTGTGAACTTAAAGACAGTGAAGGATTGTTGCTTTTCCGGTGTGGTATTTTAGTTTAAGTGGGGAGAGTGTTGTGAACAATGGCTCTTTCAGAGGCTCAGAAGTTTTTGGGGGTGGAGAATGTCACACGTGGTACTTTACGGACAGAAACGAAAAGCAGACTCTTAGATTTGACAAGAACATTGCAGTTAACATTACCTGACAAAATGCGAAAAGATGAGGAAATTATCGCGGTGGTTAAGCATTTAAAGTTGCTTGAGATAGAGTTTGACTCATTGGAAATGGCAAAAATTCAGTTGCAAATTAAACAAATGGAACATCAGAAAGATTTAAAGCAGCTGGAATACGAGAGTGAGAGAGAGGGAAAAGAAAGAGAAAAGAGAGAGAGAGGACAGAGAAAGAGAGAGAGAGGAAAAAGAAAAGGAGAGAGAAGGAGAAAAGAAAGAATAGCCACAGCAGAACAAAAAGAAAAAGAAAGGGAGATGCAGATCAGGGAAAAAGATAAAGAGAGGGAGTTTGAACTTCAGAAAATGGCCATGAAACATGACAATCAGTTAAAATTGGCAGACGTAAAGGGATACATACAGTTGGAGGAGATTGATGAGGATAATGAGACAGAGCGTCATAGTCGAAGACGTGGTGAGGATCTATTTAAACATGTCCAAGCATTGCCAAGGTTTGACGAGAAGGAAGTGGAAGCCTTTTTCATTTCATTTGAGAAGGTAGCTAAACAAATGAAATGGCCACAGGACATGTGGGTGTTACTGATTCAAACAAAGCTGGTAGGTAGAGCTAGTGAAGTGTTTGCATCACTACCGGAGGAGGTATCTGGAACGTTATGAGGTGAAGAAATCCATCTCAAGTGCATATGAGCTAGTGCCTGAAGCTTACAGACAAAGGTTTAGAAATTTAAGGAAAGGATTTGGTCAAACATACATGGAGTTTGAAATGCTCAGAGTAATTTTGATAGGTGGATAAGGGCTTTGAAAATAGACCAAACGTATGAAGCTCCCAGAGAAATTATACTTTTGGAGGAGTTTAAAAATTCAATTCCTGATGTAGTGAGAACTCATGTGGAAGAACAGAGGGTTAAAACTGCGAAATTAGCAGCGGAAATGGCAGATGATTATGAATTAGTTCATAAATCAAAGATTGGTTTCCGACATCAGTTTTTAGCTGGTGAGGGATAGAAACTGGGAACATGAGAAATACTCAAGTGGTAAAGGTAAAGGTGATCTGATGGGAGACAATAAAGAGAGTGTACCTCAGATTTTAAAAAAAATCCAGGAGGGTGGAAAAGAAATGAAAAGTTTCAGATGTTTTCACTGTAATAAACTAGGCCATGTAAAGTCACAGTGTTGGTGGTTGAAGAAAAGCACTGGGAAGGCTGATGTGGTAAAACAGGATAAGACAGTGAGGTTTGTTAAAGTGGGAAAGGAAAGCCCAAGGGAAGCGAAGGAGGTGCAAATGATTGCACAGCCTGTTCAAGAAGTAATTGTTAAGAAGGTGCCAGATGTCTTTAAAGAATTTACTTGTATGGGTAAAGTTTACTCATGTGTATCAGGAGAAGCAGGTAAAGAAGTCACAATTTTAAGAGATACAGGGGCTAGTCAATCTTTAATGATAAGAGATGAGGAATTATGTAGTTTGGGAAGAATGTTGCCAGAAAAGGTGGTGATATGTGGAATTCAGGGTGAGAGGCTTTTCCCCAGGGTAGAGGGGTCAATTACTAGGGGGCATAGGTTTAAGGTGAGAGGGGCAAGGTTTAGAGTAGATGTACGAGGCACGTTTTTTTACACAGAGGGTAGTGGGTGCCTGGAACTCGCTACCTGAGGAGGAGGTGGTGGAAGCTGGGACGATAGTGACATTTAAGGGACATCTTGACATGGTCGGCACGGGCTTGGAGGGCCGAAGGGCCTGTTCCTGTGCTGTACATTTCTTTGTTCTTTATAAGGTCAGGTTGGAAAGTCCACTGAAGAGTGGTGAAGTGGTAGTAGGAGTAATAAACTATCTTGTCCAGGAATATAGTTTATCTTGGGTAATGATATAGCTGGATTGCAGGTGGGAGTGATGCCTACTGAGGTTGATAAGCCAGTGGAAAATCAGTCAACTGAAGTGTTGAAGGACGAATATCCTGGGATTTTTCTGGATTGTGTAGTAACAAGGTTGCAAAGTCACAGGGTAAGACAAGAGGAGAAATCAAAGAGTGAAGATGAAGTTGAAGTGCAATTATCAGAAACGATTTTTGATCAGATGGTTGAAAAAGAACAAGAACAGGTGGAGGATGAGGTGGATATTTTTAGTTCAGGAAAATTGGCGGAGTTACAACAGAAAGATGTAGAAATAAAACGGATATATCAGAAAGCATATACGGAAGAGGAATCTGAGAGTATATCAGAGTGTTATTACCGTAAAAGTGATGTCTTGATGAGAAAATGGAGACCTGTACATATGCAGGCGGATGGAAAGTGGGCAGAAGTTCATCAAGTAGTATTGCCGGTAGGGTATAGAAAGGAGGTGTTGCGGGTTGCACATGAGGTACCAGTGGGAGGTCATTTGGGAATAAGGAAAACTCAAGCTAAAATCCAGAATCATTTTTACTGGCTTGGACTACATAAAGATGTAGTTACATTTTGTCAATCATGTCACACATGTCAAGTTATAGGGAAACCTCAAGCAGTGATAAAACCAGTGCCCTTAATACCCATTCCAGCATTTGAGGAACCTTTTACAAGGGTCCTAATCGATTGTGTAGGACCGCTTCCTAAAACAAAAAGTGGGAATCAATATCTTTTGACTGTAATGGATGTGTCTACTAGGTTTCCAGAGGCCATTCCAGCACATAATATTACAGCTAAAAGGATTGTGGAGGAGTTACTTAAATTCTTTACTAGATATGGACTACCCACAGAAATTCAATCGGATCAAGGAACAAATTTTACTTCAAAGTTATTCAAAGAAGTTATGGATAGCTTAGGAATAAAACAATTTAAGTCAACTGTGTACCATCCAGAATCGCAGGGAGCTTTAGAAAGGTGGCATCAGACATTAAAGACAATGTTGAGGGCGTATTGTCAAGATTATCCAGAGGATTGGGATAAAGGAATCCCATTTGTATTGCTTGCAATTAGGGATGCACCTAATGAATCTACCAAATTTAGTCCTTTTGAACTAAATTTTGGTCATGAGGTAAGAGGACCACTTAAATTGATTAAGGAAAAATTGGTGGGTGAGAAATCGGAAATTACACTATTTGATTAAGTGTCAAATTTTAGGGAATGATTAAAAAGAGGTGAATTGGCTAGACAACATTTGAAAGTTGCACAAAATGTGATGAAACGGGTAGTGGACAAGAAATCCAAAGTTCATAGTTTTGCCAGTGGGGATAAAGTTTTAGTGTTGTTACGAGTGGTAGGGGAGCCTTTAAAAGCTAGGTTTTGTGGACCGTATCAGACTGAAAGGAAGTTAAGTGAGGTGAATTATGTGGTAAAAACACCAGATAGAAGGAAGACTCACCGAGTGTGTCATGTGAATATGATTAAAAGGTACTTTGAAAGGGAAGGAGAGAAAAAAGAGGTTTTAATGATTCTAACTCAAAGTGATGAACCAAATCCAGATGACTGTGAATTTGACATACCTCAAATTAAATTGGAAAATGAGGATGTTCTTAAAAATTGGGATGAATTGTTAAGTTACCTTCCAGAGGAAAAACAAACTGACCTGAAAGAGTTATTGATATCACATGGGCAAGTTTGTAGAGATAAATTGTGAAGTACTAAAATGGCTATACATGATGTAGGTGTGGGAAATGCTGTTCCTATCAAACAACATCCAGAAGACTTAATCCTTTAAAATTGGCACATGTTAACAGAGAGATTGAGAGTATGCTGAAGAATGGCATAATTGAAGTGGGTTGCAGCCAATGGAGCTCACCCATAGTGATGGTACCTAGACCAGATGGTACCCAACGGTTGTGTGTGGACTATCGAAAGTTGGATGCAGTTACAAGGACGGACTCTTATCCTATCCCACGTTTGGAGGATTGCATTGAGAAAGTGGGACAATCTGCTTTTATTTCCAACTTCCAGACATGGAAAGAACATTTAAACCATCGTATGGAGTTCTTTGATCGACTTCAGGAGGCGGGTTTGGTGATGAACCTAGCCGAAAGTAAATTTGGAGAAGCCTGAATCACTTTCCTTGCGGAGTTTCCGATACCCTCAAGAAGAAGGGAAATAATGCGATTTCTTAGCATGAGTGGATTTGATCGAACAGCTGTGCAAAAGTTTTGTGGCATGATTACTCCACTGATGGACTTGCTAAAGAAACATAAAAAATTTCTATGGACAGCGTACTTTCGACAAGCGTTTGACTGCCTGAAAGCTGTGATCACCAATGCTCCCATATTGGAGAATTGCAAGGGGCTCTGTGCAAGGGGGTCAGATTGAACAAAATTATCTGATTCTGAAGAGAAATGCCAAGGAGTGGAGAAATGGATGGATCGTGCAGAGACTTTGTTCAAAGAGGCTGTCAATCGAGAAGGATTTCGGTTGGAGGAAGAAGAGCAAAGAAAAATGGACTATATTATTATACCTGTTTGCATGTGTTGGTTTTTTTTCAAAAACGAAAAGGTATATTTACTGTGTACATTTCTTAGTGGATGGTGCAAAAGTGAAAAATGAAACCATCTTGAAGTTGATGGTTTATTTTTTTTTCTTGGGGGGAGGTGTCATGTGAGAGTACTTTTAAGACATGGATGCTTAAGCAATGTACCTTTACGAAAACAGTGATGTCATAGAGTGGGTGGAGCTCAGCTCAGTTCAGCCATTTTGCAGGTTTTTAGTTTCAGTTTGAAAAGTGCCTGGCTGTTTTTGCTGAGAGCAGTTTAAAAGTGCCTGACTGTTTTACTGGAACTGAAGGCAAACAAGCTAATATATCTCTGCCATTCTACAGAAAATATATATATCCTTTAACCTGATGTGATACTGTTTAAAGGTGTTAAGTCTCTTGGAAGTTTGAAGGAAAATTTAAGGAATTATTTACTGTTGCAATATTTTCTGAGTTATCGTTGAAGTAAGGGGTGTTAAGAGATCCAATGTTTATTTAAGATGTTAAGTTGTGTTCATGGAATAAACAGAGTTTTGTGATTAAAAACCCACGTGTCCATAATTGTAATACCACACCAAGGGAAAAAGCTGTGTGCTCGGAAAAGCAACAAATCCATAAAAGGGAGAGGTTGATTGAACTCCATGATACATTTTGGGGTTCTGAAAACGCCTCGCCCATAACACTTGTTGCAGTAATATTATTAAAGAAAAAAACAAAAACAAATTACTTTGGATGCTGGAATCTGAAACGGAAAAAATACTGGACAATCTCAGCAGGTCGGACAGCATCTGTGGAGAGAGACGGGAGCTAACGTTTCGAGTCTGGATGACTCTTTGTCAAAGCTGGAGAGAACTGGAAATGAGGTCAGATTTATACTGTAGTGGGGGTCGGGGGGGATGGATAGGGGGCCAACGACAGGTGGAGATTGACAAAGATGGCGTGGACAGAAGATAAAGGAATGTAAATGGGGGTGATTAAGGCTAAGAAGGGTGCTAATAGTGGCACATCAAGAGATTAGAATGCGTGAATGGCAGAACAAAGGTAAGCAGTGTGTTAAAGGATATTATTAAATAACCTAGGTTAAGGTATCCAGACTGTGCCTGCTAAAGCTGTAATTAAGACATCGTAAAAAACAAGGTAACCATGGTTTCGAACCATTTGTTTATATAGAGAGGGGCAATGGAACAGTGTTATGATTGCTGAAGATTCCCTGAAGATAGTCAATATTTTGACGGGTTGTATTTAGTCCTAGCTAAGCAGGTCATGTGACATCTTAGTAGGATATAGGTGACATAATTAATGGGAGGAGCCAGGTCTCTTTGTAGTTTTGCCATAGGATTTGAGTCTAACAAGATAGGAGGATTAAACTGAACAGCAGTTTTGTCAAATGCTGCTAGGTTGAACAGATGTATACTGAAATTGCTCTTGAAAGGAACTCTCTCCAAAGGTCTGCACAGCCGAGCAAGTAAACCTGTTTTGCTAACTTTATTTAAAGTGGCATTTGAACTATATTGGGTTGCTTAATTTGAATTAGTAGCATTATAGATAGTAAATTTACGTTTTTCCTAGTGTCTAAGAACTGTTTAATTGATAATTATAAAGCTATTTTCTTTGATGTTAACGTGGCCGAAGTTTGTTTTGACATAAAAGATACCTAATTGTTCAGAGTTATCACTGCTGGGTTGAAGTATCTTTCCCTCACAGTTTTACAAATTGAAAGAAATTGTTTGGGATTCTTGTCCAGTATCCTAACAAATGTCGAGGTCTAGTCTGGTATAAATAATTGACTCTGAAGCAATATCTGGTGTCCTGAGGATGTTATGAGCTGTATTATAAATGTGAGGAAAAGAACAAGCATTTATGTAGTACCTTCCATAACTTCAGGGCCAAAACATTTTTAGTTAATTAAGTATTTGGATTTAAGGATAATCACTGTTACAATGTAGGAAGCACTGTTGTATCAAATAAACATAGACATAACACATTATGTTTAATAATATTATGAGGTTTCTTAGCTGGTCCCAAATATTTCTAAGATTCCCCATCAGGAAATGGTACTAAAACTAGGAGGCAGAACCCTTCAATAGAACTTGTAAAATACTTTTGCTTTATATTTAAAAAAATGAAAATTTACAAGTCTACCCAACAGTTATGGCAGGGAACTGATGGACAGCAGATACAATATAATTAAAATCAGAAGTTATATGTTGTAATACAACTGGCTCATAATCTCAGGCAAGTATTTGTCATCATCCGCCAGAGTCTAAATCCAGTGGGGATTTTGGGTGTGATTATACTGACACTTTTGCATTGATCAAAACCATCGGGATCAAAGTTATATTCATCAGAAAACTGAAGCCCAGATCGAGCTTGTACCTAGAGCAGGATGACTTCTGCTCAAGATAATTACTTAAAATGGGAACAATTCCGCAGACAACGCAGGATCCCTATCCCCGATTTTCTCCCTATTCTTCTTGAGTGGCGGTTTGGTATTTTCCACAGTGCAGAGAAGGAATCAATCATGTGGGAACTGACAGCTGTAACGGTCCCCATGAGGGAAACTCGAAACCGAAATAACCAAATGAAAAAATTACCAACAGGTTTTGTGACCTATACTTTAATACAAATCAGAAGAAATGCAAATTAACAGGCAAATGAGATGTTAAAAATGGTAAATTTCGACTTCTGTTGGCGGCTATGAAGGAGTAAGTCGCACATTTGGTGGCTCCCGCTCTGGTCGTACTTTTGGATCTTTCCCCGTTTTTCTACCGGACTTGAATTGTAAAACGGATATTAGTGGCAATTGTTTACTGAATTCCCACTTCGGTGCATGGAGAGGACTAGAAGTGTTCGTAAGGGCAGAAACAAAAAGATAGAGAAGGCTTGGGCTGGGGCAGCACGGTAGCACGGTGATTAGCACAATTGCTTCACAGCTCCAGGGTCCCAGGTTCGATTCCGGCTTGGGTCATTGTCTGTGCGGAGTCTGCACATCCTCCCCGTGGGTGCGTGGGTTTCCTCCGGTTTCCTCCCACAGTCCAAAGATGTGCAGGTTAGGTGGATTGGCCATGATAAATTGCCCTTAGTGTTGGGTGGGGTTACTGGGTTATAGGGATAGGGTGGAGGTGTTGACCTTGGGTAGGGTGCTCTTTCTAAGAGCCGGTGCAGACTCGATGGGGTGAATGGCGTCCTTCTGCACTGTAAATTCTATGATATCTATGATAGCTGCAGCAGAAGACAGCATGGCGGAGGTTCGGACCTCTGGCTTGTCGACCCAGCAGCCTATGGAGCAGCTGATGCAAGTCATTCAGGAAGGCTTGGACCCGATAAAAGAGTCGATTGAGCGGTTGGAGCATAGATTGGACACCCAGGATCGGGCGATCCAGATGGAGAAGGCGCTGGCTGAACAGGAGGAACATCAGGCTGCGGTGGAGATGGAGGTGGGGATGCTGAGAGACCAGCAGAAGAAGCTCCTGGAGAAGGCGGCGGACCTAGAAAATAGGTCCCGCCGGCAGAACCCAAGAATCATCAGGCTCCCGGAGGGGTCCGAAGGAACGGATGCTGGGGCATACATCGCAGACATATTTGTGAAGCTGCTGGGCCCTTGGAGCTGGATAGGGCTCACCGAGCACTTGCGAGGAATCCGCGAATGGGAGACCCCCCCCCCCCCCGAGGGCAATGGTGGTGAGATTCCACAGGTTCTCGGATAAGAAGCGCATTCTACAGTGGGCCAAGCAGACACGGAGCTGTAAATGGGACAATAGCATCCTACGTGTTTACCAGGACCTGAGTGTAGAGGTGGCTAGGAGGAGAGCAGGCTTCAACCAGATTAGGTCGATCCTTTTTAAGAAAAAGGTGACGTTTGGACTGTTATACCCAGCCCGTCTCTGGGTCACGCATGAGGATCAGCACTTCTACTTCGAGTCACCTGAGGACGTGTTGGACTTTGCGAAAAAGAAAGGGCTGGTGATGGATTGAGAACTTTTGAACTTGGCTGCAACATTCATGTTTTTGTTTTTTCTTTTTGTTTCTCTGTTTTTGTAAAAAGTTTCTCGTTTTGCGTTTCATGGAAGATATTTGTGATGCCATTTGCATCGATGTGGAACCAGCTGTAGAGCTTAGTGAGTTAAGGTTTTCATTTGCACTGTTGGGGGATGGAGGTGTGCTTGTTTTGATCTTTGGTGTTTTTCTGTTGGGCAATTGTGTGGGGATTGTTTGATGTTGGAGTTTTGTTTGTATGAGCGGGTGGGAGCGTGGGGAGGGAACAATATGTCGGAGACTATCTGGCGCCAGGGATGGGGGCCACCAAGCTAGCTGGGCGAGCTAGCTCTCGGAAGGGCAGTGGGGGGTGAGCATATGTTTGGTTTAGTAAAGGGGTTGGGTTACAGGGTGTTGTTACTCGGGGGTGGTGGAATGTTCTGCTGGCGAGGGAGGGACTTGGGCTGAGGGACAGAGAGGAGGTTGGGGGCAGGGGCTGCCTGGGGATAGACCGTTGGAGGTGCGGAGCACAGGCTGGAGGCGGGCCTAAAAAAGGAGATGGCTGATCGGCGGAGGGGGGTGGGGGGCAACGAGCCCCCCAACTAGGCTGATCACCTGGAATGTTCGAGGGTTAAATGGGCCGGTCAAAAGGGCACGTGTGTTCGCGCATCTTAGGGGATTGAAGGCGGACGTGGTAATGTTGCAGGAGACGCACCTTAGAGTAACGGACTAGGTTAGACTGAGGAAAGGCTGGGTCAGTCAGGTCTTTCACTCGGGACTAGATTCAAAGACTAGAGGGGTCGCGATCCTGATCAATAAGCGGGTGGTGTTTGAGGCGGGTAGAATAGTCTCGACATGGGAGGTCGGTACATTATGGTCAGTGAGAAGCTAGAGGGGGTGCAGGTGGTATTAGTAAATGTGTATCCGCCAAATTGGGATGATATGGAGTTTATAAAGAGGATGCTGGGGAAGATACCGGACCTGGACACGCACAGGTTGGTCATGGGAGAGGACTTCAACACAGTTATGGACCCTGGCTTGGACTGATCAAGCTCGAAAATGAGCAGGATGTCAGCAATGGCAAAGGAACAAAGCGGGTTCATGGAGCTGATGGGGGTGGGATCCATGGAGATTTGGGCAGCCGAGGGTGAAGGAGTTCTCCTTCTACTCAAACGTGCATAAAGCGTATTCCCGGATTGATTTCTTTATTTTGAGCAGGGCCTTGCTGGCTGTGCTGGTGGACATGGGGTACTCGGCGATTACAATCTCAGACCATGCTCCGCACTGGGTTGACCTGCAGGTTAGTAAAGACAGTAACCAGCTCCTGCGACTGGAGGTTGGATGTGGGACTTTTGGCGCATGAAGGGGTGTGCAAACAGCTGAGGAAATGTATTCAGAGCTACCTGCAGGTCAATGACACGAGGGAAATTTCAGAAGCGGTGGTGTGGGAAGCACTGAAGGCGGTGGTCAGGGGGGAGCTGATCTCGATCCGGGCCCATAGGGAGAAGGTGGATAGGGCAGAGATGGACCGACTGGTAAAGGAGATACTACAGATTGATAGGAGGGACGTGGAGACCCCAGAGGCAGGGCTTTTAAGGGAACGGCGGAGGTTACAGGCGGAGTTTAGCTTGCTGACCACAGAGAGGGCAGTGGGGCAGCTGAGAAAGGCAAGGGGGGACGATCTATGAACATGGAGAGAAGGCCAATAGAATGCTTGCACAGCAGCTTAGGAAGAGGGAGGCAGCTAGGGAGATAGGAAAAGTAAAGGATGGAGATGGGAACCTGGTTGGTGATTCAGTAGGGGTGAATAAGGTGTTTAGGGATTTCTGCAGCAGGCTGTCGGAACCCCCTACGGTGCTGGAAGGGATGAGGCACTTCTTGGAGGGGCTGAATTTCCCAAAGGTGGACAGAGAGCGGGTAGTAGGGCTGTGGGCCCCAATGGGGCTGAAAGAGATAATGCAGGGCTGGAAGGCCATGCAGGCAGGTAAGGCCCCGGGTCCGGACGGGTACCCAGTGGAGTTTTATAAAACGTTCTCGGGGATATTGGGGTCGGTGTTGTTGAGGATGTTCAATGAGGCAAGGGAAAGTGGGGTGTTGCCCCTGACGATGTCACAGGCAATGATATCGCTGATTCTTAAGCAGGACAAGAACCCAGAGATGTGTGGGTCCTACAGGCCGATCTCCCTGTTGAATGTAGATGCCAAGTTGCTGGCCAAAGTTTTGTCCTCCAGGATCGAGGATTGTGTCCCGGACATTATTGGAGAGGACCTTACGGGGTTTGTTAAGGGCAGGCAGTTGGTGGCCAATGTCAGAAAGCTGTTAAATGTGATCATGATGCCCCCGGAAGGTAGGGTGGTGGAGGTAGTGAGCGCAATGGATGCCGAAAAGGCTTTTGATCGGGTGGAATGGGACTATCTGTGGGAGATACTGGGACAGTTCGATTTCGAGCGGGGCTTGTTTGTGGTCCAGGCGAGGGACAGGAGAGGTGACTGGGAGAGCTGCCGTTTAGGTTAGTAGAGGGAAGCTTTAGGTACCTCGGCATCCAAGTGGCGCGGGAATGGGACCGGCTGCATAAATTGAATCTGGCTGGTGGACCAAATGAAGGACGATTTTCGGAGATGGGACGCGCTTCCGTTCTCTCTGGCTGGGAGGGTGCAAACGGTGAAGATGACAGTCCTCCCGAGATTCCTATTTGCATTTCAGTGTCTCCCCATCTTTATTCCGCGGTCCTTTTTTAAGCGGGTCAACAGTGTGATCATGGGCTTCGTCTGGGCGGGCAAGACCCCGCGAGTAAAGAAGGTAATGCTTGAGCGGAGTCGGGGAGAGAGCGGGCTGGCGCTGCCAAATTTTAGCAACTAACCAATTGTCCCCAGCCAATAGGATCTGGGCAAGTTGTAACACATGAAAAATTAGATTAAATAATACTTCTTTACTCTCTCCCCTTAGCTTAACAAATGCACACAGATTTTAAGATTAACACAGACCACAAAGTGCATCTTAAGCTATAATGGTCCCGTTGTAAACTAAAGAGCTGGTCATTGACTTCAGGAAGCAAAGTACTGTATACACCCCTGTCTGCATCAACGGGGCCGAGGTGGAGATGGTTGACAGCTTCAAATTCCGAGGAGTGCAGATCACCAAAAATCTGTCCTGGTCCACCCACGTTAATGCTACCACCAAGAAAGCACAACAACGCTTCCTCAGGAAACTAAGGAAATTTGGCATGTCCACACTGACTCTTGCCAATCTTTACAGATACAGCATAGAAAGCATCCTATCTGGCTGCATTACAGCCTGGTATGGCAACTACTCGGCCCAAGACCACAAGAAACTTCAGAAAGTCGTGAACACAGTCCAGTCCATCACATGAACCTGCCTCCCATCCTTTGACTCTATCTACACCTTCCGCTGCCTGGGGAAAGCAGGCAGCATTGTCAAAGACCCCTCCCATCCGACTTACTAACTCTTTCAACTTCTTCCTTCGTGCAGGAGATACAAAAGTCTGAGAACACGCACAAACTGATTCAAAAATAGCTTCTTCCCCATTGTTACCAGACTCCTAAACGACCCTCTTATGGACTGACCTGATTTATACTATACTCCTGTATGCTTCACCCGATGCCGGTGTCCATGTATTTACATTGTGGTCTTTGTGTTGCCCTTTTATGTAGTTTCTTTTAAAAAAAAATTATTTTCATGTACTAAATGATCTGTTTGAGCTGCTCGCAGAAAAATACTTTTCACTGTACCTCGGTACACGTGACAATAAACAAATCCATCCATCCATTAACACAAAGTCCCTTTTAAGCACACAGTTTAGCTATGGTCAAAGGCACACACTCCGCTCTGAACCCAAGTGAGTGTCTGTGGATTTCTTCTCAGAATTCCCCCAAATGATTGTTACACGAGTTTCCAAACTCCACTCCCAAAACACTTTAAAATCTTCATTCATAATAATGCCTTCCATGAATAGTTTGCATTCCAAAATCTCAGAGTCTTATTAAAATGGCTTCAAACATTTCATTTGCCTCTGAAGTCTGCTGTCCCACTTTAAATCTTGTTACTGCAATTGTCTCTTTAACTCAGAATACTTGGTTTACTCTTTCTTTAATTCTCTTGTTAAATACCTTGGTCTCTGTTCATTTATCTCCAGTCCTCTTAAAATCTTATTTCTGTCCCAATTCCCTGGTTACCTGGACTGTAACTGATTTGTTGGAAGCTTGCCTCTTTGCAGCTCCCCTTTTGTCCAAACTTTCTTTTGGCAAAATTGAGAGATGTTCACTCCCCTATGTTCTGTCTCGAACTGCAATATATCCAGCGAAACCCAAAACTTAAAGGCTTTTCCACCCTTAAAATGACCTCCTGTGCTAAGCAATGGCCACATGCTTATGCCTCTTATTTATTTTTCATGTCATAGCCCTGTCGAAGGACAATAGAATTACAACTGGAATTGAAACCAACCCTCACTCATACCAACGCATTTGTCTGGCATGAATCTAACTATAGGTTTTACCCTTACAGGCACTGAAACATTAAGCACACTTAAAATGATACCTTATTTTTATCAATCCAAATATAATCTCTTAAAACTGCCTTTTGTTTTCCTAACAGCAGCAATGGGCAACATACAGTTAAATTGAAATAAATTGTACCAATGTTTTCCTTCTCGTTCTTGAATTATTCCAACGCTACAAATTTAACTTCTAAACAACTCAGCTCCTGTTTGTTGTAACAGCGGCAGTGGCAGGTTCTCAGTTAGTTGCCCTCACGTCTGCATATATGGAATAGTGCTGCACTGTGCAATAGAAAATAATTATTGCAGAAAACATGCCACTAATCCCTTGGGATCCCTGCAACACAAGGCCACCTCTATTTTGAAGCATTCATTGCTTGAATTAGTGATTAACACGTGGGAGAGGAGGTGTGACCAACTATGAAAACAATTGAGGGTTTTATTTTCTGCCAAACTGCTTTCCTTGCGCATTGGGAGTTTTTGTGCAAGTATGTGGTTTTGTTAAAGTGGAATTTCACAAACCTTCCATGAAAGTTCCCTCTTCCACACTTCAGCACATCGCACAAAGGGCCTCCCAAAAATTCAAACATTACCCATGCAGTGCAGTGTTTGATTTCATCTGTAACATATCAATTCGGGCTGGGTATATGATCTTTCTGTAATGCAGCACCCAGAACTTGAATGATATGAAAACTCAAGAGGCCAGTCCTTGTTCTAAAAGAAAATTGGAAAAATATTTGAAGCGGAGGGAGACAGAAGTCTCACAACACCAGGTTAAAGTCCAACAGATTTATTTGAAATCACAAGCTTTCGGAGCGCTGCTCCTTCATCACTGGAGGCAGGTTCACAAACACAGCAAATATATGCTGTGTTTGTGAACCTACCTCCACTTCACCTGATGAAGGAGCAGCGCTCCGAAAGCTTGTGATTTTGAATAAACTTGTTGGACTTTAACCTGGTGTTGTGAGACGTCTTACTGTGCCCACCCCAAGTCCAGCGCCGGCATCTCCACATTATGATCGTTTATTGAGAACACATTCCCATTTCCAGGTTTGTGCGAGGAAATACGATATATAATTTAACGGGGTGACCGTATGGTACAAGTATTCACACAGTAAAACTAAACTGACGTTTCTATGAATGAATGGAGAGTTCACAAAGTCCTGTCATCCATTTCACACTCTGATGATAGGACTTTGGATCGTGGCTTTAAAAAACTGGCAACAACATTTAAGTGGAAACTTATTGGGACTCAATCTTGGGAAAAAAAATTGGGAATGTAGAATTTGAATGCTGCCACAGAGGAAACAGCCTGAATTCTATTTCACCAGGTAGTTTCAGGACAACCATTGGATGCCAAATATATATATAAATAAATAATGGAGCAGGGTATGCTTTAATAAGTGAGCTAGAAGCAATGTACCTTATGTTAATGTACATAGCACATCAGTCTCAGTATAGAGAGGGTATTTTGTTTTGGTTTTCTAATATAAAGACCTGTTATAAAGAACGACCTAGTGCTCAGGTTGCCAGAATGCCATCAGCATCCAATGTACATCATTCCCTGGATCTGGCAGCACCAGCAGATCAGCCAAAGTTACTCTACGACAAATAAATCAAAACGACACAAATGAGTGACAACTGTGCAAAGAAACAGCAGCTGTGCAAGCATTCTGCAGTCTAGCACCACAATAAAAGTAAAGCCACGTTGACCTACAGGTCACATTGTATGATACCTATGCATTCCATCCTCATGGTGACAGGGAGACAACACTGCGCGAGTATTATTTCATTTAATCAGTCACATGCAAAAATTATTACTTTTTTAACAGCCAGTAGTTAGCTTTGTACTTGAGAACAAAAAAGAGATTCAAATCTCATGAATTACTCTCAAGTGCAGTGACCATTGGCGAAGGGTAGGTAAAGACAGCAGCCGTTTTGCACACAGCAATTTCATATTGACTGCTTTGAGGATTAACCAATTAACTAGATTTTTGTTGATTGAGGGGAATATTTGCTCTTTGGATTTTTAATATTTGCCAAGTTTTTGGTGTAATCTCTCATTTGAAGGGAACACCACTGTGCAGTATTTCTGGTTAAGGAAGTTAAAACAGTGGAAGGAGGCAGATATGGAGCATAAATGCCAGTATCGACCGGTTAGGTTGAATGGCCTGTTTCTGTGTAATTCTATGACATGTCGTCCTTTCATATCAGCCCTGCCCGCCACAACACCACATTCGCCACCCAACCTGGTGCACTCGTTATTTGGAGCAACAAATTCCTCTGAGTATGTCCAGGACAAAGGGGCACAATCTCAAAATTAGAGCTAAGCCATTCAGCACTTAACACTATGGGCAGTGGAAATATGGAGACTCTCTCCGAGACAGATATTGACAGACTCAGCTGACTAAGGATATGAATCAAAGGTCAGGAATTATACTGAGGTACAAACCAGCAGTGATCTAACTGACTTGCAGAACAAGTTCAAGGATTTGAATGATCTACTTCTGTTCCGAAAAGCCTCCAGAAACAAACACTAGCATCATTTGCCTGTTAATAGGAGCTAGTCAAATATCTCCTCCACATAAAGCAAATATATCTTTCAGTAAAAACATCCACTTGAAGACCCATGTTGGCCCAGTCGCCAATTAAACCATCTTGCCCATATCCAGTGAATTCATAGAATCGTACCATGTAGGGAGCCGCCACTTGGGCCATCGCACCTGTACCGATCCTCGAAAGGAGGCCTCAATCTAAGATCACTCCCCCGCCCTATCCCCGTAACCTAAACTACACATCTTTGGACACTATGGGGCAATTAAGCATGGCCAATCCACGTAACCTGCACATCTATAGACTGTGGAGGAAAATCACGCAGACATGGGGAGAACGTGTAAACTCCACACAGTCACAAAATCGAAATTGAACTCAGGTCCCTAATGCTGTGAGGCAACAGTGCTAACCACTGTGCCACCCCTAGCTATGCATTCTAGGTTGAGACTCCAATGTGGTATCGAGGGGAGTTTTGCACTGCCGGAGGTGCAACTTTCCAAGTCAAAAGTTAAACCGGGGCCCTATTTGCTCTCTGAGATGGACTAAAAAGTTTGCTTAACACTATTTCAATAAGATTACCTCCAGTGGCCTGGCCAATATATATCGTGTGATCAAAATCAGAAAAACTGATTATCCGGTCATGATCACATTGCTGTGTGTGGGAGTTGCTGTGTGAAAATTAGCTACTGTGCTTCCTAAATTACAACAGTGCCTGGAAAGTACTTTGGGATGTCCGGAGGTCATTAAAAGCAGTATAGAATAGCAAGGCATCTTTTAAAATTCAGAAGGAAGGTGGCACCCTTATAGCACTGCACTATTAATACAATGCCACAGTTTTGAATATATAACCTTTATTAGCAATTTTGCCTTTCTCACCAGGATCCTGGCCATTGTTGGCATAACTCCCCAACTCCAGAAATGCAACCGAGTTCCAGAGAAATAGTTTGGCTTCCCAAGCCAAAGACAAAACTTCAATCCTGCTTACTTACTCTACATTTTTGAGACTACTGTAATTCTCATTAGGACCCAAAATCCCAAACTGTTCATTTGTTGAACACATCCACAAACAGATGCAATGACCAAATATTACAGTATGAAATGGATATTTATTTCCCCCCCACCTTGTTATTTCGCTTACTCTTCGCCTTGCCCCCAAAATAATTTTGCTGACAGAGAGCCTTTTTAATCCAAACTATCCATGTCAAAATGACGAGCCTTCAGTAGACAGCAATGCGACCTGCCAAAATATTTTTTTAAAAAAGCAATGCATTCAATGACCACAGCACGATGGCCCCAACTCAAGGAATCTACCTGCAGCCATTACACCAGGTAAGGGCATTGTTGGGATATTCTTATAATAACGAGGAAGGAAAAAAAAGGTATTTTATTCAATACAAAAGCTCAGACAACTCAAATCAAAGTTTCTGCGTCCTGAAACCCATAGCTCTACAGCTCGCTATTACATGACGACAGAATTAATATTTGCCACTGATCATAAACCCAGCGGAATCCTGATTTTAGAATTTATCATGTCCTGGAAGCCTAGTTTCATAAGAATAGCTTACATTTAAAAAAAAAATTCATTGTGGGGATTGCTGGCTGGGCCAGCATTTATTGCCTATCCCTAATGCCCTTCAACGAAGTGGCTTGCTGGCCCATTTCAGAGGGAATTTACAACCACATTGCTGTGGAGTTACATGTAGGCCAGACCAGTCAAGGGCAGCAGATTCACTTTCCTAAAAGACATTGGCGAACCAGATGTTTTTTTTATTACAATCAACAATGGTTTCACAATCAGCATTAGACTTTTTAATTCCAGAATTTTTTTTTTTTTTTTTAATTCAAATTTCACTATCTGCAGTGGTGGGGTTTGAAGCCGGGTCCCCAGAGCATTACTCTGGGTCTCTTGTTTACCAGTCCAGTGACAATTACCACTGTGCCACCGGCTCCCCTAAACAAACCAATGCTGTTGCAATTTTTTTCTTTATCCTTTCACAGGGTGTGGAGGTCCCTGGCAGTGCGGAGTCTGTACGTTCTTCCCGTGTCTGCGTGGGTTTCCTCCGGGTGCTCCGGTTTCCTCCCACAAGTCCCGAAGGACGTGCTGTTAGGTGAATTGGACATTCTGAATTCTCCCTCCGTGTACCTGAACAGGCGCCGGAATGTGGCGACTAGGGGATTTTCACAGCAACTTCATTGCAGTGTTAATGTAAGCCTACTTGTGACAATAATAAAAATTATTATAATTGTCATGCCACATCATTTCAAAGAGTCAACCACATTGCTGAGAGTCTGGAGTCACGTGTAGGTCAGACCGGGTAAGTACAGCAGATTTTTTTCCCGAAAGGGCATTAGTGAACCAGATGGGTTTTTACGACTATCGACAATGGTTTCACGTTCATCATTAATGAGACTAGCTTTTCCATATTATTAACTGAATGTAAATTCAGCGAGCTGCTGTGGTGGGATTTGAACCCAAGTCCTCAGAACATTTAGCATGTGCCTCTGGATTACTAGATGTTACCACTATGCCCTTAGAAATCAGACCCAACAGTCTGCATTGAAAATAAAAGTGATGTAAAATGTGGGGGCTTCATCCCCAATCAATTTATAGCAAGAGTAGATTGCCATCTAACAAGCATATTCATACTTTATCCCAAGCATGAGTCTCCTCAACTGAACCTAACTTCAACTACAGGAATTGATTACTAGTTTTTCATGTCATATCCAGTTTTTTAAATCTTGGTTGAAAAAGCATATTGGCTCCAGCTCCAGAATTGCATAGTCAACACCTATCTGGTTTCTTTACACTGGTGGATTAAAGGGATCAAAACTGAATGATAACTAGCATCAGACACAATGGTCATGCTGGTTACACATTGTACATTTTGGAAATGCACAAGACCAGGCAAATGTTCAATGCGGAAGCGAGGCCGGGGGGGGGGGGGGGGGGTGTCTTAAGGACGGAGGGATTAGGATGGAGAGGATATATGAGGAAGGAAGCAGAGAAAACATTTAGATTTTAATATCAACTTTTACAACCTCATTTTGTCCCAAATTGTAGTCGATTAATTATATTTTTCAAGTTAGTTCCTACTATTATAATGTAGGAAACATAATAGCCAATTTGTGTAAGGTCTCCTCAACAGCAATGGAGTAAACAACCACATCGCCTGCTTTTAGTGATGTTGGTTGAGGGATTACTATTGACCTGCGAACCGGGGAGAATCCCTCCCCTTGCTCTTCCTCTAAATAGCTCCATGTGATCTTTCACATCCACAAAAGGTGGACAGGACCTCAGTTTAATAACCCGTCCAAAAAGCAGGATTCATTTGCTCCCATTCAGTGACAAAGGGAACAACTTCAGACTAAAAACAAAACGTTATTTTGCTTCAGATCCCAACAAACTATGTTTCCTATCCATATACTTTTAAAAATTTTGGAATACATATTATTTTTCGTGTTCTCTTCCTTCCCCCAACCCAAGAATTTTCGTCCTTCCCTCTCCCAGGTTAGCATCTACCCTGTTTTCAAGCCCCTGTAAATACATGGCTGCATCCAGACTGCATGTTTATTGCTCCTGTGTAGGTCTGTAGAAATCCTCATTTCAAACATCTCTATTGGCGTTAATGTGTACTTTCTCCTCCCTCCTGCCCCCCCCCCATATACACCCCTATAAATTCTAACACTTTCTTTCTTTAAATATATAGCCAAATTTTGATTCCCTACAGACTTACTTCCCGACCGAGAATTTTAATTCTGACCCTTCACACTCAAAAGTCATGATCTACATCAGAACCTTCCCAAAAAGAGACTTTAGTGCAAAATTACTTCAAGAAGATGATATAGATGCCCTGAGTAAAAACTAAATAAGCTACAATTACATCAATTCAAAATGAAATCTGTATTTATGTTGCATAAATCAATACTTGCAAAAACAGTATAATGTATATTAATTATAAAGCCCCGATTTAAAAAAAATGTCTGGTGCAGCTCATTTTCAACAAACAAAGAACAAAGAAATGTACAGCACAGGAACAGGCCCTTCGGCCCTCCAAGCCCGTGCCGACCATGCTGCCCGACTAAACTACAATCTTCTACACTTCCTGGGTCCGTATCCCTCTATTCCCATCCTATTCATGTATTTGTCAAGATGCCCCTTAAATGTCTACAACCTTCCTGAAGTTATGTTTTATGCTTCTATTATATGGTTTGACCTCACCACCCCAGGGTGACCAGATCACCTGCTTGAAAGGCTCAGTAAAGTGAATTAGGATCCGACATGAGTAGCAGTTTTATGACTCGACTTATCATTTTCTTTGGCAGCACTTTGGTTCAAAGGAGGAGTGCAACCAAGTTAAATGGAATTTAAACTAGATTAACTAGTTCTCCATCTCATTACTGCTTGTGGGACTTTGCTGGTGCAGAATACCTCCTGTGCTCACCATGTAACAGTGCATTCCAAACAGTATTCCATTTTAATGAAAAATTCTTGAGGTGTTTCATGGATTTAATAAGGTGATGCATAAATATCAAAGTGTTCACTATAACACACAGTAAACATTCAGGTGTAAAGCACGAGCAAGTTAGGCAAAAAGACTAGGCCAGCTTCATGCTTCCAGTATTGTTGTGACTGAGAACAAGATCAAGTCTTCAAAACAGCATTTTAAGACACCCAGCTTTCCGGCCTCTTCACCGTGAATCACTTACAGCAAAACGATTAAGAGAAAGGCAGGCTTGCATTTAAATAGCAACCACCCCAGGACGTTGCAAAACATTTTACAGCCAGTGAAGTAATTTTGAAGTGTAGTCACTGTGGGTAGATAGGCCGTTCTCCCGGCCTTCCACTCTTGACGCACACCAGACCTGCACATTTTTTTAAAATAAAAAAAATTCTCTCCCTACACTTTTATCGGCACTCAAGTCTCTTTGTAGGAGCAAGCTTTCTGCTCCAGCTGGGTTGAATTGTAATCATATGAGCAGCGTATATAAAAGTTACGGTTCTGTCTTTAAAATAACCAATTAACTAATAATTAATACAGTCTGGGCTAAGGGCTTCTTGCCAAACATGTTATGAATGAACTCGAGCAATATTGATACGTAATTCTTTGGCCTTGGTTTTGCAAGTTTCATATCTCTTTCTCCTGGACCGATGCAACTCTTCAAATAGCACAGTGGATAACTACACAAACTCAGTTGCACACAAAAGGAAATATTAATATGAATAATAATGAATTTAGTTTGAAAGAGCTGCATTTATATAATGCCCCAACACATCACTCAGAAACACCTCTTAAAGCTCTTGACATCTGATCAACATATTTGAAGTGAAGTCACCAATGTTCTGAGGCAACCAGCAGAGCAGGATCTCACCATCAGCGATGGGGTGGAAGCAGCTACTCTGGTTTTGGCAGCGCTGATTGAGGGCAGAATGTTAGCCAGGTCAGAGAGAACTTAAGGAAGTGGCTCTAGAAATAGTGGGTGCATTGGTGATCATCTTCCAGGATTCTATACACTCTGGAACAGTTCCTACAGATTGGAGGGTAGCTAACATAACTCCACTATTCAAAAATGGAGACAGAGAGAAAACAAGGAATTATAGACCAGTTAGCGTGACATCAGTAGTGGGAAAATGCGAGAATCCATCATCAAAGATTTTATGATGTGGAGATGCCGGCGTTGGACTGGGGTGAGCACAGTACGAAGTCTTACAACACCAGGTTAAAGTCCAACAGGTTTGTTTCGATGTCACTAGCTTTCGGAGCGCTGCTCCTTCCTCAGGTGAATGAAGAGGTATGTTCCAGAAACACATATATAGATTTTATAGCAGAGCACTTCGAAAACTGTGGCAGGATTGGACAGTCAGCATGGATTTGTGAAAGGGAAATCATGCTTGACGACTCTACTCGAACTCTTTGAAGATGTAACTAGTAGAGTTGACGAGGGGGAGCCAGTGGATGTGGTTTATTTGGATTTTCAGAAGGCTTCTGGAAAATGTCCCGCATAAGAGATTAGCGTGTAAAATTAAAGAGCATGGGATTAGGGGTAGTGTACTGAGACTGATAGAAAAATGGTTGGAAACAAAGAATAGTAATTAACGGGTCTTTTTCAAAATGGCAGGCAGTGACTAGTGGGGTGCCACAGGGATTGGTGCTGGGACCCCAGCTTTTCCGAATATATATTAATGATAAAGATAGATGAAGTAACAAAATGTAACATCTCCAAATTGGCAGTTGACACAAAGTTGGGTGCAAGGGTGAGATGTGAGGAGGATTCAGAAACCCTTCAGTGTGGATTGAATGAGTGGGCAAATGATTGGCAGATGCAGTATAATTTGGATAAATGCGAGGTTATCCACTTTGGTAGCAAAAATGGGAAGGCAGACCATTATCCGAATGGCCATGAATTAGGAGAGGGGAATATGCAACGAGACCCGGGTGTCCTCGTACACCAGTCGCATGCAGATGCAGCAAGCAGTAAAGAAGGCAAATGGTATGTTGGCCTTCATTGTAAGAGGATTCGAGCACAGGAGCAGGGATGGCTTACTGTGATTACTCAGGGCCTTGGGTGAGGATATTGTGTGCCATGTTGGTCTCCTTATCTGAGGACGTATGTTCTCCCTCTAAGGCACCGAAGGTTTACCAGACTGATGCCTGGAGTGTCAAGATGGACGTCTGAGGAGAGATTGAGTTCGTTAGGATTGTATTCACTGGAGTTCAGAATGAGGGTAGGATCTCACAGAAACCTATAAAAATCTAACAGGATTGGTCAGGGTAGATGCAGGAAGGATGCTCCCAATGGTGTGGGTGTCCAGAACCATGGGACAGTCTGAGGATACGGAGTACGCCATTTAGGACAGAGATGAGGAGAAATTTCCTCACCCAGTGGCGAGTCTGTGAAATTCGATATCACAGGAAGTAATTGAGGCCAAAACATTGTAAATTTTCAAGATATATATTGCACTTAGGGCGAATGGGATCAAAGCATATGGAGAGGGGGTGGAGAGAGGCGGAATTAGGTTATTGAGTTGAATGATCAACCATGATCATAATGAATGGCAGAGCAGGCTCAATGGGCCGAATGGATCCCTCATTTCTATGTTTCTAACTCCTTGCGATCTTTTGAAATATCATGCGATCTTTAGAACCCACTTGAACCAACAGATAAGACCTTGGTTTTGAGATAGAACATAAGAACATTACAGCGCAGTACAGGCCCTTCGGCCCTCGATGTTGCGCCGACCTGTGAAACCAATCTGGTTTCAACAGCTCGTCTGAAGGATGACATGTCCAACATTGTAACATCCCTTCAGGTCTGTGCTAAAATGTTAGCCTCGACTTGGGTTGGGGTTTGACCCTCACAACCTCATGACTTGAGACACAAGAATCCAAACAATAGAGCATTGGATGAGAAGAAAAGCCATGCCACTGAACATAGCCACTCCACTTCTGTGAACATATATGTCTAACGAACTTGATCCTCAAATTTGAGATGAAGTTTAGAAATTAGTAGAATGCCTGATTTTTCAACGAGGAGGGAATTTGAGAATAATGACCCCGCCCCCGCCAAAACTGTGACTGTATAACGTGCTGTAGCATATTCAAGGCGGAGTCTGATAGATTTTTGATAGATGAAGGACTCGAGGGTTATGAGGGGCAGACTGCAAAGTGGGATTGAAGCCAAACCGAGATCAATTATGATCTTGTTAAACAGTGAAATAGACCAGAAGGATTGTCCTGTTCCTGTAAGCACAATGAGATAGCTAACTTGGATGAGGGGAAAAAATGAGGCGGAGTGGGAGAAAATAAATTCCACAACGATAGGCTGTGATTTAGTTAAGATAGACAATTTATTTTGTGGTATCTACCGAGTCGCGACAGGAGCCTTCGTCGAAAATGCTCCCTAACTGGAGCCTTCACGCTCTGAAATATTCAATGTTTTGCAATTCAGCTTCTGGGTCTCCTTGGTCAGAACATCAGCTCCCCACACATTGCTGAAACTGACTCGTTTGTTCCAACAGCAGAACTGCTGACCCATGAAACTCGGATCTGCTGTCAGGGGAACATCTTCTTTCTTAAAAATGCACTCTCGAAGCATTTAAAACTTAACAGCAGGGAGGGGGAGCTCTGGGCCACCTCAACCCTGCAGAAATTCCTATTCCTTTCTTCAACATTCTGGTGGGCCCTTGGTTCCCTGTTTAAACGACTGGAATCAAATTTTCAAACTAGAATTTACATTCAGAATCAATTGAGCCAGCCATATTCCATAACAGTAATTGCTAGTTTTAAACTATATCATTTCAGCACACGATTAAGACTCGGTGAATTTCTGTGAGCAGTGAATCCCATCAGTCTTGTTAAATTTCTACTCAACAATGCCGACTTTCAGGAATACAAAGCAGCTCTAAATCATCGCAGACCAGTTGTGGGAGGTTAGGCTGCAAGTTTCAGATCCAGTTCCTTTTAAAATTCGGGCCTCCCCCACCCCTTCCCCTCTCCCACCCCTTCCCCCCCCCCCCCCCCAAGCTAAATTAAATTAACAAAAATAAGCACTGATGCAACGTGGCTGGTCTCCATGTGGAGGAGCATCAAATCTCTGAATCTAATGGGTGACCAAAAAAAGCCTTTCCTGGTGATGCAGAATGGGTGGGGGGGGGGGGGGGAAGGACATCTCCTCTGTGTGCAGCCAAGCCCAAATGGACTGCTGTAGGAAACGTGCAGTTTTTAACATCGCCCAGGGTCGCGGGGGGGGGGGGGGGAGAGAGAGAGAGAGAGAGAGAGTTGCCACGTCCTCCACCTCTTTGTCCACATGCCTCTCCCCCACCCCCTCCCAGAATAGATCCTTAGAGAAACTCTTAGCAGCAGGTAACCGTTACACAGCATGCCACTGTCAGAATAAGACTGCGACATTAAGATGTTAACTTTAGAATGTAATTTTCACTAAACGCAAGAGTAAAATACAGCAGGCAGCTGGATACCGTCTCTCTGTCGTAACGCCATGGAGAAGTTCGCAAACTAACCCCCAATAACCAGGAAAAATAGTTCCCTGGAAATACCAAGGCTGGGCTTACTGGATGCTGGATTAGCGAGCTGCTCCTGCCCCACACACACTCCTCGGGTAGCCACAAGTTATTTCAGTTGTTGATTTGACACTTGGGACCAAGTTACGAAGACACTTGGGATGTCGGGGACGGAGTGAGTTTGCAGAGCAACTTCCCAGCGGACCCTCAAACCGTACCGATCAAAAGTTTCATATACTTTCAAAAAGAAAATCCACTGACGTTGTTCCTAAACTCAAAGAGGCAGGGCCGCTCGGATACACCCAGAATCAGGCATTAGGTCGTGGAGAGGGCAAAGGAAGGAGAGAGGGAGGGGGGTGGCAGAGAAAGTTTTGGCGAGATTTACCTGTTCTGGGCGGCAGGTAGGTTGCTTGTGTCGAGAGGGTGCCTTAGGTACGAGAGGCGAGCTAGGACTGAACACTCGCCAGCAGCTCACACAGTCACAGAGCCTCTCTCTCTCTCTCTCTCTGCATGAGACTGTGGGAGGGGAGCTCACTCAACTTAGTCCAGCCATTAACCCTTTCACCTACTTTCCCATCTCCCAAAAGGGAGAAAACATATTTTACACGGGAAAGTGGGGCGTTGGTGGCAAGAACAAAAAACAGAAAGTCTTGGAAATACTCAGCAGGTCAGGCAGCCGATGTGGAGAGAGAAACAAGGGTGGCACGGATTTGTGTCCCTTGGCCCGGGGCACAGAGTCAGATGGTTTTGGTCATGGGTACACAGGATGAAATAGGTGTCTGGGTGGGCAACCCTGGAATAAAGCCGCAGGCTGCTGGGTGCAGGGGTGGGGTGGCGTAGAGCCTGCCTCTGTGCCCTGCCACTGTGCATTAAACATAGCAAAACAAAAAGCATTGCTTCACCCGTCCACAGGCTCCTGTGCCCCATCCATGCAAATCCATGCCACTCTACCCACCCCCCGTTGCCCCCGTAACCCACCTAACTTAGTGTCAACTTTATTCTTTCATGGTGTCGCTAACAGCAGGAATAATCTGTTGCCCATCCCTAATTGGCCTTGAACTGAGTGCTTCGCCACACCATTTCAGAGGGATGTCACAGCTAGACATCCCCATCGCTGTGGGTCTGGAATCATATGTAGGCGAGAGCAAGTAAGGACGGCAGATTTACCTCCCTAAAGAATCACAGAATTTACAGTGCAAAAGGAGGCCGTTCAGCCCATCGAGTCTGCAACGGCCCTTGGAAAGAGCACCCTATTTAAGCCCAAGCCTCCACCCTATCCCCGTAACCCACAAACCCCACCTAATCTTTTAGACATTAAATCTAAAGGGCATTAGTGAACCAGATGGGTTTTGATAACAATCGACAATGGTTTCATGGTCACTATTACTGTGACTAATTTTCAATTGCAGATTATTAACTGAATTTAAATTCCACCATTTGCCGTTGTGATGTGAACCCTTGCCCCCAGAACATTAGCCTGGACTTCTGGATTGCCAGTCCAGTGACATTACTACTATGCCACCATCTCCCCGTAACTAATGCCTCTCAACACCACCCTTTCCCCATACCCCCTCCATGCCAGCTCACCTAGCCTCCTTGGACAGTTCCTTGACACCTTTGGCACTTCCTAGTTGGTTTGACAGGTTTGACACTTCCTGAAGAGCTTTGACAGATTTGAAAGTTGAACAGCTCCCTAACATCTCCTGGACAGTTGGACATCGGCTGGACATCTCCTGCACAGCTAGGCATCTCCTGCACAGCTAGACATCTCCTGCACAGCTAGACATCCCCAGCACGGCTAGACATCCCCAGCACGGCTAGACATCCCCAGCACGGCTAGACATCCCCAGCACGGCTAGACATCCCCAGCACGGCTAGACATCCCCAGCACAGCTAGACATCCCCAGCACAGCTAGACATCTCCAGCACAGCTAGACATCTCCAGCACAGCTAGACATCCCCAGCACAGCTAGACATCTCCAGCACAGCTAGACATCTCCAGCACAGCTAGACATCTCCTGATCAGCTAGACATCTCCTGCACAGTTTGACAGTTCCACTGAGTTTGTGCATAAAAAGTGCACAATCATGTTCACTTTTAACAATCCCGAAGAGTGCCTCAACTCACCTAAAGGTGTCCTGGAACCCTAACAAGAGTCAAGAAATAGCAGCGGTATTAAATTAAATATTCAGACTTCATCAATTAATCTGTAAAGAAATTCTAGTAAATTTTAGCCCACGAATCTGCAGCACTTGTAAGCATCAGTATTGCACTTGTAATGAAACGGTTAAATCAACACGCTGCACAAGGAACAGACGGAATATTCCAGAATCCTTCAGGAAATCACAGAGGAAGTAGGCAAGGTCTGCGTATCAATGTCTGGCAAATATTTTTAAGAAGTATTCTAAATCCTCAAAATTGAAGATAGATGGATGTCATGCCAATATTCATAAAAACAAATTAAGCACAAACTTAATTCTAGCTCCCAACACCAAAATAGGAGAAATGTTTAAAAGTGTTTAATGGAATGCTCTCAATTTAAATTAAAGGAACTCAATGCAGACTTAGAAGCAACAGGCCATGTATTACAACATTTGTTAATTCTTTCCAAGTTGATAATCTGGTGAGTATTATTTTCGATTTTCAGAAGGCAGTTAGTAATATTATTAAAATGAGCTTCTAACACTATCAAAGCTAGAATCAATGGCAAATTCGCTAATTTAGCTGAAATCTGACTTTACAACAGAAAGCAGAAGATGGTGATAAACAAGAATACAAAATGCTGGTCGAGGAGGATCAGTCCAATTACTGTGCTTTTCACGCAGCATTGTTCTCGGCACAGAGCTATTCACATCTATACTATTTTTTTAAAATTTAGAGTACCCAATTCATTTTTTCCAATTAAGGGCCAATTTAGCATGGCCAATCCACCTACCCTGCACATCTTTGGGTTGTGGGGGCGAAACTCACGTAAACACGGGGAGAAAGTGCAAACTCCACACGGACAGTGACCCAGAGCCGGGATCGAACCTGGGACCTCGATGCCGTGAGTCAACAGTGCTAAGCACTGCGCCACCGTGCTGCCCCACATCTTTACTAATTAATATATGAGAAATAAGTGTACTGCACACACAGACATTCCATGTTCAAAGTTATTGACATAAAATCATTAAAATACTGGGATGGTTCTCACCCGAAGCTGAAAAGCGCATTCTCAATTGAGAATTCCCCGAATCAAACAACACTCCAACCCAGAGTGGCCTGCACTAGCTCGACAGCAGACTTACTGTGAGCAATGTCAAAGGTGGTCTTGGGAGGTATGGACAGCAGGGAAAGGATGGGGGCTTCTTGGAAGACTATAAAGTTATATGAATAAGTCACCAAGTTCTAAATAGTCTGACACAGGTCACACACAGACCCACCAAATTAATAGGCTAATGAAAGGTGGACAGATTTTATGTAAGCGAGTACAGGTACTATACGGGCTGATGGGAAGGTTGGATGGAGTGTTTTGGGAAATAGGGCACCTTAACCTTGAGTTACCATTAATAAATCAAGTACATCTAAACATTCTGTATTCTAGAGTACCCATTAGACGTGGAAGCTTCCAACTATGAGTCACGTATTTGTTTTGCAAAATGCACGGGGTCTGGGCACTGCTGTCAGGCGACGTTTTATCGTCCACCCGTAATTATATTTGGAACGGTAGCGCTGACGCAGATTGATGGTAAGAGAGATTGGGTCAAGCATTTTAGAGGACTGGGCATCTTGACCTCAAATTAAAACGGTTAATTAGATACAGCAAAGATTTTGCTTCACCTGCTGTGCCCATTAGTCACTGGTAGCTTCCAGTGAGTTAGTAGGAATCATGTACTCGTGATCCTTTATTTGAGCATTCACCAGGGATCAAAATTATAATAAGAAACAACTTGTACTTATAGAACATTGTTAAAGCCTTTTAAAATGTTTCACATGACCATTACCAGACAAAAACTGACACCAAGCCAAGGAGACATCAGGGCATGTGACCAAAACGTGGGTCAAAGAGATAGGCATTAAGGATTGCCTAAGCGAGGTGTAGGGGGCACTTTCCAGAGTTCAGGGTCCAGACAGCAGGCTGGCAACGGAAGAGGGCCTGCATCAGAAGTCAGAATTGGGCCTGCGCAGGGTCGAGCATGTTATTGGGGTCCAGGGACGGGAGGAGGTGCAGCATGGAGGGATTTAATAGGTCTTATGGCATGGCAGGTGTTAAGTGGCAAGCTGCCCAAATCCCAAAAGGATACATGAATCAGCTGCCAGAACGATTAGCAATTTGAAAATTATGAGCAGTTATCTGAAGTCAAAATATTTAACTCTCAGATGTTGTGTCGATTTTATACATTAAAACTAAACATTTATTAGAACTAAACATTTGTTAGAATAAAGAAAAAAGCTCTTAAAACACACTGACACCATTACAGTTTTTTTTTAATTTAAAGAGTCCATTATTTTTTCCCACTAAGGGGAACTTAGTGTGGCTAATCCACCTACCCTGCACATCTTTGGGTTGTGGGGGTGAGACCCACACAGACATGGGGAGAGTACCTTTACACAGTTAACAGTACTTTAAAAACATTTTCCTAAAAGATTTTGGCTTCAATAAGTTCAGAGCTCCACCCCCTTTTGATGGCAACAGTCCTCATAGATTTTTAATCTATGGCAAATTCCAGTAACATTACCACACAATGTCCTGCTGCTCTTGGGGGAAATCTTACATAAATTCTCCTCTCTGAGGGTCACAGCAAACTGGTGTTCAAAGGTCTGGCTTCCACACAACCCCCGATTCTCCACTCCCACGCCGGTTGGGGGAATCGCCTGGGCCGCCAAAATTTCCCGCGATGCCGGTCCGACGCCCTCCCGCGATTCTCCTAAGCGGCGGGAACGGCACGGTCGAGTTTCACGGGCTGCAGGCCGGAGAATTGCCCGAGGCACCCAAAACGGCGATTCTCCGGCACCCCTGGTATTCTCAGGCCTGAATGGGCCGAAGTCCCGACGGCGTGACCCCAGTTCACGCCGTCGCCATGCACACCTGCTATTTAAAGTCGTCAGCCAGTCGTGCTGGCTGACGCTGAGCAGGGAGGAGGTGAGCGGACTGTAGTGCAGCGCCCGGAGACCGGGTCGGCTTCCCTGAGAAGGCTGCGGCCAAAGAGGGAGGAGGTGCGGGAGTGTGCAGGTGGGGGCGGGAGAGTGTGCAGGTGGGGGCGGGAGTGTGCAGGTGGGGGGGGGGGGGTGCGGGAGAGTGTGCAGGTGGGAGGGGGTGAGGGAGAGTGTGCAGGTGGGGGGGGGGGGTGAGGGAGAGTGTGCAGGTGGGGGGGGGGGGTGAGGGAGAGTGTGCAGGTGGGATGGGGTTGAGGGAGAGTGTGCAGGTGGGGGGGGTGGGAGAGTGTGCAGGTGGGGGGGGGTGCAGGAGAGTGTGCAGGTGGGGGGGGCGGGAGAGTGCGCAGGTGGGAGGGGGGTGAGAGAGAGCGTGCAGGTGGGAGGGGGGTGAGGGAGAGTGTGCAGGTGGGGGGGTGAGGGAGCGGAGTGCAGGTGGGAGGGGGGTGAGGGAGAGTGTGCAGGTGGGAGGGGGACAGGAGAGCGTGCAGGTGGGGGGGGGGGGCGGGAGAGTGTGCAGGTGGGAGGGGGGGCGGGAGTGTGTGCAGGTGGGAGGGGGGGGTGAGGGAGAGTGTGCAGGTGGGGGGGGTGAGGAAGAGCGTGCAGGTGGGAGGGGGGTGAGGGAGAGTGTGCAGGTGGGGGGGTGAGGGAGCGGAGTGCAGGTGGGAGGGGGGTGAGGGAGAGTGTGCAGGTGGGGGGGTGAGGGAGCGGAGTGCAGGTGGGAGGGGGGTGAGGGAGAGTGTGCAGGTGGGAGGGGGGCAGGAGAGCGTGCAGGTGGGGGGGCGGGAGAGTGTGCAGGTGGGAGGGGGGGCGGGGGTGTGTGCAGGTGGGAGGGGGGGTGAGGGAGAGTGTGCAGGTGGGGGTGTGCGGGAGAGTGTGCAGATGGGAGGGGGGCGGGAGAGTGTGCAGGTGGGAGGGGGGGAGGAAGAGCGTGCAGGTGGGAGGGGGGTGAGGGAGAGTGTGCAGGTGGGGGGGTGAGGGAGCGGAGTGCAGGTGGGAGGGGGGTGAGGGAGAGTGTGCAGGTGGGAGGGGGGGCAGGAGTGTGTGCAGGTGGGGGGGGCGGGAGAGTGTGCAGGTGGGAGGGGGGGCGGAAGTGTGTGCAGGTGGGAGGGGGGTGAGGGAGAGTGTGGATGGTATCATCCATCCGCGGATGCCACATGTCAGCCGCCCTGATATGGCAGGACGGTGACGAGGACACGGCCGCAGGGTGCGTGTGGCTGATGGGCACAGGCGAGTGGCACACTGGTGAGCAGTACGGTGTGAAGTGACCGTTGGGCGCAGACAGTGACCAGGTGTTAGGCTGGCTGCGTATCTGCAGCGCACCAGGACACCGGGGCACACAGGTATCCCATGCAGCCCAGCTGACAAGGTGTGGAAGAGCCTTGATGTAACATGTCGTTTCTCTGCCCCCCACCACCCTCCTGCAGGTCACCATGTATGCCAACCAGACAGCGATGTTCACTGCCGTGGTTGGAGCCGCAGTTCTGGAGTTTGCCATCCGGCAACATAGAGTCGGACGGCCCACAGTGGCTGCAGATGCAGCGGTCGCCGGTGCAGCAGAGGGGATGGCCGCGGAGTGGTCCGTCATCGACACGCAGGCCGCAGGCGCTCAGGACCCGAATGTACAGGGGGATGCCGTGGGGAACATTGACCGCCAGATGGCGAGGAATGCAGAGGAAGTGCTTGGGGGGAGCAGAAGGAGCAGGTGGAGCACGAGGATCCACTGATGGTGGTGCCAGGGCGCCACAGGCGTCCAGCAAGGCCAAGGGTGTACCGTGACAGAATGTCGTTCGAGGCCCTACTGGACATCACATGCAGGAGGAGACTACGGTTCAGCAGGGAGACGGTCGCACATATATGCCAGCTCGTGGCGCACCTCGCACCACGTGGAATGGGAGGAGAACATGCGATACCAGTCTCCGTCAAGGTGACGGTGGCCCTAAGCTTTTATGCGACCGGTTCCTTCCAGGCGCCAAACGGGGACTTCTCCGGGATATCACAGGCATCGGTCCACAGGTGCATCAGGGCCATCACCGACGCCTTGTACGCCATCGCGGACAGGTACATTCAATTCCCCGAGGGCCGAGCACAGCAGGAAGCACGGGCACGTGGATTCGCCAAGGTGGCTGGGATACCGATGGTCCAGGGTGTCATCGATGGTGTGCACGTCCCCCATGCGCCCGCCTGTAGACAACAGGGACGTGTTCATGAACAGGAAGGGCGCGTACTCCATTAACATTCAGGTGGTGTGCGACCTCCACATGAAGATCATGCACGTGTGTGCAAAGTACCCCGGCAGTGTGCATGATGCCTACATTCTGGCACAGTCGTTCATCCCCGCAATGTTCGATGGATGCCCCCCCCCGGCTGAGGGGCTGGTTGCTGGGCAACAAGGGCAATCCATTGAGGTCATGGCTGCTGACGCCAATACGGAGGCCTCACACCAACGCGGAGAGCCTATACAACGAGGCACATGCAGCAACCATGGGTGTGGTGGAGCGGTGCTTCGGGCTGCTGAAGATGCGCTTCAGGTGCCTGGACCGATCAGGAGGGGCCCTGCAGTACCGGCCCGACAGGGTCGGTCGCATAGTTGTGGTCTGCTGTGCGCTGCACAACATTGCCATGCAGAGGGGAGATGACCTGGTGGAGGAGCCGGAGGGAGGACCCGACGGCACCGGAGCCAACGCAAACGAGGGGGATGGGGAAGAGGAGGATGCGGCGCATCAGGGTGGGGGGAGGGGCGCAGGACGCAGACACTGCCCGGCAGCTCGTTACGCCCAGGAGGCTGCGTGACGGCACCACCGGGGACCGCGGGCACGCGATGCGTTGGTGGCCGCACGGTTCACGCACTATGGGGGTGGGATTCGCTGAACACTGCCATTTGCACCATCACTCCTGCACACGGGCAGCACACAGCACCCCGCCCCCCCCGCGTTCACGGCCACAATTCCACATCACCTTACCACTGCGGCACTACGGGATTGCACAACATTGTAAGCGGTAAGCGGGTGTGAACAGTGCCATGTTGAATGATGACGGCCCACTCTGCGATGAGCTGTGTGCCCAGATTCGCCAGCCGAGGTCTGACTCATGGCTTTAGCTGAACCATGCACTCCGGTGGTCACAGCCTTCGTGACGGATATTTCACCACATGCCCGTGGGGTGGCTGGCGTCGGTGTACCGAGGACAACGGTGTCCGATTATGGGGGGACCGGGGGGGGGGGGGGGGGGGGGGGGGGGGGGAAGGGTCACCACATCCAGAACAGACCTTGAACAGACGTGAAGCCCAATGCCTTGCAGAACCTGACCCATGGCCAAAACCCCTTCACCCATTGCCTCCACCGCGGACGCCACCCGTGCGGTGTCGGCCTGGGTGGCTGCGATGAGCGGCACCACTCCCTGCTCCTGGACGCGGATAGACTCCTCCTGCTGCGTGTGCAGGTCCTGGAAGATGGCCCTCATCCCGTTACTCATTCCTTGATGTCCATACGCATCGGTTGTCCGGGTGGGTCAATTACATCTAGGAACCCGGGAACCGTCTGGGTGGCAGCTGGTTGCTGGGCCTGGGCTGCCCTCCGACCGTCCAGCCCCTCGGCTGCTCCAAACTCCACCTGCTGTACCGGCTCGGCTATGCGGTGCGCACCAGACTGTGACCCGGGAGCCTCATCACTTATCTGCCCAACCGAGGTGAGTGTCTCTGCGATGGTGAACGGTGTGGGAGACAGCAGTGCCGCAAGCTCGAGGTCATCATCCGTCAAGAAGTCTGGTGTGGATTGGTCCCCCTCATGGCCTGACGCAAACTCCATGCGGGCCATGTCGGCTTGACCTCCAGTTCGGATCCAGCGGGTGTGTGGCCGTGATGTGGGCTTCGGCATGACTGTCCACACTGTGCCCCTGACTAAAGTCTGTCCCGGAGGTCTCAGCGTCCCGGTCCTGTGTCCCAGACTGTGAGGTCTGCCCTCCTGTCCGACCAGGAAGGGGGGGGGAGAGCCTGGGGGCACCCTCATGGCACTTACCCTGGCAGCCCGGTGAGGTCATGCAGCTTCTTGCGGCACTGCTCCCCCGTCCGGGGGGGTCTGCCCCACAGCACTGACTGCAGTGCCCACCTCCCGCCAACCGCGCCTCACCGCGCTGGATGGCTGGCGATGCCCTCGTCTTGGGCAGAGGGTGTCCCTTCTCCGCTCCACCTCATCCACCAGGGTGTCCAGGACCGTATCCCGGAACCTCGGTGGGGCTCTTCGGGGCTCAGCCTTCTCCTCAGTTCTCCTCCAGGTCCTCTGCGCGCAATTTATGACGCAGCGGTGCGTCATTCGGGCGTCGCACGGTGACGATGCGGCCTTCGCGGAACGTCCCCCCGAGGTTCTCGCGGCCCCGATCCTAGCCCTTTTTCGGGCCCTGAATCGGTCGGGATCGGGGCCGTTCCGCGCCGTCGTGAACCTCAACGCCGTTCATGACGGCGCGGCCACTTCGGCGTGGGAGTGGAGAATCGCGCCCCCGGTCTTGTTCGAGGTCTTACATTCACACAGCACAGCCTCACTTTAAATATCATTTTTTCTGTTTGATTTTCCATTCAATTGTTTCCACAGCCCTCCAGAAGTTCCTCTTCCCAGAATTGATTAACCTTTTAAAATGAATTTATGGCTACCATATTTATAAAGTAAACTTATCATTTTGCCTCATTCATAATCCTCTGACTCTGAGGAAAAGGAGTTAGCACTATGCCAAAAGAATCAAGGCAAGAAAAAGGTTACTTGTAGATATTTATTGTCCTAATTTGTCAAAACATGGTTTGTGAAGATCTTCATAACCAGTTACTTCGATAGCAGCTTCAGCGTTTTTTTGGTCTGTTACCATAACCTTCTTGCTTCTCATAGAACATACAGTGCAGAAGGAGGCCATTCGGCCCAACGAGTCTGCACCGACCCACTGAAGCCCTCACTTCCACCCTATCCCCGAAACCCAATAACCCCTCCTAACCTTTTTGGTCACTAAGGGCAATTTATCATGGCCAATCCACCTAATCTGCACGTCTTTGGACTGTGGGAGGAAACTGGAGCACCCGGAGGAAACCCACGCAGACACGGGGAGAACGTGCAGACTCCGCACAGACAGTGACCCAGCGGGGAATCGAACCTGGCGCTGTGAAGCCAACGGTGCTATCCACTTGTACTGCCGTGCTGCTTGCTGCCATGCTGCTCGATCAGATTCCAAAAGTGTGAGCACATCTCATTGGTCCTGAAGAGCTGAAATGCCTCGAGGTGTTCCACATCACTAGTTACTTTCAATGATGCACCACTACTTTTAGCACCACCAAGCAACCAAACATGAGAAAGAAATTATGCAAAAAAAGGCCAGAAATCCTCACCCTACACTCCCTGATTTAATAACCATTAATACTTACTAAAGGCAAAAGAAAACCTCCACAACTGTGGATAGAAAAACTCTGGAAAATACCTCAACTGAATTCAGGCAACTGAGAAAGTTCCAAGTTGGCCATAAACTTCCACAAAACAGATGCAACTAACCACATGTCCCTACTGGTAGATAGCTATCCCTCTCCTTTGATCCAGACATAACATCTTGATGCTTTATTCAAATACGAAAAGAAAATACTGTGGATTCTAGAAATCTAAATAAAAACTGAAAATGGTAGAAATGCCTAGGAGGTCAGGCAGCATCCGAGAACAGAGAAACAGAGCTAACATTTCAGGTTAGTATCAGAATAGTTCTGACGAAAGGCTATCGACCTGCAACATTAGCTCTTTCTTCCTGTGCAAATGCTGTCTGATATACTGAGCACTGCCGCTGTTTTCCACGTTTCCAAGCTCTTATTCTGGCTACCTCTGCGATTCTTCTGCTCCTGTCGTGATCTTGCTGCCACCTGTGCAATCCCTCTGCCAAGACACAAGGACATTTTTTTGGCAATTGTATTTTTCAAGAATGTTTCAGGGTCGGATTCCTGATGCAGCATGACCCTGCCAAGGGAAGGGGGGAGTCTGAAAGTCAGCCAAACCCGTTGAAATGTAAAATGAAAATCTGATCACGTTTCAGAGTATGATGCTTTAGCATGCGACAAACACACCAGGTGGGTAGTGAACAGCATAAATAACCGGGCAGCGGACTTCCGGGTGCAGCGATGACCAGCTAAGTCGCACGTTTCGGCAGCTCCGGTGGAACGGACTTTTGGGCTCTTGATAGGAGCCCCAACGGCAATTTTAACGGCTAAAAACACCGTGCGGTAAACCAGAAGGGAATTCCCCCTGGACACGGATGGAAAAAGGAGAGGAAAGTGGCCGGATTGCAGCGGATCCTTTGGAACAGCGGCAAGGAAGGCAAGCAAAAACCAAGATGGCGTCGGAAGGTGGCAGTTTCATATGGGGCCCTGAACAACAAGAGTTCTTGAAATGCTGCGTGGAAGAGATAAAAAAGGAAATGAAGAAAGAGCTGTTGGCCCCGATACTACAGGCGATCGAAGGGCTAAAGGAGGAACAAAAGACCCAGGAGCAGGAGCTTCGGGTCGTGAAGGCGAAGGCAGCCGAGAATGAGGACGACATACAGGGCCTGGTGGTGAAGACGGAGATACAGGAGGCACATCAGAAACGATGTGTGGAGAGGTTGGAGGCACTGGAAAACAACGCAAGGAGGAACAACCTGAGGATTCTTGGTCTTCCTGAAGGTGTGGAGGGGGCGGACGTCGGGGCATATGTGAGCACGATGCTGCACTCGTTAATGGGAGCGGAGGCCCCGGCGGGTCCGTTGGAGGTGGAGGGAGCATACCGAGTTATGGCGCGAGGACCGAGAGCAGGAGAAACTCCCAGAGCCATAGTGGTGAGATTCCTCCGTTTTAAGGATAGAGAAATGGTCCTTAGATGGGCGAAGAAAACTCGGAGCAGTAAATGGGAGAACGCGGTGATCCGCGTTTATCAAGACTGGAGTGCGGAGGTGGCGAGAAGGAGGGCGAGCTTTAATCGGGCCAAGGCGGTGCTTCATAAAAGAAGATAAAATTTGGAATGCTGCAAACCGGCAAGACTGTGGGTCACATATCAAGGGAGGCACCACTACTTTGAGACGGCGGATGAAGCGTGGACTTTTATTGTAGAAGAAAAACTGGAATGAGTGGATTATTAAAAAGAACGTTTGGACAAAGTGGTGGGGCGATTGTGGGGGGCGAAGAGGGGTTTTATGTTCTAATCCTGCGGTGTGGTAACTTTTCTCTCTCCCACAGGTGGTGATGGGGGGGAGGTGGGGAGGGAGAGGAGATGGGGCGTTGGCCATGGGGGGGCGGGGCCAAGGGAGAAGCGCGGGCTTGGCTCCCGCGCTATGATAATTATGGCGGGAATAGAGAAGCAGGAAGGAGGGGGCGTCGCACGGTGCGAGCCGTGGTCACGGGGGGAAGCCGAGGTCAGCCAGAGTTTGCTGACTTCTGGAGCAACATGGGGGAGTAATTACGCTAGCGGTGGGTCTAGCGGGGGGGGTGGGAGGGGGGAATTACTGGGTTGCTGCTGCTGGGGAAAGGGGGGAGCGGGTACGGGAGAGGATGGGCGGGGGGGCACCGCCTGGGGGAGATACAGCTGCGTGGGAACTGGGTGAGAAGCTGGAAAAAGATGATGGTTAATCGGCAAGGGGGGGGGGGTGGGAAGCCCCCCAACCCGGCTGATCACGTGGAACGTGAGAGGGCTCAACGGGCCGATAAAGAGGGCACGGGTACTCGCACACCTTAAGAAACTTAAAGCAGATGTGGTTATGCTACAGGAAACGCACCTGAAACTGATAGACCAGGTTAGGCTGCGCAAAGGATGGGTGGGGCAGGTGTTCCATTCGGGGCTAGATGCGAAAAACAGGGGGGTGGCTATATTAGTGGGGAAGCGGGTAATGTTCGAGGCAAAGACTATAGTGGCGGATAACGGGGGCAGATACGTGATGGTGAGTGGCAAACTACAGGGGGAGACGGTGGTTTTGGTAAACGCATATGCCCCGAACTGGGATGATGCCAATTTTATGAGGCGGATGCTAGGACGCATTCCGGACCTAGAGACGGGAAAGCTGATAATGGGGGGAGACTTCAACACGGTGTTGGAACCAGGGCTGGATAGGTCGAAGTCCAGGACTGGAAGGAGGCCGGCAGCAGCCAAGGTGCTTAAAGATTTTATGGAGCAGATGGGAGGTGTGGACCCGTGGAGATTCAGTAGACCTAGGAGTAAGGAGTTCTTGTTTTTCTCCTATGTCCATAAAGTCTATTCGCGCATAGACTTTTTTGTGCTGGGTAGGGCATTGATCCCGAAGGTGAGGGGAACGGAGTATACGGCTATAGCCATTTCGGATCACGCCCCACACTGGGTGGACTTGGAGATAGGGGAGGAAACAGGAGGGCGCCCACCCTGGAGAATGGACATGGGACTAATGGCGGATGAGGGGGTGTGTCTAAGGGTGAGGGGATGCATTGAAAAGTATTTGGAACTTAATGACAATGGGGAGGTCCAGGTGGAGTGGTCTGGGAGGCGTTGAAGGCGGTGGTTAGGGGGAGCTGATATCAATAAGGGCACATAAAGGGAAGCAGGAGAGTAAGGAACGGGAGCGGTTGCTGCAAGAACTTTTGAGGGTGGACAGACAATATGCGGAAGCACCGGAGGAGGGATTGTACAGGAAAGGCAAAGGCTGCATGTGGAATTTGACTTGCTGACTACAGGCACTGCAGAGGCACAATGGAGGAAGGCGCAGGGTGTACAGTATGAATATGGGGAGAAGGCGAGCAGATTGCTGGCACACCAATTGAGGAAAAGGGGAGCAGCGAGGGAAATAGGGGAGTGAGGGACGAGGAAGGAGAGATGGAGCGGGGAGCGGAGAGAGTGAATGAAGTGTTCAAGACATTTTATAAAAAATTATATGAAGCTCAACCCCCGGATGGGAGGGAGAGAATGATGGGACTTTTTGGATCGGCTGGAAATTCCCAAGGTGAAAGAGCAGGAAAGGGTGGGACTGGGAGCACAGATCGAGGTAGAAGAAGTGGTGAAAGGAATTAGGAGCATGCAGACGGGAAAGGCCCCGGGACCGGACGGATTCCCAGTCGAATTCTATAGAAAATATTTAGACTTGCTCGCCCCGGTACTGACGAGGACCTTTAATGAGGCAAAGGAAAGGGGACAACTGCCCCCGACTATGTCTGAAGCAACGATATCGCTTCTCTTAAAGAAGGAAAAGGACCCGCTACAATGCGGGTCCTACAGACCAATTTGCCTCCTAAACGTGGATGCCAAGGTCCTGGCCAAGGTAATGGCAATGAGAATAGAGGAATGTGTCCCGGGGTGGTTCACGAGACCAAACTGGGTTTGTGAAGGGGAGACAGCTGAACACGAATATACGGAGGCTGTTAGGGGTAATGATGATGGCCCCACCAGAGGGTGAAACGGAGATAGTAGTGGCGATGGATGCCGAGAAAGCATTTGATAGAGTGGAATGGGATTATTTGTGGGAGGTGTTGAGGAGATTTGGTTTGAGAGGGGTATGTTAGATGGGTGCAGCTATTGTATAGGGCCCCAGTGGCGAGTGTGGTCACGAATGGACGGGGATCGGCATATTTTCGGCTCCATAGAGGGACAAGGCAGGGATGCCCTCTGTCCCCATTACTGTTTGCACTGGCGATTGAGCCCCTGGCGATAGCGCTGAGGGGTTCCAAGAAGTGGAGGGAGTACTTAGGGAGGAGAAGAACACCGGGTATCTTTGTATGCGGACGATTTGCTACTATACGTGGCGGATCCGGCGGAGGGGATGCCAGAAATAATGCGGATACTTGGGGAGTTTGGGGATTTTTCAGGGTATAAATTGAACATGGGGAAGAGTGAGCTGTTTGTGGTGCATCCAGGGGAGCAGAGTAGAGAAATAGAGGACCTACCGTTGAGGAAGGTAACAAGAGACTTTCGTTACCTGGGGATCCAGATAGCTAAGAATTGGGGCACATTGCACAGGTTAAATTTAACGCGGTTGGTGGAACAGATGGAGGAAGATTTCAAGAGATGGATATGGTAGCCCTGTCAATGGCAGGGAGGGTGCAGGCGGTCAAGATGGTGGTCCTCCCGAGATTCCTCTTTGTGTTTCAGTGCCTCCCGGTGGTGATCACGAAGGCTTTTTTTAAAAGGATTGAAAAGAGCATCATGGGTTTTGTTTGGGCCGGAAGACTCCGAGAGTGAGGAAGGGATTCTTACAGCGTAGTAGGATAGGGGGGGGCTGGCACTACCGAGCCTAATTGAGTACTATTGGGCCGCTAATATTTCAATGGTAAGTGGATGGGAGAGGAGGAGGGAGCGGCGTGGAAGAGATTAGAGAGGGCGTCCTGTAGGGGGACTAGCCTGCAGGCTATGGTGACAGCCCCATTGCCGTTCTCACCGAGGAACTACACCACAAGCCCGGTGGTGGTAGCTACACTGAAGATTTGGGGACAGTGGAGACGGCATAGGGGAAAGACTGGAGCCTTGGGGGGGTCCCCGATAAGAAACAACCATAGGTTTGCCCCGGGGGGAATGGATGGGGGATATGGAGTGTGGCAAAGAGCAGGAATAACGCAACTGAAGGATCTATTTGTGGATGGGAAGTTCGCGAGTCTGGGAGCGCTGACCGAGAAATATGGGTTGCCCCAAGGGAATGCATTCAGGTACATGCAAATGAGGGCTTTTGCGAGGCAACAGGTGAGGGAATTTCCGCAGCTCCCGACACAAGAGGTGCAGGACAGAGTGATCTCAAAGACATGGGTGGGGGATGGTAAGGTGTCAGATATATATAGGGAAATGAGGGACGAAGGGGAGACTATGGTAGATGAACTAAAAGGGAAATGGGAAGAAGAGCTGGGGGAGGAGATCGAGGAGGGGCTGTGGGCGGATGCCCTAAGTAGGGTAAACTCGTCGTCCTCGTGTGCCAGGCTAAGCCTGATCCAGTTTAAGGTATTACATAGGGCGCATATGACTGGAGCGCGGCTCAGTAAATTTTTTGGGGTGGAGGTTAGGTGTGCGAGGTGCTCAAGAAGCCCAACGAATCATACCCATATGTTTTGGTCATGCCCGGCACTACAGGGGTTTTGGATGGGGGTGACAAAGGTGCTTTCAAAAGTAGTGGGGGTCCGGGTCGAACCAAGCTGGGGGTTGGCTATATTTGGGGTTGCACAAGAGCCGGGAGTGCAGGAGGCGAGAGAGGCCGATGTTTTGGCCTTTGCGTCCCTAGTAGCCCGGCGCAGGATATTGCTAATGTGGAAAGAAGCCAAGCCCCCGGGGGTGGAGACCTGGATAAATGACATGGCGGGGTTTATAAAGCTAGAGCGGATTAAGTTCGTCCTAAGGGGGTCGGCTCAAGGGTTCACCAGGCGGTGGCAACCGTTCGTCGAATACCTTGCGGATAGATAGATGGGGGGAAAAAGAAGGCAGCGGCAGCAGCCCAGGATTCGGGGGGGGAGGGGTGGGGGGGGTGGGCGGGGGGGGGGGGGGGGGGTGTAACTTGTGACAAGGCAGTTGCCAATTAGGGCTAGTTTTCATTTTTGTTATTTAATATTTATTCATTTTTTGTTTTTTGTTTATATAAAATAGGTCATTGTTATTTGTGCTGTTATAATATTGTGTAAAGGATGCACAATGTACTGTGTTGGTTGACCAAAAATTTTCAATAAAATATTTATTAAAAAAAAAAAAAAATAACCGGGCAGCGCAGAGACAGAAGTCCTATCTTCAAGGAAGCAGTGCCCTGGAATTGGAACGTGTGAAACAATTTACACAATCCACCAGATCTGGCTGCAGATTTTTACCTGGTTGTGTCACCTGTTAGAGGACTGCTTTATTACTCCTAACACAATCACACCTTTCTTACTTTTTGTCCCAGTGTCTTATATCAAACTCCAGTGAAGTATAGAACTGGAAACACTTTTAATATGCATTTATTTACAGAAATACACATTACAGACGTGCACCCAATAACCACCATTTTGGTCTGTTCCTGTTTCTAAGAGTTCATTATTAAAAATAAAAAAGTGAACCCCCAGGTTAATGCTGACCGCCTGCATACAGTTAAACACAACTAATATACAGTTGACATTTTATGCCGGTGACAAGCACAGCTTGCAGACTGACCACAATTCACAAAACCTTTTGGAAGGCTGTCAGCACTGCCACTGAGGGAGATATGACAACTTACATTCAAACAACCGCGTTATACAGATAGGCACCGCAGGGACATTCCCAGAAGCATACGGGAAAGCAAACACTCAGGCAGGGAAAGTAAAAAAAAAAAGACTATGTTTGCCTTTTTATATTCAGAAGACCAGCCGATGATAAGAGGAGCTGCAGATTCACACCTGAAATCTCTGATAGTTATCTCTCGATATAATGATAAATTATGGCGGTCTTGTGTTGAAGTGGGTCGCACCCGTGTCTACGGCAGAAGTTCCAGGTTCAAGTCCCACTCCAGGATTTGATGGTCGAGGAATGTGTGTCCGCAATGTGGCCAAACAGGTTGAATATCAACCTACGAATCCTCCCAACACATGCCGATGGCAGGCGGTAGGAGCATGAGCGCTCGTCAGCCGTGTGATGGAAAGAACATTGCAGCTTCCAGCATCACTGTCCATAGCTCCACACTACAACGGGCATATAAGATGTACAAATTGCCACAGCAACTCTGTCTGCTCAAGTGAACTGCAAAACATACCACACATAAGTGGCAAAGAAAGGTTGCAAGGCAAACATGTGCTGAGCATTAAATCCTACCTCCCACTCTATCAGGATCCTCCATTCAGGATGCTGGACCTCTTGCCGTCTCATTTTGTGACCTTGTTAGTAGTGATCGTGTGCTTTACTTCTATCACACCCTGACCATAAGCTTTCAGACCTTGTCACATATTGAGTAAAATGTGCCTTTTTTTTCCCCACGGGGCTTGGGGTTCGCTGGCTATTTTTATTGTCCATCCCTATTTGCCCTTGATGTGGTGGTGAGCTGCCTTTTTGAACCGCTGCATCCATCCTCCCTCAGTGCGGTTAGGGAGGAAGTTTCAAGATTTTGACCCAGAGATAGTGAAGGAATGGCGATATATTTCCATGTCAGGATAGTGAGTAGTTTGGAAGGGAACTTTTGCAATGCTATTCCAATGCATCTGCTACTTTTGTCCGTCTAGATGATAGAGGTTGTGGGTTTGGAAGGTGCTGTCAAGGGAGCCTTGGTGAGTTGCTGTAGTGCATCTTGTAGATGGTACACCCGGCTGCCATTGTCACATTGTGAATGTTGAAGGTGATAGATGAGGTGCTGGTCAAACGAGCTATTTTGTTTTGGGATGATGTCAAGCTTTTCGCGTGTTGTTGGAACTGCACTCATCCAGGCAAGTGGAGAGTATTCCAACACACTCCTGACTTGTGCCTTGTAGATGATGGATAGGCTTTGGGGAGTTACTTTCCGCAGAACTCCCAGCCACTGACCTGCTCTTGTAGCCACAGTATTTACATGGCTGGTCCGGTTCAGGTTCTGTTCAATGGTAACCCCGAGGATGTTGTTTGTGGGAGATTCAGCAATGGCAATGCCATTGAATGTCAAGGAGCGATGGCTAGATTCTCTCGCTGGAGATGGTCATTGTCCAGCACTTGTGTGGTGCGAATGTTACTTGCCACTTATTAGCCCGAGCCTGAATGTTGTCCAGGCATTGTTGTATGGACACAGATTGCTTTAATATTTGAGGAGTCACAAATGGTGCTGAACATTGTGCAATCATCAGCGAGCATACTCCCTTCTGATCTTATGATGGAGTTGGTGAGTGATGAAACAGCTGAAGATGGTTGGTTTTAGGACACTGCCCTGAGGAACTCCTGTATTGTCCTGGCACTGAGCTGATGGACTTCCTACAACCAGAACCATCTGCCTTTGGGCTCAGTATGACTCCAACCAGAGACGTTTCCCGCCCAGATTCCACTGACTCCAGTTTTGCGAGGGCTTCTTGATGTCACACGTCAAATGCTGCCTTGATGTCAAGGGCAGTCACTCTTGCAACATGTGAACATATGTTCTGAAGTTTAGAAGATTAAAAGGTGAATTCACTGAAAATTGCTGAAGAGGGCTTGACAGCATAGCTGCTAAGAGGCTATGACCCCTGGCTTGGGTCTGGGCCAAGAAGTCATATCAGGATGAGGGAACAGCCTTTTAGGACTGAGATGGGAAGAAATCTTTTCACTGAGCTTTGTGAATCTTTTGGAATTACTTACTTCCAGAGGGCTATGGTTGCTCAATCCTGAATATATTCAAGGCTGAGATTGATAGAATTTTGGTAACCAAGTGAATTAACGAGTAGGGTGAGAAAGTGGAGTTGATGTACAATTTCAGACAGGACCTTACTGAATGGCAGGGCAGGCGCAAAGGACCAAATGGTCCACTCTTGTTCTTATTTCTTATGTTTTTACTCCACCTCCCACTTTACCATTGGACTTTTCACCCGACGCTCCTCGTGCGGGTAGGCTGGGCGATCGCCGAGTTCACCAACAGCACAGCAGAAAGTCTTTTACCGCACTCAGTGATTATGTTGCACACATATATAACCTTTAGTGCCAAGTGCCAAAGAACTTGAGTTTTCCAAAGTACTCAGAAACAAGATAATAGGAACTTTTTTGTTTGGGGGCGCGGGAAGGTAACCTGCATGTCACTGGAGAGTGGTAACATAAATCTGCCACCCATGGGGTATTTATGTTGTGTCAGAAGGCAGGGGCAACACAAGAAGGAAGGAGTCACCCTCAGACCGGAGTGGCAGTATAGCTCTGATCCCTTGCGGTTCATCTCCTTATCCGTTGTTCTGAGTGGCACATGTGTACTGGAGGATCCGGAGCCTGATTTGGAATGGGGGGAAAGAAAAAATCAGAATGAAGAATTGAGTGTCATGATATGCAAACATGCAACCAATGAACACTCAGAATAGGACACAACCAATGGGCAGTCAGGACACTCAGAGGTGGCATCACCACAAGAGGGCATGACATAAACACTATAAAAGGGATGAGGCACTCACACCCGGCCTCTTTCCACAGACAGGCATCTAGATAGACAGGGTTGATCAGCAGCATCACACCCCAGCACGTGGCTTGGATCAAGCTGGCTCAGTTAAGACTGAGTTACTACAGTTAGATTAGCAGAGAGTCGAACACATTTGAGAACTGTGTTAATAGTTCAATAAACACGTTGAACTCATTTCAGAGTCTGGAGCATCCTTTAGTTAAGACTGCATCAAGTAGCAGCCGGTGTTATCCGAAGCAGCATCACACAACATTGAGGACATGCATCAAAGCAATAAAAGAGAATCTAAATGAAAAATTACTTTTTTAAAAATTAAAAATCTTTCATTTTTCCATGTTTGCAAGCAAAAATTGGGAGTTCACTGCCCAGCTTGTTGATATTTCCTTCAGCCCTTTCTCCTGAAGTGTTTGACTTTATTGAGTCTGTTGTCCTGTGTGCTGTGGGAGGGAAAGTTGTGGTAAATCCTACCTCGGCCTTGTCTCTGCGGCTCAGTCCTCCTCCCTCACTGAGGCCTCATTTCACTGTCACTCCGCGGACCACAGAGGCGGGCCTCTCCTCCCCTCCCTTGGCCCACAAGCAGGCCCCGCCACCTTAGCTCCCTTTCCCCTAACTCTGCCTTGGGACGTGCCGCTGCTCACATATCCCGCTCCTCAGCCGACAGCGTCCGAAGTGGCCTCCCAGCATCGGGGGGCGCTGCAGGGGGCGACCACCCACCACTGCTCCCAGCGCCCACGCATGCCCTCCGAACACCGGTGGGCGCTGCGGAGGTGAGCGCCCGGCACTCCTCCCAGCGCCTACGCATGCCCGATATGGCCTCCGACCGCAGAGGGCGCTGCATGGTCGATGCTCGGCACTCCTCCCAGAGCCTACGCAGGCCCAGTATGGCCTCCGACCGCAGAGGGCGCTGCGTGGTCGATGCTCGGCACTCCTCCCAGCGCCTACGCATGCCCGATATGGCCTCCGACCGCAGGGGGCGATGCCCCGACCTCCTCCCACCGCAAGGGGCGCCGAATGCCAGCACTCCCGATGTTATTGACCGAAATGACCTCTGTGTCAACTCTACCCCCTCATTTCTGAAATATAAAGGTCTGAACTCCCGCACCGTGGCTTTATTATTTCAGAGGACTCGGTGCTGGGAGGGATTGGTAAATTTTACCCTCCAGACACCCATCTTGCCTCCTGCTGCCTCTCGTTGACAGGCGGCGGGAACAAGCGGCTCCTCGTTGCCCCGGGTAACGGCGGCGGCGGCGGCGGCGGCCCGGGACCAATCCCGGAGCAAACCGGAGATCCCGGTGTGGAAACCGAGGGAATTCTTGGCGCTGGAGGCGGCCTCGCGCAGACGGTGAGGCCTGAAACACATTGAGCCCCCCCCCCCACCCCCCTAAACCCCTGCATGCATAGACCCTCACTGCCCCGGTGTCTGCCCCCCCTCTCCTGCCTGCCCCCCCCCTCCTGCCTGCCCCCCCCCTCCTGCCTGCCCCCCCCCTCCTGCCTGCCCCCCCCCCTCCTGCCTGCCTCCCCCCCTCCTGCCTGCCCCCCCCCCCTCCTGCCTGCCCCCCCCCCTCCTGCCTGCCCCCCCCCTCCTGCCTGCCCCCCCCCCTCCTGCCTGCCCCCCCCCCTCCTGCCTGCCCCCCCCCTCCTGCCTGCCCCCCCCCCTCCTGCCTGCCCCCCCCCCTCCTGCCTGCCCCCCCCCCTCCTGCCTGCCCCCCCCCTCCTGCCTGCCCCCCCCCTCCTGCCTGCCCCCCCCCCCCTCCTGCCTGCCCCCCCCCCCCCTCCTGCCTGCCCCCCCCCCTCCTCCTGCCCTGCCCCCCCCCCCCTCCTGCCTGCCCCCCCCCCCTCCTGCCTGCCCCCCCCTCCTTGCCTGCCCCCCCCCCTCCTGCCTGCCCCCCCCCCTCCTGCCTGCCCCCCCCCTCCTGCCTGCCCCCCCCTCCTGCCTGCCCCCCCCCCTCCTGCCTGCCCCCCCCCCCTCCCTGCCTGCCCCCCCCCCTCCTGCCTGCCCCCCCCCCTCCTGCCTGGCCCCCCCCCCCTCCTGCCTGCCCCCCCCCCTCCTGCCTGCCCCCCCCCTCCTGCCTGCCCCCCCCCCCTCCTGCCTGCCCCCCCCCCCTCCTGCCTGCCCCCCCCCCTCCTGCCTGCCCCCCCCCTCCCTCCCCCCCCCCTCCCTGCTGCCCCCCCCCCTCCTGCCTGCCCCCCCCCCTCCTGCCTGCCCCCCCCCTCCTGCCTGCCCCCCCCCCTCCTGCCTGCCCCCCCCCCTCCTGCCTGCCCCCCCCCCCTCCTGCCTGCCCCCCCCCCCTCCTGCCTGCCCCCCCCCCCTGCCTGCCCCCCCCCTCCTGCCTGCCCCCCCCCCCTCCTGCCTGCCCCCCCCCTCTGCCTGCCCCCCCCCTCCTGCTGCCCCCCCCCCTCCTGCCTGCCCCCCCCCCTCCTGCCTGCCCCCCCCTCCTGCCTGCCCCCCCCCTCCTGCCTGCCCCCCCCCCTCCTGCCTGCCCCCCCCCTCCTGCCTGCCCCCCCCCTCCTGCCTGCCCCCCCCCCTCCTGCCTGCCCCCCCCCCCCTCCTGCCTGCCCCCCCCCCCTCCTGCCTGCCCCCCCCCTCCCTCCCTGCCTGGCCCCCCCCCCTCTCCTGCCTGCCCCCCCCCTCTCCTGCCTGCCCCCCCCCCTCTCCTGCCTGCCCCCCCCCCTCTCCTGCCTGCCCCCCCCCCTCTCCTGCCTGCCCCCCCCCCCTCCTGCCTGCCCCCCCCCTCTCCTGCCTGCCCCCCCCCCTCTCCTGCCTGCCCCCCCCCTCTCCTGCCTGCCCCCCCCTCTCCTGCCTGCCCCCCCCCCTCTCCTGCCTGCCCCCCCCCCCTCTCCTGCCTGCCCCCCCCCCCTCTCCTGCCTGCCCCCCCCCCTCTCCTGCCTGCCCCCCCCCCCCTCTCCTGCCTGCCCCCCCCCCCCTCCTGCCTGCCCCCCCCCTCCTGCCTGCCCCCCCCCCCCTCCTGCCTGCCCCCCCCCCCTCCTGCTGCCCCCCCCCCTCCTGCCTGCCCCCCCCCCCTCCTGCCTGCCCCCCTCCCCCCTCTGCCTGCCTGCCCCCCCCCCCCCTGCCCCCCCCCCCCCCTGCCCCCCCCCCCCCCCCGCCTGCCCCCCCCCGCCTGCCCCCCCCGCCTGCCCCCCCCGCCTGCCCCCCCCCCTGCCCCCCCCCCCCTGCCCCCCCCGCCTGCCCCCCCCCCCCCGCCTGCCCCCCCCCCCCCCGCCTGCCCCCCCCGCCTGCCCCCCCCCCGCCTGCCCCCCCCCCCCGCCTGCCCCCCCCCCCGCCTGCCCCCCCCCCCCGCCTGCCCCCCCCCCTGCCCCCCCCCCGCCTGCCCCCCCCCCCCGCCTGCCCCCCCCCCCCCCCCTGCCCCCCCCCCCCTGCCCCCCCCCCCCCCTGCCCCCCCCCCTGCCCCCCCCCCCTGCCCCCCCCCCCTGCCCCCCCGCCTGCCCCCCCCCGCCTGCACCCCCCCCCCCCTGCCCCCCCCGCCTGCCCCCCCCCCCCTGCCCCTGCCCCCCCCCCCCCTGCCTGCCCCCCCCCCCCCCCCCCCTGCCTGCCCCCCCCCCTGCCTGCCCCCCCCCTCTCCTGCCTGCCGGTGAATTAAGGGGCAATTTAGCGTGGCCAATCCACCTACCCTGCACATCTTTAGGTTGTGGGGGCGAACCCCACGCAAACACGGGAGAATGTGTAAACTCCACACGGACAGTGACCCAGAGCCGGAATCGAACTTGGGACCTTGGCCTGCTGCCACCAGCTGATCTATGTTGGCTCGTTTCTCTTGCAGTATCCAGCCCTATGATAGGCTGAAATGATGCTGGTGAATAGCTTTCAACAGCCTCTCCGAACAGGCGCTGGAATGTGGCGACTAGGGGCTTTTCACAGTAACTTCATTTGAAGCCCACTTGTGACAGTAAGCGATTTTCATTCATTTCATTCAATGGGCAGAGTAGATTTGATCCTGCTCTTAATGGATCACTACTAGGTGCTACAATTGGAGGTGAATCAGATGGGGAGGACTGCATGGCCACAAGGGAGCCTGGCTCACCCGCTGCCCATTTAAATTAAGAGATGCAAATGGGAGGAAACCGGTGCACCCAAAGGAAATCCACCCAGACGGGGAGAACGTACAAACTCCACCCAGATAGTCACCCGAGGCCGGAATTGAACCCAGGACCCTGGAGCTGTGAGGCAGTCGTGCTAACCACTGTGCCACCGGTGGAGGCAGGTCACAAATTCACCCCAGCAGGAACTGGAATTGAACCATGTGCTGTTGACACCAATCTGTTCCACACCAGCTGTCTAGTGAACTAATGGTAATGCCAGAAAAACATTTCAATTGTTTGTTTCTGAATACAGAGCTCTGTCTTTTTCCACTTCTGTGGAATGGAACATCTATGGTTCTGCTGGTATCCGGCAAAATGATAGTCTAAGTGTCATGCAGTCAAGTATTTGACTCTGCTAGGCTGTCACAGATTTGAAACTTGCTGCCTTTGCTGCATTTCCCATTGCCCTCGGTTGCCTCCTTGAATAACATTTTGTTTAAATGATGCTATAAACCAGTGATTCAAACAAAGTTCCTAGAGTTGTTCTATAATTGGCTTCAGATCCTAATCCAAACAGTTTAAAGTTGTCACTTCAGCATGAAATGGGGAAGCGAGCAACGCAAATTTCAGTAGAATGAAGTGTGTGTGTATACTGGTGATCATCCGATTACTGATTTATACTTGGGTTACACAGTTGGAAAATAGTCGCTTGGTGGTACCAAACTTGAATATTGCTGAGACGTGAGGCATATTGCTGAAGCTTTTCTCAAACCCATGGCAACATTTTGGCTAATCGGAGTTGAGATGCACCCTTTTCTCCTGCAGAATAAATTGTCGTGCGTGTTTGAAATTTGGCATTCTTGCATTTGTGTGCTGATGAGTGCAAGACGAAAAGATTCGGCAACACGACTCTCTTTTCAGCAATGTTCAATTGAGAAATTGGGATCTAGCCAGCGGGCCAGTTGGTTTTATACAAATTCATTTGTACAATATACTTTTATCCAGGAGGCTTGGAAAAGCTCAGTAAATAAATGCTGCTTCTGGATTCCTGTTCTGAAACGTGCCACCATGGGAGGTGCAAAACTTTGCCCTATGTTTCAACCTGCAGGCAATATTCAATTTGTGCAGCATAAATTCAAAAATCATGTGCTTTTCATTTTCTGGGCATTTTCATCCCCCCCGTTCTTGAAAGCATCAGCACGGTAGCACAGTTGCTTCACAGCTCCAGGGACCCGGGTTCAATTCCGGCTTGGGTCACTGTCTGTGTGGAGTTTGCACGTTCTCCCCGTGTGTGCGTGGGTTTCCTCCGGGTGCTCCGGTTTCCTCCCACAGTCCAAAGATGTGCAGGTTGGATGGATTGGCCATTCTAGATTGCCCTTAGGTGTCCAAAAAGGTTAAGTTGGGTTACAGGGATAAAGGGGATCGGGTGGAGGTGTGGGACTTAAGTAGGGTGCTCTTTCCAAGGTCCGGTGCAGACTCGATGGGCCGAATGGCCTCCTTCTGCACTGTAAATTCTATAATATTACCTCATAAGTTAAGGCATCCAAACCTTTCACTCCTTCCTTTGCCTGCTCTGCATACGGAGTTTGACTCGGTTATTTCCAAACAGCTTATGTTGCTATTTTTGGTGCCCTGGAGTGTTTGAAGGGACTTAAGTCACAAATTCAGAACAGGAGCTGCAAAGAGAAAACAATGCCTCTTTTTTTGAGGAATTTCAGCACGCCGACCATGCAGATGTCTCGCAGATTGGTTTCAAATTATGTCAGTCGGATGCGGTGAGTGTTAGCTCAATGTCTGCGCATTTATTTATTTCCAGTATGTGTATTCTGCTCGTTAATCGAGTGGTGTCAATGGTGAATAAGAGTGCTGTTCCATGTTTAGCATGTAATAACTATATTGGGCTCTCTCCGACAAAGCAACGCACATGGCAAAGTAAAATTGCCTTCACCAGTGAGCCATGAATGTGTCGATTCCAATTTCGGGAGGATTCCGTAATGCACCCATGCAAACATTTCCATTTCCCACTCGAACTACATCTTTTGGCCTCAGTCTCAAGGTCAATTTTAGTTGCATAAAATGCAACTAGTGTCCTCCCCACTAATAAATAATAATCTTTATTGTCACCAGTAGGCTTACATTGCAATGAAGTTACAGTGAAAGTCCCTAGTCGCCACACTCCGGCGCCTGTTCGGGTACACGGAGAATTCAGAATGTCCAATTCACCCAACAGCACTTCTTTCGGACTTGTTGGAGGAAACCGGAGCACCCGGAGGAATCCCACGCAGACACGGGAGAACGTGTAGACAGTGACCCAGGCGGGAATTGAACCTAGGACCCTGGTGCTGTGAGGCCACGGTGCTAACCACTGTGCTACCCTATAAATAACTACAGATATCTGTAATGATCTAACATTACAGACTTCAGAAGGAATATAATATGGGCTCCCCCCCTCCCCCTCCCCCCCCCCTCCCCCCCCCCCTCCCCCCCTCTCCCCCCCCTCCCCCCCTCTCTCACCATCCCCCCTCTCTCACCATCCCCCCTCCTCCCCCTCTCCCCCCCCCCCCCTCCCTCCTCTCCCCCCTCCCCTCCCCCTTCCCCTCCCCTTCCCCTCCCCTCCCCCTCTCCCCTCCTCTCTCCCCCCCCCTCTCCCCTCCTCTCCCCTCCTCTCCCCCCTCCCCTCCCCCTCCCTCCCCCCTTCCCTCCCCCCTCCCCCCTCCCCCTCCCCCTCCCCTCTCCCCTCCCCCTCCCCCTCCCCTCCCCCTCCCCCCCTCCCCCTCCCCTCCCCTCCCCCTCCCCCTCCCCCTCCCCTCCCCCTCCCCCCTCCACCCTCCCCCTTCCACCTCCCCCTCCCCCTCCCCCCCCTCCCCTCCCCCCTCCCCCCCTCCCCCCTCTCCCCACCCTCCCCTCCCCTCCCCCTCCTCTCCCCCCTCCCCTCTCCCCCTCCTCTCTCCCCTCCCCCCCTTCTCCCCCCTCCTCCCCCTCCCCCCTCCCCCCCCTCTCCCCCTCCTCCCCCTCTCCCCCCCCCTCCTCCCCCTCTCCCCCCCTTCCCTCCCCCTCTCCCCCCCTTCCCTCCCCCTCTCCCCCCCTTCCCTCCCCCTCTCCCCCCCTTCCCTCCCCCTCTCCCCCCCCTTCCCTCCCCCTCTCCCCCCCTTCCCTCCCCCTCTCCCCCCCTTCCCTCCCCCTCTCCCCCCCCTTCCCTCCCCCTCTCCCCCCCTTCCCTCCCTCTCCCCCCCTTCCCTCCCCCTCTCCCCCCCCTTCCCTCCCCCTCTCCCCCCCCTTCCCTCCCCCTCTCCCCCCCTTCCCTCCCCCTCTCCCCCCCTTTCCCTCCCCCTCTCCCCCCCCCCCCCTTTCCCTCCCCCTCTCCCCCCCCTTCCCTCCCCCTCTCCCCCCCCCTTCCCTCCCCCTCTTCCCCCCCCTTCCCCCTCTCCCGTGCTGGACACATTGAACCATGCTGCTGGCCTGCCTTGGTCTGCTTTCAAAGCCAGCGATTTAGCCCTGTGCTAAACAGCAAGGGCAGCACGGTAGCATTGTGGATAGCACAATTGCTTCACAGCTCCAGAGTCACAGGTTCGATTCTGGAATTGGGTCACTGTCTGTGCGGAGTCTGCACATCCTCCCCGTGTGTGCGTGGGTTTCCTCCGGGTGTTCCGGTTTCCTCCCACAGTCCAAAGATGTGCAGGTTGGGTGGATTGGCCATGATAAATTGCCTTAGTGTCCAAAATTGACCGTAGTGTTGGGTGGATTGGCCATGATAAATTGCCCTTAGTGTCCAAAATTGACCGTAGTGTTGGGTGTGTTACTGGTTTTGGGGATAGGGTGGAGATGTTGACGATGGGTAGGGTGCTCTTTCCAAGAGCCTGGTGCAGACTCGATGGGCTGAATGGCCTACTTCTGCACTGTAAATTCTATGATCTAAGATACACAGCAGCCAGTTTGTGCACGGCAAAGTCCCACAAACAGCAATCTGATAGTTACCAGAGAACCTGCTCTTTTTAGTGATGTTGATTGAAGGATTGGCTCATCTGAAAGATGGCAAATCTGACATTCCAGTGCTCTGTAGCCCTGATGCATTGGAGCGTTAGCCTCTTGACTAAATAGTCAAGTCCAGAGTGGAGCTTGAGCCCACAAGCTTCTAACACCAGCAAATTACTACACACCACAGCTGACAGCACAAGGAAAGTATCTGCGAGGGCGAGCGCAACGTTGGCTCCACTGGGTCATTCAAATCGGTAAAGCGGTTCAATCCTTGCGGTTCCGTTTAACAAGGAGAGATATGTTTCTGGATTTTTTTAAGCCCAATTTTGGGTGCATTTCATTTTCCTGTAGTAGGCTCTCCTTCATGTCACATCCACCTCCGAACAGGAGAAAAGTTAGCAAACTGTCCCTGCCAGTGCTACTCTGTCACCATTCAGAATCTCAGTTTTACTTGGGCTGTGTGTGGTCAATTCCAGCCCCACTTCACCTGGTGCCACAACACAATTGAACTTAATAAATAATTCTGAGAAATACACCCAAAGTCTTTGGCCCTTGGTTGCCCAATAACTATAGTATCCAGGTTTGCAAATTTAAACACAATTAATTTTATTAATAACGATAATGAAAAATGCAGCAAATAAATCAGGTTAACTATTATCTAATTCCTAACCCCCTCCCACTTAAACCTGCCCCACTGTCATATACACACACACACCCACAAGGCCGACAAACACAGAGGGGAAAAGAGGGGTGTAAAATAATAAGTAACGGGATAAGCATCTTTGTTTCAGCTGGTGAGCTTCGAGCATGCCTTCCTTCAATCTATGCATACAGTTAGAAGTTTCTGCCTTCAGTCTGTAAAGATTTTTACTGTAGGTTCATGCAGATCTCTGCAGTCTCAGAAATACAGCAGCTATGTAGCTTTTCTGGAGAAAGCGAGAGCAGGTCCTTTCCTGAGCATCCAGGAACGAACTGTCCTTCCTTGGTTCTCTGAAAAAAACCTTCCCACTCGGGTAGGATCCAATCACTGCCTGTTACCGCGAGTACAGCCACCAGCTAACCAATCAAACCGAGTCCTACCGATTTCCTCAGGTGCCGAAAAGTCTGAATTCTACTCCAAAGCTAGCACAGCGTACTTTGTTGCGACTTTTGTTTAGTTGAAGAGTACCCAATTATTCTTTTTTCCCAATTGAGGGACAATTTACTGTGGCCAATCCACCTACCCTGCACATCTTGGGGTTGTGGGGGTGAAACCCACACAGACATGGGGAGAATGTGCAAACTCCACACGGACAGTGACCCAGGGCCGGGATTCGAACCCGGGTCCTTAGCGCCGCAGGCCCAGTGCTAACCACTACACCACGTGCCGCCCCATGTTGTGAATTTTGAGTAGCTCACTTTCACCTGCTCGAATTAAAGATGTACGTCCATGAAGCATCCATGGATCAACACACTAACAGCAACAATAAAGCGGAGAAAAGGGAATCAACAGGAAGGGAGCTTACAATGTTTCTGTTAATTTATGGGGCACACTGAGCATACTCACGATACCTTTAGAGCTGATGGCTATGCCGGCTGCCCCAAATGTAGGAGTTTGGCAAAAATGATTTGATATGCAATACATCAGACCACTGTGGAGTCTGTCGAGCATCCGATGCCTCTTGTGTATGCAGATTTGTTACTTCCCCTCTGGAAACGTGGACCGACTGTTGTAGTTCATATATGAAATATATTATTTTTGTATTGCAGCCACCTGCTTGAACTAAAGGAGGATGACGAAGCGTGCAGGAAGGCCCTGAGCTCTGGAGCCTTCCTTCTCTTTCACAGTCTCTCCCCACTTTTGCAGAGGAGTGAAAACAAATACACAGCGCCATTTGTGACAGCCTCAGGTACAAGTCAATTTAAATTTCAGGCCAAATTAAAAAGAGCAACTTGTAACTCATTCCCAGTGAGTTAGAGAAGACACTGCCAGAGTGAGACAGCAAAGAGTGAGTTTGGGAATTTGAATCTAGGTGGGAATTGAATCCAATCAAATTGATAAGGCAGTTTCTTTTAAATTTCAGGAGTTAAAATTAATTTAAATTAATCTAGAATTGTGCAGTGTAGGTTAACAAGGGCTGCCCACGACTTCCGGTTGCGGCGATGACCAGCTAAGCCGCACGTTTCGGCGGCTCCAGCTCGAACGGACCTTCGGGCTCTTTTAAGAGCCCCAAAGGGGAATTTTTTCGGGACGAAACCGGGTGTGGGGTGAGACAACTGGGAGTACCCCCCCCCCCAGCGAAAAAGAAAAATATCGGCGGCGGCCAGATCGCGAAGAATCCTCGAGGACAGGGGCAGAAGGATAAAGGAGCAAGATGGCGGCGGAGAGAGCCCAGGCGACATGGGGGCCGGACCAAGACGAATTTTTGAGACGGTGTGTGGAGCTGCTTAAGAAGGAGGTGCTGGCCCTGATGCTACAAGCAATTGAGGGGCTTAAGGAGGCACAAAAGACCCAGGAGATGGAGCTCCGCGTGGTGGAGCAGAAGGTGACGGACAACGAGGACGTGATCCTGGGCCTGGCGGTCAAAACGCAGATGCACGAGGCGCTCCACAAAAAGTGCATTGAAAGGATTGAAGTCCTAGAAAACAGATCACGGAGAAAGAACCTTCGGATCCTGGGTCTCCCCGAGGGAGTGGAAGGAGCGGACAGCGGGGCTTACGTGAGCACGATGCTGCGCTCGCTAATGGGAGCTGAGGGCCCCTTGGAAGTGGAAGGGGCCCATTGGGTCCCTGCGAGGAGACCAAAGGCGGGAGAACCACCTAGGGTGACGATCGTGTGATTTCATCGCTTCAATGACAGAGGTGGTTCTGAGATGGGCCAAAAAGGTACAAAGTAGTAGATGGGAGAATGCGGTGGTATGGGTATACCAGGATTGGAGTGCGGAGGTGGCGAGAAGGAGGGCGAGTTTTAATCGAGCCAAGGAGGTGCTACACAAGAAGAAGGTGAAGTTCGGGATGTGCAGCCGGCGCGACTGTGGATCACGCACCGGGAGAGGCATCACTACTTCGAAACGGCGGAAGAAGCATGGACCTTCATTAAAAACGAGAAACTGGATCAGAACTGAGGGACTGATGTTGGAGGGGAAACGACAATGCTGACGTATATAGAGATGTAAATTGGGGAGGGGGGGACACTAAGAAATGTGGGTGCCGGTGGGGGGGAAGAAGAGACATAGGCGGGGGATGGGGAATGGGAGTGGGGCGGCAGAGGGAGCTGCGCCACAAGGGGCGGGACGGCTCTAGAGAACACGGGGCTTATTGTTCTTGTTCCCGCGCCAGAAAGATGATGGCGGGAAGATAGGCGCAAGGTAGATGGGAGTTCCCCACACGGTGGGGGGGGGGGGGGGGTCAAGGAGAGAGCGGGACAAGCCGGGGTCAGTTGAAGTCAGCTGACTTTCGGAAGCAATATGGGGGGAGTAATCATGCTAGATAGGGATCTAGCGGGGGGCGGAGGGGGGGGGGGGGAAGGATAACTGGGTTGCTGCTGCAGAGATGGAAGAGGAACTGGTAAAAGAAAAGGTGGTCGGGGCGGGAATGCGCCGCCTGGGGAACGGGTGGGTGCGCGGAACCGGGACGTGGGACTGGCCTAGAGAGGGTGATGGCTAGTCGACAGGGGAGGGGGGCAGGCAGACCCCCAGTTCGGCTGATCACGTGGAACGTGAGAGGCCTAAATGGGCCGATTAAAAGGGCCCGAGTGTTCGCGCACTTGAAAGGACTGAGGGCAGACGTGGCCATGCTTCAGGAGACGCACCTGAAGGTGGCGGACCAAGTTAGGTTAAGGAAAGGATGGGTGGGACAGGTGTTCCGCTCAGGGTTGGATGCAAAGAACAGAGGGGTGGCCATACTGGTGGGGAAACGGGTGTCATTCGAAGCTAGGAACATTGTAGCAGACAGCGGAGGCCGATATGTGATGGTGAGTGGCAGACTGGAGGGAATGGAGGTCGTGTTGGTTAACGTATATGCCCCGAATTGGGATGATGCGGGATTTATGAAGCGGATGCTGGGACGTATCCCGGACCTGGAGGTAGGAAACCTGATAATGGGGGGGGGGACTTCAACACCGTGTTGGACCCAGGGTTAGATAGATCTAGATCTAGGACCGGAAGAAGGCCGGCAGCGGCCAAGGTGCTTGGGGGGTTTATGGACCAAATGGGGGGAGTAGATCTGTGGCGATTTGTTAGGCCGATGGCCAAAGAGTTCTCCTTCTTCTCCCATGTCCACAAGGTGTACTCCCGGATAGATTTCTTTGTTTTGGGAAGGTCACTGATCTCGAGGGTGGAAGGAACTGAGTACTCAGCCATAGCTGTTTCAGATCATGCCCCACACTGGGTGGACCTGGAACTAGGAGAGGAGAGGGAGCAGCGTTCACTCTGGCGACTGGATGTGGGATTACTGGCGGATGAGGGAGTCTGCGGAAGGGTGCGGGGATGTATCGAAAGGTACCTGGAGGCCAATGACGACGGGGAGGTCCGAGTGGGAGTAGTATGGGAAGCACTAAAGGCGGTGGTCAGAGGAGAGCTGATCTCCATCAGGTCCCACAAGGGGAAAATAGAGGCCAAGGAAAGGGAAAGACTACTGGGGGAGATTTTGAGGGTAGATAAAGAATATGCGGAGGCCCCGGATGAAGGACTATACAGGGAGAGGCGACGACTCCAGACGGAGTTCGACCTGTTGACCACAAGGAGGGCGGAGGCACAGTGGAGGAAGGCAGAGGGAATGAGATATGAATATGGGGAAAAGGCGAGTCGCCTGTTGGCCCATCAGCTGCGAAAGAGGACAGCGGCGAGGGAGATGGGGGGAATTAGGGATGAAATGGGAGCTACGGTGCGGAGAGCAGGGAAGATAAACGAGGTGTTTAAGACCTTTTACGAGAGACTATATAGGTCCCAACCCCCGGAGGGAAAAGAGGAAATGCGGCAGTTTTTGGACCAATTAAGGTTCCTGAGGGTGGAGGAGCAGGAGGTGGAAGGCCTGGGGGCGCCGATTGGGGTGGACGAGGTTACCAAGGGGCTGGGGAACATGCAGGCAGGGAAGGCCCTGGGACCAGATGGGTTCCCGGTGGAATTCTATAGAAAATATGTGGACTTGTTGGCCCCGCTGCTGGTAAGGACCTTTTAACGAGGTCAGAGAAGGGGGGACCCTACCCCCGACAATGTCGGAGGCGACGATATCGCTAATCTTGAAGCGGGATAAAGATCCGCTGCAGTGCAGGTCCTATAGGCCTATCTCACTGCTAAATGTGGACGCCAAGTTGCTAGCAAAGGTGCTGGCAACGAGGATAGAGGATTGTGTCCCGGGGGTGGTGCACGAAGACCAGACAGGGTTCGTAAAGGGGAGACAACTAAATGTCAACGTGCGATGGCTATTGGGGTGATAATGATGCCCCCAGCAGAGGGGGAGGCAGAGATAGTGGCGGCAATGGATGCAGAGAAGGCATTTGATAGGGTGGAGTGGGAGTATCTATGGGAGGTGCTGAGGAGGTTCGGGTTCGGGGAGGGGTTTGTCAGCTGGGTTAAACTCCTCTATGGGGCCCCAACGGCAAGTGTGGTCACAGGTCGGCAAATGTCGGAGTATTTTCGACTACACGGGAACAAGACAGGGATGCCCGTTGTCCCCATTACTGTTCGCGTTGGCAATTGAACCACTGGCCATAGCGCTGAGAGACTCCAGAAAATGGAGAGGGGTGGTTAGAGGGGGAGAGGAACACCGAGTGTCACTCTATGCGGATGACCTACTGCTGTATGTGACGGACCCAGTGGGGGGGATGACAGAGGTCATGCAGATATTGAGGGAGTTTGGAGATTTCTCGGGATATAGGCTTAACATGTGAAAGAGTGAGCTTTTTGTGATACACCCTGGGGACCAGAGTAGAGGGATAGATGGCCTACCGCTAAGGAGAGTGGAAAGAAACTTCCGATACCTGGGGATTCAGATAGCCAGGAGCTGGGGAACCTTACACAGACTCAATCTGACACGACTGGTGGAACAAATGGAAGAGGATTTCAAAAGGTGGGACATGCAGCCGCTGTCACTGGCGGGCAGAGTGCAGGCAATTAAGATGATGGTCCTCCCGAGGTTCCTATTTGTGTTCCAATGTCTCCCTATACTGATCACTAAGGCCTTCTTTAAATAAATAGATAGGAGCATCACAAGCTTTGTGTGGGCAGGGAAGGCCCCGAGGGTAAAGAGGGGGTTCCTGCAACGTAGCAGAGACAGAGGGGGACTGGCGTTGCCGAATTTGGGCGACTACCACTGGGCCGCCAACGTGGCGATGATTCGTAAATGGATGATAGAGGGAGAGGTAGCGGCGTGGAAAAGGTTGGAGATGAAGTCCTGCAAAGGGACGAGTTTAAAAGCGCTGGTGACGGGCAAACTACCGCTCTCCCCAAAAGAATTTACCACTAACCCAGTGGTGGCAGCAACATTAAGTATCTGGGGGCAATGGAGGCGACAGAGGGGTGTGCTGGGAGCCTCGGTGTGGTCCCCGATCAGGAACAATCATAGGTTTGCCCCAGGGAGGCTGGACGGAGGATTCCAGAGCTGGCACCGGGAAGGAATCAGGAGAGTGGGAGATTTACTTATAGATGGGACGTTTGCGAGCTTGGGAGCGCTTGAGGAAAAGTATGAGCTGCCTCGGGGAAATTTCTTTAGATATATGCAGGTGAGAGCACTCACGAAACAACTGGTGAGGGAATTTCCGCTGCTCTCGACACAAGGGATCCAGGACAGGGTGCTTTCGGGGGGGTGGGTCGGGGAGGGCAAAGTGTCAGAGATATACCGGGAGATGAGAGAAGAGGGGGAGGAGTTGGTGGGCGAACTGAAAGGAAAATGGGAAGAAGAGCTCAGGGAGGAGATTGAGGAGGGTTTGTGGGCTGATGCCCTAAGCAGGGTAAATTCCTCTTCCTCGTGTGCCAGGCTTAGCCTGATCCAATTTAAGGTGCTGCATAGAGCACACCTAACGGGAGCAAGGTTGAGCAGGTTCTTCGGAGTGGAGGACAAGTGTGGGAGGTGCGGGGGAAGCCCGGCGAACCACACATGTTTTGGTTGTGTCTGGCACTGGAGGGGTATTGGAGGGGAGTGACGGGAGTGATCTCAAAGGTGGTGAAGGTCCGGGTCAAGCCAGGCTGGGGGTTAGCTATGTTTGGAGTAGCGGATGAGCCGGGAGTGCAGGAGGCGAAAGAGGTCGATGTCGTGGCCTTTGCGTCCCTAGTAGCCCGGCGTAGGATTTTACTCATGTGGAAGGAAGCGAAACCCCCCGGACTGGAGGCCTGGATAAACGATATGGCGGGGTTCATAAAACTAGAGCAGATGAAGTTTGCGCTGAGAGGATCGGCTCAAGGGTTCACCAGACGGTGGCAACCGTTCCTCGACTACCTGGCGGAACGTTAGAGGGAAGATCGATGGCCAGCAGCAACCCAGGGGGAGGGGGGGTGGCGGAGGGGGGGGGGGTAATTTGTTTGGGTTTTTGGAGGGGGAGAGGGGGCGGGGGGGAGTATTACTTCGTGTTATTTGGTTAGTTTACCATGTTAGTTACACAATGTTATATTGCAGTTATCATGTTACCTTTATTTTAATTTTTTTGATTTGTAAGGGAAAAAAACTATGTTTGAAAACTTTAATAAAATATATATTTTTTTTAAAAACAAGGGCTGCCCACCCACTCACATAATTGGTTGGCAGTTAAGTGTCAGTCACTTTAATCAACTTTGATCTAAAAGCAGGTGGGGAGGGGAGTCAACTCAGGCCAAATTAAAAAGAGAAACTTGTAACTCACTCCGAGTGAGTTCTCGCAGTGAGCCAGAGAAGAGACAGCCAGAGTGAGACAGCAAAGAGTGAGTTTGGGAATTTGAATCTAGGTGGGAATTCGATGCTGGGTGTGGAGGAGGTGCTTTTTATCCCTGGTAAGTGACTGGTAAGTAGTTTTTCTTTTCATTGTCTAATTTATTTATTTTTTCTTTCGTTTTTTGGAAGTTTACCTAAGGTTTAAGACATAGCAGGAGATCTCAGACCCATGTAATGCTCCTCGTGTGCGATGTGGGAGCTTAGGGACACGTCCACAGTCCCTGGCTCCTTCACGTGCAAGAAGTGTGTCCAGTTGCAGCTCCTGTTAGACCGCTTGACGACTCTGGAGCTGCGGATGGACTCACTTTGGAGCATCCGCGATGCTGAGGATGTCGTGGATAGCACGTTTAGCAAGTTGGTCACAACGCAGGTGAAAAGTACTGAGGGAGATAGAAAATGGGTGACCAAAAGGCACAGCAAGAGTAGGAAGGCAGTGCAGGCGTCCCCTGCGGTCATCTCCCTGCAAAACAGATATACCACTTTGGATACAGTTGAGGGAGATGGCTCACCAGGGGAAAGCAGCAGCCAGGTTCATGGCACCGTGGCTGGCTCTGCTGCGCAGCTAGGCAGGAAGAAGAATGGCAGGGCTATAGTGATCGGGGAATAGACAGGCGGTTCTGCGGACGCAATTGAGACTCCAGGATGGTATGTTGCCTCCCTGGTGCAAGGGTCAAGGATGTCTCGGAGCCGCTGCAGGACATTCTGGGGGGTGGGGGGTGGGGGGTGAACAGCCAGCTGTCGTGGTGCACATAGGCACCAACGATATAGGTATGAAATGGGACGAGGTCCTACAAGCTGAATTCAGGGAGCTAGGAGTTAAACTAAAAAGTAGGACCTCAAAGGTAGTAATCTCAGGATTGCTACCAGTGCCATGAGCTAGTCAGAGTAGGAATGTCAGGATAGATAGGATGAATGCGTGGCTCGAGAGATGGTGCAAGAGGGAGGGATTCAAATTCCTGGGGCATGGAATCGGTTCTGGGGGATGTGGGACCAGTACAAACCGGATGGTCTACACCTGGGCAGGACTGGAACCAATGTCCTAGGGGGGGTGTTTGCTAGAGCTGTTGTGGGGGGTTGAAACTAATATGGCAGGGGGATGGGAACCGACGCAGGAAGTTGGAATGTAGTAAAACAGGGACAGAAATAAAAGGCAGTAAGGGGGAAAGTGTAAGGCAGAGAAGTCATAGTGAAAAATCAAAAAGGGCGCCAGTACAAGGTACAGTGACTGAGGGGAGCTCAGTGAATAGGACCAATAATACTAAAAGGAATAAAACGGGAAGTAAAAACATTAATTAAATGAAATGAAATGAAAATCGCTTATTGTCGCAAGTAAGCTTCAAATGAAGTTACTGTGAAAAGCCCCTAGTCGCCACATTCCGGCACCTGTTCGGGGAGGCTGTTACGGGAATCGAACCGTGCTGCTGGCCTGCCTGGGTCTGCTTTCAAAGCCAGCGATTTTGCCCTGTGCTAAACATGGTTAGCGACGCGGCAGGTTGTTACATGAAGATATGGGTTCAACGACAAGGAAAATTAGAAGAAACGTTAAGAGGAAATATAACTTAGGAGAGGTTATTGATCGAGGTGTTAAGATTCAAAACAGAGGTGAAAAAAAACCAACATAAGTGTACTTTACCCAAATGCTTGTAGTATTCGGAATAACGTAAATGAGTTGATGGCGCAAATCATCGTGAATGACTATGATTTAGTGGCCATAACTGAAACATGTGTTTTTAAAAAAAAAATATGTTTATTCAAAGCTTTTCCAACAAAAATTTTCAGCCAATTAAACCACCCCCGTAACAGAAAAGAGAAAGAGAAAAGAACAGAACATAAACATATCAATCAAACATACTACAGAACTTATACAATGGGTTTCTCCCGCACATAATAACCCTCCCATATGCTTTTTTACAAGTACCCCTAGGCAAAACCCCCTCCCCACCCGCCCAAATACCCCCCCCCCCCAAAAAAGAACCCCCCCCCTCCCTGGGTTGCTGCTGCTGTTGACCGACCTCATTCTAACGCGAGATAGTCCAGGAATGGTTGCCACCACCTGAAGAACCCCTGCGCAGACCCTCTCAAGGCAGACTTTATCCTCTCCAGCTAAATGAATCCTGCCATGTCATTTATCCAGGCTTCCACACTGGGGGGCTTCACGTCCTTCCACATGAGCAAGATCCTCCGCCGAGCTACCAGGGACACAAAGGCCAGAATACTGGCCTCTTTCGCCTCCTGCACTCCCGCTCGCCCGCCACCCCAAATAATGCCAGCCCTCAACTTGGCTTGACCTGGACTTTCACCACCTTGGACATAGTCTTCGCGAAACCCCTCCAGAACCCATCCAGTGCCGGGCACGACCCAGAACATGTGGACGTGATTCGCCGGGCTTCCCGAGCACCTCCCGCATCTGTCCTCCATCCCAAAGAACCTACTCAGCCTCGCCCCTGTCATATGCGCTCTGTGAATGACCTTAAACTGTTTCAGGCTGAGCCTGGCACATGAGGAAGAGGAATTGACCCTACTCAGGGCATCAGCCCACATACCCTCTTCAATCTCCTCCCCCACTCCTCCTCCCACTTGCCCTTCAGCTCCTCTACCGAAGCCTCCCCCTCTTCTTTTCATCTCCTGATATATCGCCGAAACCTTGCCTTCCCCGACCCATACACCCGAAATCACCCTGTTCTGAATCCCCTGTGTCGGGAGCAACGGGAATCCCCTCACCTGCCGCCTCACAAACGCCCTCACTTGCATATACCTGAACGCATTTCCCGGGGGTAACCCAAACTTCTCCTCCAGCGCCCCTAGGCTCGCCAACGTCCCGTCTATAAACAGGTCGCCCATCCTTCTGATCCCTGCCTGATGCCAGATCCGCAGCCCCCCCGTCCATCCTTCCTGGGACGAACCGATGATTCTCCCGGATCGGGGACCACACAGAGGCTCCCATCTCACCCCTATGTCGTCTCCACTGCCCCCAGATCTTTAGCGTTGCCGCCACCACCGGATTCGTGGTGTACCTTGTCGGCGAGAGCGGCAGCGGTGCCGTCACCAGCGCCCTCAGGCTTGTTCCTTTGCAGGACGCCACCTCCAACCTCTTCCATGCCGCCCCCTCTCCCTCTATTACCCACTTCGGGATCATCGCCACGTTGGCTGCCCAATAATAGTCACCCAGATTCGGCAACGCCTGCCCTCCCCTGTCCCTACTACGCTCCAGAAGCCCCCTTACCCTCGGGGTCTTGTTTGCCCACACAAAACCCATGATGCTCTTACCTACCCATTTTAAAAAAAGGCCTTGGTAATCATAATAGGAAGGCACTGGAACACAAAAAGAAACCTCGGGAGGACCATCATTTTAATCGACTGTACCCTGCCCGCTAGCGAGAGTGGCAATGCATCCCATCTTTTGAAGTCCTCCATCTGCTCCACCAGCCGCGTCAAATTAAGTTTGTGCAGGGCCCTCCAGCTCCTAGCTACCTGGATCCCCAAGTACCGAAAGCTCCTTTCCGCCCTCCTCAACGGTAGGTCGTCTATCCCTCTTCCCTGGTCCCCTGGATGCACCACAAAGAGCTCACTTTTCCCTACATTGAGCTTATAGCCCGAGAAGTCCCCAAACTCCCTTAGGATCCGCATGACCTCCACCATCCCCTCCACTGGATCTGCCACATACAGCAACAGGTCGTCTGCATACAGCGACACCCGATGCTCCTCTCCCCCTCGGACCACCCCCCTCCATTTCCTGGACTCCCTTAATGACATGGCCAAAGGCTCAATTGCTAATGCAAACAACAGGGGGGACAAGGGCAGCACGGTAGCCTTGTGGATAGCACAATTGCTTCACAGCGCCAGGGTCCCAGGTTCGATTCTGGCTTGGGTCACTGTCTGTGCGGAGTCTGCACATCCTCCCTGTGTGTGCGTGGGTTTCCTCCGGGTGCTCCGGTTTCCTCCCACAGTCCAAAGATGTGCAGGTTAGGTGGATTGGCCATGATAAATTGCCCTTAGTGTCCAAAATTGCCCTTTGTGGTGGGTGGGGTTACTGGGTTATGGGGATAGGGTGGCGGTGTTGACCTTGGGTAGGGTGCTCTTTCCAAGAGCCGGTGCAGACTCGATGGGCCGAATGGCCTCCTTCTGCACTGTAAATTCTATGTAAATTCTATGTTACTAAGGGGCACCCCTGCCTCGTCCCTCGGTACAGCCGAAAATACTCCGACCTCCGCCGATTCGTAGCCACACTCGCCATCGGGGCTCCATATAGGAGCTTAACCCACCTGATTAACCCCTCCCCAAACCCAAACCTCCGCAACACTTCCCAGAGATACTCCCACTCCACCCGGTCAAAGGCCTTCGCCGTGTCCATAGCTGCCACTATCTCCGCCTCTCCCTCCACCGAGGGCATCATAATCACATTGAGGAGCCTCTGCACATTGGTGTTTAGCTGCCTGCCCTTTACAAATCCCGTCTGGTCCTCATGAATCACCCCCGGGACGCAGTCCTCAATTCTCGTAGCCAGCACTTTTGCCAGCAACTTAGCATCCACATTGAGGAGCGAGATCGGTCTATACGACCCACATTGCAGTGGGTCCTTGTCCCGCTTCAGGATCAGAGAGATCAGCGCCCCGGACATTGTCGGGGGCAGGGTCCCCCCCTCCCTTGCCTCATCAAAAGTCCTCACTAGCAACGGGGCTAACAGGTCCGCATACTTCCTGTAAAACTCAATCGGAAACCCATCTGGCCCCGGGGCCTTCACCGCCTGCATGCTCCCCAGTCCTTTAACCAGCTCGTCCAACCCAATCGGCGCCCCCAAACCAGCCACCTCCTGCTCCTCCACCCTCGGGAACCTCAGTTGATCTAGAAATCGTTGCATCCCCTCTTCACCCGCTGGGGGCTAAGATCTGTACAGCTCCTCATAAAAGTCCTTAAATGCCTCATTTACTTTCACCGCACTCCGCACATTAGTTCCCCTGCTATCCTTAACTCCACCTATCTCCCTCGCTGCCATCCTCTTACGGAGCTGATGTGCCAGCATCCGGCTCGCCTTCTCCCCATACTCGTACGTCGCCCCCTGTGCTTTCCTCCACTGTGCCTCTGCCTTCCCTGTGGTCAACAGGTCAAATTCCATCTGGAGACTTCGCCGCTCCCTAAGTAGTCCCTCCTCGGGGCCTCTGCATATCTCCTGTCCACCCTTAGGATCTCCCTCACTAACCTCTCCCTTTCCCTGCCCTCTCTCTTCTCCCTGTGAGCCCTGATGGAGATTAACTCTCCCCTGACCACCGCCTTCTGCGCCTCCCATACTACCCCTACCTGCACCTCCCCGTTGTTGTTGGCCTCCAAATATCTTTCAATGCACCCCTGCACCCTCCCGCACACCTCCTCATCCGCCAGTAATCCCTCATCCAGACGCCACAGCGGGCGTTGGTCCCTCTCCTCTCCTAACTCCAGCTCCACCCAGTGCGGGGCGTGGTCTGAGATAGCTATGGCCGAGTACTCTGTTCCCTCCACTTTCGGGACCAGCGCCCGACTCAAAACAAAAAAATCTATCCGGGAGTAGGCTCTGTGTACGTGAGAAAAAAAAAGAAAATTCCCTGGCCAGGGGCCTAGCAAATCTCCACGGATCAACTTACTGAAACATGGTTAAAGGATGGTCACGACTGGGAGTTAAATATCCAAGGGTATCAAACTATTCGGAAGGACAGAGTGGATGGTAAGGGAGGTGGTGTAGCTCTGTTATTTAAGGATGACATCCGGGCAATAGTAAGGGATGACATCGGTGCTATGGAGGATAAGGTTGAATCCATTTGGGTGGAAATCAGGAATAGTAAGGCGAAAAAGGTCACTGATAGGAGTGGTCTATAGGCCACCAAATAGTAACATTATGGTGGGGCAGGCAATAAACAAAGAAATAACGGATGCATGTAGAAATGGTACAGCAGTTATCATGGGGGATTTTAATCTACATGTCGATTTGTTTAACCAGGTCGATCAAGGCAGCCTTGAGGAGGAGTTTATAGAATGTATCCGCGCTAGTTTCCTAGAACAGTATGTAATGGAACCTACGAGGGAACAAGCGGTCCTAGATCTGGTCCTGTGTAATGAGACAGGATTGATTCATGATCTCATAGTTAGGGATCCTCTCAGAAGGAGCGATCACAATATGGTGGAATTTAAAATACAGATGGAGGGTGAGAAGGTAAAATCAAACACTAATGTTTTGTGCTTAAACAAAGGAGATTACAATGGGATGAGAGAAGAACTAGCTAAGGTAGACTGAGAGCAAAGACTTTATGGTGAAACATTTGAGGAACAGTGGAGAACCTTCCAAGCGATTTTTCACGGTGCTCAGCAAAGGTTTATACCAACAAAAAGGAAGGACGGTAGAAAGAGGGAAAATCGACCGTGGATATCTAAGGAAATAAGGGAGAGTATCAAATTGAAGGAAAAATCATACAAAGTGGTAAAGATTAGTGGGAGACTAGAGGACTGGGAAATCTTTAGGGGGCAACAGAAAGCTACTAAAAAAGCTATAAAGAAGAGTAAGATAGATTATGAGAGCAAACTTGCTCAGAATATAAAAACAGATCGTAAAAGTTTCTACAAATATATAAAACAAAAAAGAGTGGCCAAGGTAAATATTGGTCCTTTAGAGGATGAGAAGGGAGATTTAATAATGGGAGATGAGGAAATGGCTGAGGAACTGAACAGGTTTTTTGGGTCGGTCTTCACAGTGGAAGACACAAATAACAGGCCAGTGACTGATAGAAATGAGGCTATGACAGGTGAGGACCTTGAGAGGATTGTTATCATTAAGGAGGTAATAATGGGCAAGCTAATGGGGCTAAAGGTAGACAAGTCTCCTGGCCCTGATGGAATGCATCCCAGAGTGCTAATAGAGATGGCTAGGGAAATTGCAAATGCACTAGTGATAATTTACCAAAATTCACTAGACTCTGGGGTGGTCCCGGCGGATTGCAAATGAGCAAACGTGACACCACTGTTTAAAAAAGGAGGTAGGCAGAAAGCGGGTAATTATAGGCCAGTGAGCTTAACTTCGGAAGTAGGGAAGATGCTGGAATCTATCTTCAAGGAAGAAATAGCGAGGCACCTGGATGGAAATTGTCCCATTGGGCAGACGCAGCATGGGTTCATAAAGGGCAGGTCGTGCCTAACTAATTTAGTTAAATTTTTTGAGGACATTACCAGCGCGGTAGATAACAAGGAGCCAATGGATGTGGTATATCTGGATTTCCAGAAAGCCTTTGACAAGGTGCCACACAAAAGGTTGCTGCATCAGATAAAGATGCATGGTAGAGGGGTCAATTACGAGGGGGCATAGGTTTAAGGTGCGAGGGGTAAGGTTTAGAGTAGATGTACGAGGCAAGTTTTTTACACAGATGGTAGTGGGTGCTTGGAACTCGATGCCGGAGGAGGTGGTGGAAGCAGGCACGATAGTGACATTTAAGGGGCATGTTGACAAATACATGAATAGGATGGGAATAGAGGGATACGGACCCAGGAAGTGTATAAGATTGTAGTTTAGTCGGGCAGCATGGTCGGCACGGGCTTGGAGGGCCGAAGGGCCTGTTCCTGTGCTGTACCTTTCTTTTGTTCTTTGTTCTAGTAGCATGGATAGAGGATTGGTTAATTAATAGAAAGCAAAGAGTGGGGATTAATGGGTGTTTCTCTGGTTGGCAATCAGTAGCTAGTGGTGTGCCTCAGGGATCAGTGTTGTGCCCACAATTGTTCACAATTTACAAAGATGATTTGGAGTTGGGGACCAAGGGCAATGTGTCCAAGTTTGCAGATGACACTAAGATGAGTGGTAAAGCAAAAAGTGCAGAGGATACTGGAAGTCTGCAGAGGGATTTGGATAGGCTAAGTGAATGGGCTAGGGTCTGGCAGATGGAATACAATTTTGACAAATGTGAGGTTATCCATTTTGGTAGGAATAACAACAAAAGGGATTATTATTTAAATGATAAAATATTAAAACATGCTGCTGTGCAGAGAGACCTGGGTGTGCTAGTGCATGAGTCGCAAAAAGTTGGTTTACAGGTGCAACAGGTGATTAAGAAGGCGAATGGAATTTTGTCCTTCATAGCTAGATGGATGGAGTCTAAGATTAGGGAGGTTATGCTGCAATTGTATAAGGTGTTAGTGAGGCCACACCTGGAGTATTGTGTTCAGTTTTGGTCTCCTTACTTGAGAAAGGACGTACTGGCACTGGAGAGTGTGCAGAGGAGATTCACTAGGTTAATCCCAGAGCTGAAGGGGTGGGATTACGAGGAGACGTTGAGTAGACTGGGACTGTACTCGTTGAAATTTGGAAGGATGAGGGGGGATCTTATGAAACATATAAAATTATGAAGGGAATAGATAGGATAGATGCGAGCAGGTTGTTTCCACTGGCGGGTGAAAGCAGAACTAGGGGGCATAGCCTCAAAATAAGGGGAAGTAGATTTAGGATTGAGTTTAGGAGGAACATCTTCACCCAAAGCATTGTGAATCTATGGAATTCCTTGCCCAGTGAAGCAGTAGAGACTCCTTCATTAAATGTTTTTAAGATAAAGATAGATAGTTTTTTGAAGAATAGAGGGATTAAGGGTTATGGTGTTCGGGCCGGAAAGTGGAGCTGAGTCCACAAAAGATCAGCCTTGATCTCATTGAATGGCGGAGCAGGCTCGAGGGGCCAGATGGCCTACTCCTAGTTCTTATGTAAGCACTGCGGAATAATAAGATACATGGGGTCTGTGTCAATTCCTTATCAAAAATTGAAAATGGGTGCATAAGAGACTGCATACGCCAGGATAAAACAATATCCATCTCCTCTTACATTGGGCAATCTTTTAGCAAGGGTTTCCATAGAACCATTTGGCCCATCGAATCTGCACCAACCCTCCAAAAGAGCCCCCTACCTACAGGCTCTTTCCCCATAACCTGTACGTCTTTGGACACTAAGGGGCAATTTAACATGGCCAATCCACCGAACCAGCGCATCTTTGGACTGTGGGAGGAAACTGGAGCACCTGGAGGCAACACACACAACACGGTGAGAACATGCAAATTGCACAAAGTTACCCAAGGCTGGAATCAAACCAGGAGCCGGATTCTCCGATATCGGCGCGATGTCCACTGACCGGCGCCAAAAACGGCGCGAATCAGTCCGGCATCGCGCCGCTCCAAAGGTGCGGAAGTCTCCACATCTTGAGCGGCCGAGCCCTCACCTTGAGGGGCTAGGCCCGAGCCGGACTGATTTCCGCCCCGCCAGCTGGCGGGAAAGGCCTTTGGTGCCCCGCCAGCTGGCGCGAAACTGACTTTGCCAGGCGGCGCATGCGCGGGAGCGTCAGCGGCCGCTCACGGCATCCCCGCGCATGCGCAGTGGAGGGGGTCTGCATGCGCAGTGGAGGAGGAGACCATGGCGAAGGCGGAAGGAAAAGAGTGCCCCCATGGCACAGGCCCGCCCGTGGATCGGTGGGCCCCGATCGCGGGCCAGGCCACCGTGGGGGCACCCCCCGGGGCCAGATCGCCCGCGCACCCCCCCCCCCAGGACCCGAAGCCCGCCCGCGCTGCCGTGTCCCGCCGTCCCAAAGGTGGTTCAATCCACGCCGGCTGGCGTGGGTTGACAGCGGCGGGACTTCGGCCCATCGCGGACCGGAGAATCGCCGGGGGATTCCTGCTGACTGGCGCGGCGCGATTCCCGCCCCCGCCGAATCTCCGGTGGCGGAGAGTTCGCGACACGGCGGGGGCGGGATTCACGCCGGCTCCCGGCGATTCTCCGACCCGGTGGGGGGTCGGAGAATCGCGCCCCAGGTCCCTGGCACTGAGATGCAGCATTGATACCTCAAGGTTTCAAGGAAGGAAGACTCTCCCTCCCTATCACTTCATCCCCTGTCCTCCAAGAAATTGAGTTGACAGAACAATACAAGATCTGTCTACAAGTCATATATCAATGATTGTGTAAAATGCCCATGTTGATGTGAGCAGGGTCTCACAATAAAAAACAAAACTTTAGAGTACCCAATTCATTTTTCCCATTTAAGGGGCAAATTAGCATGGCCAATCCACTTACCCTGCACATCTTTGGGTTGTGGGGGCGAAACCCACACAAACAAGGGGAGAATGTGCAAACTCCACATGGACAGTGACCCAGAGCCGGGATTGAACCTGGAACGTCGGCGCCGTGAGGTAGCAGTGCTAACCACTGCGCCACCGTGCTGCCCTCGGGTCTCACAATTTGTTCTGAATTGCAGGATTAACGCAGGATCACTACTTGCAACTTTGGGTGGTTCTTGCATTTAGAAACAGGAAGAGGTCACCAAGAGGGTTGTGAATCTTTAGAACCCCAGTGGGTTGTGGACGCTCCAACATTGAGTATATTGAAGACTGAGATCGATTAATTTAGATTTTCTTTTTCAAATTTGTGGGATGTGAGCATCAGTGGCAAGCCCAGCATTTATTATTCATTCCAAATTGTCCTTAAAGTGGGTGGGGGCACAGCATCTTTTTGAACCACCACTGTTTCTGGAGTGGTTTGATACAACTGAGTTGTATGTACTTGACTGTTTCAGGGCGTAGTTAAGGGCCAACCACTTTGCTGTAGGTCTGGACTTACATAGAGGGCAGACTGGGCAAGAACCTCAGCTGTCCTCCTCTGAAGTGTGCCAGAGGTGGTATTAGTACAATCCAGTGGATTCATGATCATCATGACTGATGTTGGTGTTTTTTATTCCAGATTTATTAATTCATTGCATTCAAATGTCGCCAACTGGCATGGTGGGGTTTGAACTTGTGTCCTTGAACAATGCTGTCTTAAACAAGGTATCTTCCCTTCCAGAGCTGAATGGAATTCTTCAGAATCTGAATCAGAAGGAGAAATATATGGAGGAGTCGGTGCTGATTGGCTGTACAGAAAATCATGTGCCACAATTTGCTCTTGATCTGGGTAAAACTATACTGCACGGGCCTGTTTTTGAAATGAATGTAGCCTTACAGACAGTAACACTGTAGTTATGTACCTTTGCTACACTGCCATACATAACATGATTGGAGTTAAATGTATACATTCCTTTATCGACACGCATTTTGGGAGTTTTTTTAATGTAACATCATTGTATAGATCTTGGTATTTGCAGCGTACTCTGAGACAGATGGGTCAGATTACATTATTTGCTTGCTCCGCATTCATGCAACTCTGTTTTTCTTCATTTACATGCACACATTACATGAAATGAGGTGGAAGTAGATTCAATAACAACTTCCAAAAGGCATAGGATAAATACTTAAGGGAAGAAAATGGCACAGCTACAGGGAAAGTGGGATAAATTGGATAGCTCTTTCAAAGAGCTGGCACTGAGGGGTTGGAACAAATGGCCATCTCCTGTGCTGTATCATTCTGTGATCGACCTCTTCTGTTTGCTCCTCATGTAAGTAATCAACCCTCTTGCCAAAGTCCCCTCCATCAAAAATGTGTGGGCTGGATTCTCCGATTTGAAGACTAAGAAGGATGAGGGGGGATCTTATTGAAGCTTCAGGATACTGCGTGGCCTGGATAGAGTGGACGTGGAGAGGATGTTTCCACTTGTAGGAGAAACTAGAACCAGAGGGCACAATCTCAGACTAAAGGGACGATTCTTTAAAACTGAGATGAGGAGGTATTTCTTCAGCCAGTGGGTGGTGAATCTGTGGAACTCTTTGCTGCAGAAGGCTGAGGAGGCCAAATCACTGAGTGTTCTTAAGACAGAGATAGATAGGTTTTTGATCAATAAGAGGATCAGGGGTTATGGGTAGAAGGCAGGAATGGGGATAAGAAAAATATCAGCCATGATTGAATGGCAGAGCAGACTCGATAGGCCGAGTGGCCTAATTCTGCTCCTATGTCTTATGGTCTTATGCTCACGCAGGCATGGGAACAGTGGCGTTTTACACCAGAAAAAGCGGCGCACATGCTGCGTATGGTGGGGGTGGGCAAGCAGGCATGCAGCATAAAACTCCCAGCTTTAGCTGCGGATACGGTCGGAGAATTGCCGGGTCCGTGGCCGCGCATGCACACGGCAGCGGCCTGCAGTGGCCACGCCGTGCAACATGGCGCCAGCCGCCCGCGGACCTGGCCTGCCAAAAACTTTGACCAGGCTCCCCACCCCCGGACCACCCGCGGAACACCTTCCCCCTCCTGACTGTGGCGGGCTGGACTCAGTCTGCAGCCACCATGCCAGGTTCACGAAAATAAATAGCATGAGTGACCCACGCCGTTGGGAACTCGGCCCATCGGGGACGGTGCATCGGGGGAGGGCCTCGGGTGACTTGCCCGCCCCAGATTTTGGCGCAAACGGGGATTCTCCGGCTGATCGCCGAACACGATTTCGGCGTCGGAGACCAGAGAATCCCGCCCCATGTTTTCTTTGTGTTCCTTATCTAGCTCGTCTCCCTTCCCCGCTTGTTCTTTGTTCACCAAAATCCACACTTGCATCAAACTCTTCTTTATTCCTTTGTTTCAATTCCCTTCTCAACTGCACCTTGTGAGTCTCGAGTGGCATAATGGCCTGAAAGGCTATGAAGGTAATCACTTTGCAAAAACAGTAAAAGCTAGAAACATTTGGGGCCATTACAATGCCACTGCCGTTAACACGTTTGACAAAGGATGATGTTCTAACAACCTGTGCGCTTAATTGCAGGTAGAATTGAAAAGGTCAAAGCGGAATCAGTTCTGAAGGGAACATTTGTTGATTTGCGGAAAGCCTTCTTCCTCTTGGATGGAAAGGATGCTCCCTTGCTGTCCCAGGTAGAACATAAACTTTGGCAAACTTTGAAATTGGGAAAACTTTTTTCATCCATTATTTCCATTCAGGAGCAAGAGTCAGATTTAGACATTTTGCTGTAACACATTCATCTTGGAGTGGGTGCGGTAAGCACAGTCTTGCTGTGTACTGACAAGGGTCAGGGTCTTGTCTTAGCTGCATATTTTGTGAGTTTTGCAGCACCTTGGTACCTCTCATTCATTTGGTTGTTTTGGGATATTATCCAGTGACTCTGAAGTTGAATTGGCCGTTCCATCACAGTTCTAACAAGGCCAGCGGCTTACCGTAGTTTGTACCTTCGCATTCTTCCCTGAGATTAGTGTGAAAGTAATATTAGAATTCACTGACTGACCAACAATGAGCACTTTTTCCATGGCCGTAACCATCTTAAAAACCAACAAATGGGCAGGTTTTTCTGGACTCTCACAGCTCATTCGATGGGGAAATGGGTTTGCCTCTCCCACATCCTAGAATTCCCAAACCAAAACTTTGGTCTGCCTTGCCGTTTCAAACCTTATTATTAATGCGAAGAGTGTGGATATCGCTGGGAAGATCAGCATTTATTGCTCATCCCTTTTTACCCGTGAGAATGTGGCTGTGAGCTGACTTGCTCAGCCATTTCAGAGGGCAGTTAAGAATCAGCCAAAATGCAGTGGGCGTGGAGCCATAAGGAGGCCAGACAGGGTAAGGGACACAGATTTAAATCTTCATAAAGGGCATTAGAGAGCTAGATGGAGTTTTAGAACAATCTAGTGGTTTCATGTTCTTCATTTATACCAATGTTTTTATTCCAGATTTATTTCATTAATTGGATTAAATTCACAGACTACTATAAAACCATAAGTTTAGTTAGGCCATTCAGCCCATCAAGTTTGCTCTGCCATTAATGAGATCATTACTCCACTTTCCTGCCTTATCCCCATAACCCTTGGTTCCCTTACCCGTCTATCTCAACTTTGAACATGCTTATCGACCTAACCTTTACAGCCCGCTGCGGTAAAGAATTCCACAGATTTGCCACCTTCTGAGAGAAGACATTCCTCCTCATCTCTGTCTTAAATGGTGACCCCTTACTCTGAGATTATGCCCTCTGGTCCTAGACTCTCCCACAAGGGGAAACAACGTCTCAGCATCTACAGTGTCAAACCCCTGAGAATCCGATATGTCTCGCATTCCTCTAAAATCCAATGAGTACAGGCCCAACCTACTCAAACCTCTCCTCATAAGAAAACACCTCCATAGATAAGGGGACCAAAACTGTTCACAGTATTCCAGGTGTAGTCTAACTAGTACCTTCTATAATTTTAGCAGGAATTCCCTATATTTACACTCCATTCTCTTTGAAATAAAGACCAACATTCCATTTGCCTTCCCAATTACCTGCTGAACTTGCGTGCTTGCTTTTTGTGATTTATTCACGAGGACCCCCAAATCCCTCTGTGCTGTAGCTTTCTGCAGTCTCCATTTAAATAATATTCAGCTCCTTTATTCTTCCTACCAAAGTGCGTAACTTCACATTTTCCTATATTATAATTTAATCTGCCAAGTTTTTGCTCAATCATTTCCACTGTCTGTATCCCTCTGTAGACTCTTTGTGTTTTCCTCACCACTTCGCATCCCACCTATTTTGTGTCACAGCAAACTTGGCAATATACATTCATTTCTCTTGTCCAAGTCATGCTGTGGTGGGATTTTAATTCATCCCTCTAGGAGGTTATTGGTCCGTTTACATAACCACGATGGTCACACTCTGTTTCTTATTCCGAGGTGGGAATGCAAACCACTTAACCAGGGGCTCACTCCACACTGGCTTATAGCAGCTGAATAAGTCACATTCCATTTTGTTACATAGAATTCAGGATTTTAACCTTTGGTGATTGCATTCGGCATTCGACTTTATTTTCCCCTTAAAACGATAAATCTTTAAACATCACTACTGTGCATGTCGACAGGTGATGAGATCAATCTATCTTTATTGCACGCATTGTATTTATTTGTATACCAAAATGTTCATAATCCTTATAATTTTTGCATTCTTATTTTAATTGTCTGCACCTGTTATGAATTATAATTAATTTATTTGTATCGTCATCACAATTTGGCACCTATCACTATGAAGATTCTTCAATAAACCAATTATCTATCCATCTTTATTCTTGTGAAATTCTGATGTGTGACTGTCTCCTTTACTGGTCGGCCCTTTGTAGCATTGCTTTAAAATATTGACAAATGTTTGCTGTCTGATTTTTATCAGCTTTGCTTTACGGTTAAGAACGTCCTTCTCGAGTTTGCATTGTACGTTCTGAGGTTTCGGTCTGGGCTTGTACTTCAGATCAGACTGCATGTCTGGACATACCGAGACAATAATGGATGTATTTTAGGCACAGGGCCTTCTCCGCTGGCACAGCACACATCTCTACTGCAGTAGAACGGGACACCCTACACAGAAGAATGTGTCAGGCAGCAAACGTGTCTGTAGCACAGAAGAAATAATCTACTACCCACAGGTAACCACTTGAGCATTCAGCTCGCTTTCTTCTACTTCGCTTAATCCTTTCTTCATCTTCTTGCTTTGTATAATATACCCTGTATTCCCACTGTGTACATTGTGGGAGTCCTTCCTGTTTACATCCTTCGTTCCCATTTATTTTTATTATTTTGGTCTGTGGACCCGTAATCGGGATGTGCTTTTACGCAGAAGACTCAAAGTGAAACAGCTTGCTTGCCAAGGCACTGTTCCCAGGTTTTGTGTTTTGGAGAGAAGAAACCAGACTCCTCGGCACCGAGTGGACCTTACAAACCAGGTTGTGGAGGGGCTCGCTTGATTGGTTAACTGGCAACCAGTGCACTGGCCAGGGACAGTGTTCTGCCTACCAACAGTCAGTGATTGGTTCCTGCGGGATGCTTTCTGAGAGAACCCAGCAGACGTGTTTAGACCTGGGAAGGGAAAGGAGCGCTCTCCCTCTCCTGCTTGCTGAAGTGAAAGAACTGCTCTATTGTTCTGAAAGCAGTGAGTGTGTCTGGCGCAGCTTTTGCTGTGAACCTGAAATGGTGCTGAGGTCTGCAGAGAAAGTAGACAACCTTGCCGGAGAAAACCATCTCAAGCCTAGAAGGAAGAAGTACCAAAATGAAATCCTGAACTTCAGAAAGACATTGCCTGGAAGTCATCCCAGTCCATCAGGGATCCTTATCCTTTTTTTTCTTAATATGTAATTTCCCCCCCCTTCCCTCACCCTTTCCCCTCATGTTTGTGTGTGTGTGTAGAGTGGGCGAGTTAGAAAGGGAGGTGTTGGGAAAGGGGTAGTAGATAGTTATATTTTCTGTCCAGTTAATTATGATACTGTACATAATAAAATATTACTTGTGCTTTAAAATTACAAGCCTGTAGTTTATTGGGCTCAACCAAGGACCTCGGGTATTTAATATAAAATCTAATTTCACCTGTGCTGTGACTCCAGGTCAAGTGGGGGGGGGAATTGACCGTGCACTAGCACAGGGTGTCATGACAACATTATCTCCTTGTACCCAAGCACTGTGTAATATATGCATTTACTAATTTCCTTGCTTAGCCTGAGTTAATGGTATTCACAATGCAACCTGGGTGAATTGACACTCGCTTCCCTCTCGGGCTGTGTGACCCACAACCATGCCTGGTTCTACCGTTCAAAACATTCAGATTATCAAAGGAGCAACTACTGTTTTTGAATTGTTATTACTGTTTTTTTAAAATTCTAAATCAACGGCAAACATTTCTACAACTATCTGCTAAGGTACTTTGTGCGACTCCTTATTTAACAGGTGTCTCCTGTAATCATCGTGCTGGTATCTGATGGAGCACGGTGCCTGCTGGCACGCCAGGAATCATTTCCTCCTGGAATGTACAGCGCCCTTGCTGGATTCTGTGATATTGGTAATTGGCCTTTCTTACAGATTCTTACAGATAATGTAATGTGCAAGATTGTGCAAAGAGAAGGGATCCAATTTGATTTTACTATGATGGATTTTTTGGTCCTTCTATCATCTGAATTATTTCCAAAAGCTTTTTCTAATTTGATTGTGAGGAGACACCGTAAGGAAATCCTTGACAACAGTCTCCTCGTGTGGAAATACCTGGCCTCTGTTTGGCGTCTCACTCGGATAGCATGGTGGTTAGCACTGTTGCTTCACAGCTCAGGGTCCCAGGTTCGCTTTGCGCTTGGGTCACTGTCTGTGCGGAGTCTGCACGTTGTCCCCGTGTCTCCGTGGGTTTCCTCCGGGCGTTCTGGTTTCCTCCCGAAAGTCCCGAAAGACGTGCTTGTTAGGCGAATTGGACATTCTGAATTCTCCCTCAGTGTAGGGAGTCCCGAACAGGCGTCGGAGTGTGGCGACTCGGGGATTTTCATAGTAACTTCATTGCAGTGTTAATGTAAGCCTATTTTTGACACTAATAAAGATTATTATGATATATGGGGAACTTGACATGAACAGGGAATGATAGGCAAAGAATCAGAGCGCTGATCCAGGCCATTCGTACCACCTGTTCTGTTCTGCCACATACGCTCAGAACACCCGTACCACAACAATTTATCTCATCCTGTCAGCATATCCTTCTACTCCCTTCCCTCTCGTGCTGTTTATCTAGCTTCTCCTCAAAACTATCAATGCTATTCCTCTCAACTACTCCTTAAGATAATGAGTTCCACTCTCTGTGTAAAGAGGTCACTCCTGAATTCTCAGTTTGAATTACTGGTGACATCTTGTATTTATAGTCCCTGTTTTTGTCACCCCTACGAGAGAGAACCTATTTTCCATCTCTACCTGATCAAACTTTTGTAATCTATGAGGTCACCCTCCACCTTGTCTTAATTTTAGAGAAAAGAACCCCAGCCTCTTGAGCCTATCCTGACAAGTATATTCCTCAGTTCTGATATCATTCTATGAATCATTATTACACTTCCCACGGTGCCTTTATATCCTTTCTGTAATCTAGTTATCAGACCTGTGCACAGTACTCCGTGTGGCCTAGCTAAGGTTCAATACAAGTTTAACATAGCTTTGCTGCTTGCCAATTCTCCCCCTTTAAAAATAAACCCCTATTCTTGGTTTGCTTTTATTTCTGACCTTCATATTCTGAGTTACTCCTAGTGAGTTTTGTATCTGTATCCCTGGCTCCCTTTGCTCCTCTACCTCATTTAAACTCTTAGGTCCCAATTAGCTTGAGCCCTTATTACTCTTGCTGTCAAAATGTGACAACTTCTTCTGAGACAGTGCCGGGGAACCGAGACTTCCTTCTGCTCCGGAGTTGTGGGTCCTGAGGTGACTAAAAAGTTCATTGCTGGATCCGTACACTCCGCCACGGGTGGGACAGGTAGTGTTTGATGAGGTGGCTAATGTCCGCTCCCTCTGCTCTTTGCGCTTGGCCTCCACCCGGACCTGTTGGAGATGTTCAAAATGGTTGACACCTTGGATATTTCCTCCCCAGTTTGGATGGTCACGAGCATTTTTTTCAGGAACTTCACTGAAATGTTTCCTTTACCCTCCTGGTAACCAGTTGTAATGAAACTCAGAGTAGAGAGCTTGTTTTGGATATCTCCTGTCAGGCATGCAGACGATGTCGCCCACCCAGTGTAACTGATTAACCATAAAGAGTGCCTTGATAGTCGGATCCCCCCCCCCCCCCCCCCCCCCCCAGGACGGCACCCGCACACTTACCTTCCAGGTCCCGCCGTGTGTGAGGTGAGTAATCCACGTCGGCCCATCGGGGCCCGGAGAATCGCCGGGGGGGCCGCTGCCATCGGCCCCCGACCTGCGTGGCAGGAATCCCGGCGGCGCCCGAAAAATGACGCCGGAGAATAGGGAAGCCGGCGGCGGGGCGGGATTCGCCGACCCTGTGCAGGGTCAGAGAATCCCAGCCCATGTCTCTAGCTCTTTAGCTGTTTTGCATTGGTAATGCTGAGCTAAATGCTCTGAGGATAATATGGGAGCAAATTCCACCTTGGCAGCGAGTGGAATATAACTGTAGTCTCAGTAATGTTAACCATGACAACTATATCAGGTTCACTAATGTTTAGGAAAGGAAATCTGCCGGCCTTACCCGGTCTGGCTGTCATGTGACTCCAGACCCATTGCAATGTGGTTGTCTCTCGATTGCTCTCTGAAATGACGTGGCAAGTCACTCAGTTCAAGGACAATTAGGGATGGACATCCTATAATAGAATTTTTTAAAGCTTCATTGTGTACACCGATGATGCATGCCTTGATTCAGGATTTTACGCAAGCACCAATGTGCTACAAAAAGCTGAAGAGAGTTGTAATGCTTCCCCTGTTTGTCTGCAGGCCACCTTCAAAGCAAGTCCCTGAATGACTGCCAACACACAGTAAACGTACTAGAGAGTGGCCAAAATACTAGAGTATCTTCCACTGACTGGCTCATCATTGATTTGCAACAATTTTTGTTTCCCCCCACACAGTATGTCGATTCTTAATTCACTTTTGCACTTCCCCCAGGGGAAACCGTGGAGGAATCTATGCACCGGGAAGTCGCCGAGGAAGTTGGTTTGGAAGTGTCCTCATTTGAGTATTCTGCATCCCAGCACTGGCCCTTTCCTAATAGCTCACTGATGATCGCATGCCATGCACTGGTGCAACCAGGGCGGAACAAGGTAAATTGTGTTCAAGGTTGTGGAGATCAGAGAAAGCAGAGTGAAAGGGGTTAGTATTCTGCAGATTAATGTCCTGATCCCAAGGCATGCATGGCATAGGAAAAAATAGAAATTACCGTACCTTCCCTGAAATGGCTTGTTTGTTTGTTTTGTGTATTTCATATTCTTTTTATCTTCCCTTCTATACTACTGAATAGGACAGCAGGCAACCACACCCAGAGGCTTTGCCAGTGATTCTCTAAGCAACCACCAGCAGGTAACAAGAGTGGCAAAGGTTCTCTCCATTTGCCTTGATCTCTGTGTCAAGGGCCTTGTCCCTACTTTTAGTGCCTCACTTTTAGAAGCTGAGAAGAGGAACTCTCTACAGGAGGTTGTGTGAGTGTGATGCGGCATCCTTCTGTCCATGGCACATCACATTGGAACTTCAGACACAATTCACTGCTTGAGAAGAGAGGGCTGGCCATTGAGTTTTGTGATCAGACAGCAATTGCTTCCTGCTTAACCAGATTTTCCCAGACCTTCAGCAACATTATATTCTTTATAAGAAAGACTTGCAGTTATATATCCTCAGGGCATCGTAATCAGTTATTATTGATGTGTAGCCATTGTTGTAGCGTAGGAAATACAACAACCAATTTGCACACAGCAAGCTCCCACAGGCAGCAATGAAATAGTGACCCGATAATTTGGTTTAATGATTTTAGTCGAGCAATAAATATTGGCCAGAACATCAGGGGTGAACTCCCCTGCTCTTCTTCAAAACAGTTCTGAGAGATCTTTTTACTCCAGTCCAGTGTAGATGGAGCTTCCTCCAACAGTCTAGTTAAAATCTGATGCTCATGTTTCTGGAATGGGACTTGAACCCACAATTTTCTGACTCCGACATGAGTGTAAACCATTGAGTGAGTGAAGATACACGCTTTTCTAAACATACCATCATCTTCTAAAGTGTTCATTAATTATATCTTTCTCCAGGTCCCATGCCCTAAGATGGCATTGGCGACCATGGGCCTCAATGTTAATCTAACTCTGGAGACTTGGATCATCATCGTTGGTGGTGCATTCATCCAGTTTGCGAGGCTCTTTAGACATATTGGTTGTGATTTAACTCAATGGGAACAAAGTCCCATAGTGAGCGCATTTAGCTGTGTGTTTCCCGGTCCTTGCAGCGGGGAGAATCACAAGGCTATAAAACGCGACTTGCGTTTGATAAGTGACCTCAGCGAGGAACGCGTGGCCGAGGCCACACATAGCCTCATTTTGTACACTTCAGGAGCTCCGCTCGCCGGAACTCAAGAATAGCGAGAGATCGGGACGCCACCCGAGGCCCCTTAAGTCACCCCTCCCCCCAACCAATACCCACATAAAGCACTCCTGGCCCTATCACACCTGCACAAAAACTGCCAACTTGGCAGTGTCACCCAGGCAGTACCCTTGCTAACTGGCAGTGCCACCTGGGCACCTTGGCAATGCCAGGCTGGCACCCAGGTGGCAATGCCAGGATGCCAGTGCCAGGGTGCCCAGATGGGGCACCACCCTGCCCAAAGGGAATGGAACTAGGGTCTCCGGTCCCCTGGGACATCCCCACGAGTGTTATTCCATCTGGTCCCCATTTGTGGAGGCCAATACCAAACGGCACTCGCCCGAGGTCTCCGAGGCGAAGGAGAATGATCCCAAGCCTCGAGTCACTAAGGAATCTGCACATTAAATTAGACTAGCTATCTCGCACAATGGGCGGGATTCGCATCGTAATGTCTCGTGGGATTGCATTAGATCTCTTACAAATTGACGGTGCAGGCTCAATGGGCCGAATGGCCTTTCTGTACTGTAGTAATTCTATAATTCCTTGCCGTTGCCTCCCTCATAAAGGTTTCCAAATCCACTTTGTTCATTCTTAGGATGTCTATATCACTGATAAGACCAGAGATTTGTTGCTCATCCTTATTCATACTTATCTTGATTGTTCTATTCTTTAATTTTGTGTTAAGATTTAATAAAACTCTTAACTCAGTGAACATTTTGAGGATAATCGGCAGCCAGCTAATATCAAATTCACAAACTGATTGGAAATCCCGCTGTTCTAGCACAGATATGGAGCTCATAGCCTTAATTTTTTATTTTTAAAAATAAATTTAGAGTACCCAATTCTTTTTTTCCAATTAAGAGGCAATTTAACATGGCCAATCCACCTACCCTGGACATCTTTTTGGGTTGTGGGGGTGAGAGCCACGCAAACACGGGGAGAATGTGCAAACACCACACGGACAGTGACCCAGAGCCGGGATCGAAACTGGGACCTCGGCGCCGTGAGGCAGTAGTGCTAACCACTGCGCCACCCTGCTGCCCAGGGAAAATGTGTGTGTTTGGGTTGTAACAGTATTTCCTGTGTATTTCCTCTTTTTAACAAAATCTAGAGTATCCAATTCTTTTTTTTCCAATTAAGGGGCAATTTAACGTGGCCAATCCACCTACCCTGGACATCTTTTTGGGTTGTGGGGGTGAGACCCACGCAAACACGGGGAGAACGTGCAAACTCCACACAGACAGTGACCCAGGGCCAGAACTGAACCCGGGTCCTCGGCACCGTGAAGCAGCAATGCTAACCACTGCGCCACAGTGCTGCCCGCTAATAGCCTTTATTCACAAAATATTTCCCCTGTCAGGCAATCATCACAACCTCATTGTAACTCCATCACTAGTCATTAACACAGTCAAACACATAGGTAACCAGCTTGTTTTCAATTATTTCTAACCTTTAACCTGTTGCAGACTGGCTCCTGCATCTCCTTGTTAGTTCGCAAAGTTCTGGAATCATTGTTGCATTTGACATTTCCTTTTTTCACCACCAGTGTTGTAATTTCCACATTACTGATGTGCATTTTGTTATGGCTGCAGATCGACCTGAACATCTCGGAACTTGAGGACGCCCGCTGGTTTGATGCCGAGGTGCTCACAGAAGCTTTAAAACGTAAGCGGATGTCTACCATGAAAGAAATGGGCGATGTTCCCTTCCGGATTCCACCCCCGTGGGCTGTAGCACATCAACTCATCAAGGAATGGACCCAAAGGCAGCAGCCATGCTGAAATTCTGCAGTCACTGGATTTGGCGGGACTGTTTAATGCAGGTTGCTGATTCTTTAGAATGTGATTTTCATGTTACGTGGGTCAGCTATCAATGAAACCATTGCGCAAAAAAAAAAAAATGCATTGTAACAGACTTGTTTATCATTTATAAAGAGGAATATCTGTCTCCTCTATCTAGCGGGGGCCAGAGAGAAGAGAAGTGTCCATCGTGCAAATGTATTATCAGTATGGATCCTAAACTGTTAATTATTATTACTCATGTTATGCCAATGTGTCTTTAACATCCCAAGATTTTAAAATGGGTTTTAAAATGTTTAAGGCAGATGTTTTACTAAAGTAGGTTCCCTTTTTTAAAAAGAACCTGTATATGTTCACAATGCATGAATCTCAAATAAGACTGGAATATGAGAAACGTGACGAGATCTGCAATGAGATGGCGGGGGAGTTGCTAATATCTACATAAATTGTTACTTATAATTTTAGTTTTCTTGGAGTTTGAGACCAGTTGTTTCAGGGGAATGCTGCTAACATACAGATGTGATATGCAATTAAAATCATTTTCCCCATACACATTTTATCTGCATCAAGCACTTGGGTAATTACATGACAAACCAGAATTATTGAAAAAGATCATCAGGATTGATCTTTTGTTTTGCATGGACTGAATAGCAATATGCACAATTTAAGCAATTAAATCCAGTTAAAATGAAATTCCGTTAAATATTTAAGCAAATATTATCTGTTGCGATGTTATGATGTTGCATTCACGATTATATTCTTGAGTGCCGTTTATATATCTCAGTGCCTCGGTGCTTAACACAATGAATCACTTTCTAAAGTGCAGTAGTTGCTATGTAGGCTGTCACAAGGAAGAGAAATGTGCCTGTGAAAGCTCCAGCCGTGATCATATCACCGCGTGCGCTGTTAGGCAAGTGAGGTGGCATGAGGATGAAAGGTAAGGACTTCTAAAATATCCTCAGGTGGCATTGCCTCTCTTTAGTTATCACTGGCTATGAGGGGTTAATGTGCAAACCACACCCCACATGGGTGGGTTGAAACTGTACAGAGATCAATTTCAAATGCTGACACACCTACGGGGTCTTCCTGTCCTGTCTTGGGCTGTCTCTTTTTTTAAAAATTTTTTTTAAATTTAAAACAGATTTGTAACATTTACAGAGAAAAAAGGCCATATACAAAAGACTTAACATATTGAAAACGAACTGTGGGAGAGAATAAACATATTAATAAAGCACTTCCCCAACCAGCTCTATTTACCCATGCCCCACGTGCTCAACTAACCTAATGTGGCTCTAACCCCCCCCCCCCCCCCACTTCCCCTCCGCCCCGGGTTTTGCTGCTGTCGGTTTCCTATGCTATTCCCTGCAAGCGACTATCTCCACCGGGGATTTCTGATCCCCCCCCCCTTACCCTCTTAAATCTTCTCTGCTCTCCCTCCCGGCTGCCCCCCCCCCCCCCTCCTGACCCCCCCGAGGCCTGCCCTTCCAGGTCCGCCCCGCGCTTGGCCCAAGCCCGCCCCTTCTCCTACTCTCCCTGGTGCCCCCCGACCTACGCTAACTACGTTGACCCCTGCCCTTAGCGCCTGGCTGTCTCCCGCCCGAATGCTCGGGCCCTCCCCCCACACCCCAAAGACCCATTAACCTAATTGTATCTCCCCGTGCCCTTTCAAGTCCCTTAACCAGCCCCTAGCCCATCCCCCCCATCAGAGGCCCCGATCTCCCGCCAAAAGGTACCAAGCGCGGGACCCCCCCCCCCCCCCCCCGCCGTTGCAAGCTCCCAAACTCGCCCTAAGCAGTGCGCCCTCCAGTCCCCGTTCTCTGTCCAGGCTGAATACAATCTTAAATAAAACATTACAGTGCAGAATAATTTAACGGACCGCCGCCACACAACAGCTCTGTGAGCCCAGAGTCCTTTAGTTCAAGTCCAGCTTCTTTTAATAAAAGTCCATTTCTAGCCAAAACAAGTTAGGTTAACATACCACCGCCACTGTAGAGCATTGAAAAACAAACCAAATGTCCGTTAGTTCAAGTCCAGCTTCCTCTCTTTAATAAAGGTCCAAACCTGTTCTGGTGTCTCGAAGTAGTAATGAAGTTCCACAAACGTCACCCAAAGCTCCGCAGGATACAGCATTCCAAATCTCACCTGCTTTTTGAAGAGGGCTGCCTTTACCTTGATGAATTCTGCACGCCTCTTGGCCAGCTCCGCTCCCACGTCCTGGTAGATGCGCACCTCGCAGTTCTCCCATCTGCTGCTCCTCTCCGCCTTGGCCCATCGCAGCACCCGATCCCTGTCGGCAAGCCGGTGAAAGCGAACCACCAAGGGCCTCGGTCGGTCACCCATCCTGGACTTCCTTGCAGGGGCTCTATGCGCCCCATCCAACTCCAGGGGTCGAGGGAAGGCCTCCGGTCCCATCAGCGCCTCGAGCATACCCATCACGTATGCGCCCGCATCCGATCCCTCACAGCCCTCGGGGAGGCCCACGATCCTCAGTTTCTGCCACCTGGCTCTGTTCCCCAGCTCTTCAAGCTGCTCCTGCATCCTCCTCTGGCGGGCATTCAGCTCCTCTACCTCGTGCTCCAGCTCCGTTACTGTGTCCGCCTGGGTGGAGAGCTTCACCTCGACCTCCCTGAGCGCCTTCTCTTGGACCGCCTGCGCCTCGGCCATTCGATCCATCACCGCCCTCATCGGGTCCAACGTGTCCCTCTTCAAGTCGGCGAAGCAGCTCTGGAAAAACTCCATCTGCTGCTCCCTTGGCCAGTGAGCCTCTGTTCCCTGCTGGCCGCCATGCTTTGCCGCCCGGTCAGAGGTCCCCGCTGCTCCTGCTTCGAACTTCGCCGCTCCACTCGACCACTTCTGGTCTGACTGTCCATACCCCGGGAGGAAAACCTCTTCTTTTCGTCTCCTCCACCGATTCAGGCCGCCAGGTCCCGAAGAAATCCTGCAAAACAGGTCCATTTGCCCATCGCGGGCGGGAGCGATCCGACCTGCTTCCTCGAGGGCGCCACCGGAAGTCCTGTCTTGGGCTGTCTCAACCTCTCCAAAGAATAATTGCGGCTGCATGTAACAAAATGCTGTATTTCTTCACAGCAATGGAACCAAATGACAAACCTATTGAATCCTGTCCATCGATAATTGAGTCCAAATAAAAACATTTAGCTTTACAAATAAAGTCTCTCTTTATTTTATGTTGGGTATTTTGAAAATCATTTGGGATAATGATTACCAAGGAATGTAGTAGAGTACTATAAACAGTGCTTACAGCCGCACTACTCCCGGAAATAACAGGGCACTTCCAATTCAGTGCAATTAGCATGTTTATTGAGTCGTTTTATATGAATGACTTAGCATCACGTCAAAAAGTTCTAACAACAAGCCTGGTTTCTTGCATTGAAAGCTGCAATCCCTGACGCACTAGGATAACAGCTATGAGGTGTACACAATCTGCAATGTTTGGTGAGTAATGTGCCCTTTGATCTGTACTGTATTTCATAGCACAAGTCTGACATTTAGTTTATCAATGTTCACATTTGGTGTGTGGAAATGACAGTCCACATGGCAGTAAATACAGTATCCACTTGCTGAAAAGGAACAGATTCCCTTTAACTGGTAATGTGGTAAGCGTGTGCGATAAGGTGTTTGAGTTATGATCCACCATGGAAGTGAAATTGCCATTTGAAATTAGGACGAAACATTTTAATTTTAATTTATTCATTTTATTTAGTTTTGTGGACAGTTATGCTTCAATTTATTCTCCTGCCCCAGTCTTCCTGGACCAATTTAAAGTATTAATAAAGAGGAATGCAACCTTCAAATGATGCAGAAAAATAGCCCTCCCTTTGATTTGGGGATACTATGTGGATGCTTGGTGTTTTATTTATGTTGTTCACATATTGACAAGGACATAAGATTTTGACGGAGGTGTAGAGAGGTAGTAGAGCGTTGCTGCAATCCCAATAGAGACCAACAACTTTTATGGAGAGACGTGAATTCCCAAAAGGGTCACGTGACAAGATTTTGCGTTTTTAAGACTTCTCCCCTAACAAGCAAACTAAAATCAACGTGGAATAAATATTGGTTTGTTGGCAACTAAACTACTGCAAAGATACCCCCCCCCACCCTTTGATTTCCTAGCACAAGCAAAAACCCCACAGGTTGTTTGTACTTTACATCGTACACTCTGAACAATTGTAGTTTTTACAGGAAACTCCCAGCTGCTAACAGGCTCGCTTCTCCTCATTTCGGAGTCACAGGGGTAACGTTTCTGCTCCCGCCCACCGTGCGAATCATCACGGGCAGGATAGAAACTTTTGACGGGCCAATATAAAGGTCGGTTGACCTCTAGCGTGAATTTCCGGTCTTGGGGCGGGCGCGACCAGGAACTCCTGCCCAGAATCTCCAGTGTCTTGTCAAAAGTTGTTTCCCCTAAGTTTTCTGAGAAGCCCTGAACTGAATTCCTGCAGCAAGGTGCATTCTGACTCCTTCTCCCAGCCCCAGTGTTGGCAAATCATAGTCATAGAGTCTTACAACACAGAAATTCAGTCCATTGTGTCTGTGCCAACCATCCAGCATCTGTCTATTTGAATCCCATTTCCCAGCACTTGGTCTGTATCCTTGTATGCTCTGCTGTTTCAAATGTTCATCTAAATACTTCTTAAATGCTGTGAGGCTACCCGCCTCTACCACCCTTTCAGGTAGCGAGTTCCAGATTCCCATCTCCCTCGGGGTGAAAATCCTTTTCCTCAAATCCCCTCTAAATCTCCTGCCCCTTACCTTAAATATATGCCACCTGGTTATTGACCCTCTACTAAGGGGAAAGGGTCTTCCTATCTACTGTATTGATGCCCATCATAATTTTGTACACCCCAATCAGGTTTTCCCCCTCAGCCTTCTCTGTTCTTAAGGAGAACAACCCCTGTCTAACCAGCCTCTCTTCATAACTGAAACCCTCCAGCCTGGACCACATCCTGGTGAATCTCCTCTGCATCCTCTCTAGCGCAATCAAATCCTTCCTATAGTGTGGCGACCAGAATTGCGCACAGTACTCTGGCTGTGGCTCAACACGTGTTTATACAGCGCCATCATAACCTCCCTGCTCTTATACTCTATGCCTCGGCTAATAAAGGCAAGTATCCCATAAGCCTTCTTAACCACCTTATTTTTCTATCCTGGTGCCTTCAAGGACCTTCACACCAAAATCCCTCTGATCCTCTGTACTTCCTAGTATCCGTTCATCGTGAATCTTTCAGTGTCCTTAAATCTTCACAGGTCCCGTCTCTTCGACCAGAAAATGAGTGTTTACCAGCAGCCTGCATCACTAAATGGAGTGAACAGCAACTTGTAAAGAATTCAGGAAGTTCAAGTTATAAACATAAAGTGAAGGAAAGAGAAATAAATGAGAGCGAGAAAAAAGGCCATTAATTTGGCTTAACATTCCTATATTGCTACATTTCCTAATTGTTACAACGTCTACATTATAGCACTGATTACACTTCTAAAGTATTTAACTAGCTACGGGAGGTTTGGAGACAGTGACAGGTGCTATAGAATATTTTTTTTAAATTATTTTCCTCTGAAGAAAATTCCTCTTGATTCAATTAAAAAGTCTTGCAATGTGGGTGCTGACATCGGTTGTTCTTGTTTTTCAAATCTGAGGTACTTTTCAGCCAGAGACTGAACTGTTAATGAATGAATCTTGACTTAGCCAGCAAGGAATCCTTGGGCAACCTTTGGAGCCAAGCCTTTTGACCTGTGTGCACTCTGTTATTTACTGAAGACAGCAACAGTTTAGGCTTCAAATGTCATGTCCCTGATTTATGGCACCAGGTACTGAACTTCTACAAAGCTGTTCTTAAAGTGGATTTGAACTATCCATTATTTATATGGATAATCTCCTTTTGAGAAAATAACTACCGGAAAACAGTATTATGAGGAAAGACTTGATCTTAGACTGTGCTTTGTCTTGTCTCTCAGAAGGTCCCAAAGAGCAATCCATAAAACACATCACTTTGACTTCCCAGAAACACAGCAGTTAATTTGCAAGCTCCCACGATCCGTCAATTGACCCAAGGAATCGATAATTTAGAACTGAGAAGAGAATAAATTTTCTAGACTCATAGAGTCAAACAGTGCAGAAGAGGCCCTTCGACTCATTGCGTAGACACCAACAAAGCTACACTAAATCTACACTAGTCCCACTCTCCAGCATTTGGCCCATTGCCTTCACTCTTTTAAAAATAAATTTAGAGTACCCAATTCATTTTTTCCAATTAAGGGGCAATTTAGCGTGGCCAATCCACCTAACCTGCAGATCTTTGGGCTGTGGGGGCGAAACCCACGCAAACACGGGGAGAATGTGCAAACTCCACACGGACAGTGACCCAGAGCCGGGATTGAACCCGGGACCTTAGCGCCGTGAGACTGCAGTGCTAATCGCTGTGCCACCGTGCTGCCCTCCATAGCCTTCAGTCTTAAGACATTTCAAGCACTCATTTAGATACATTTAAAAGGTGTGAAATTCCCTGCCTCTATTACCCTCGGGCAGTGCATTCCAGACACCCATATTTCCTCAAAACCCCTCGAAACCTCACTGCCGCTCAATTTAAAATTATGATCCCTGATTATTGATCGCTCATGATCTTTTCCCCTCGCCTCTCAGCCTTCTGTGCTCTAAAGAAAGCCGCGTGCGGCACAGTGGTTAGCACCGCTGCCTCACAGCGTCTGGGACACTGGTTCCGTTCCAGCCTTGGGTGACTGTACGCAGTGAACTTTCTCCCCATATCTGTGGGTTTCCTCCGGGTGCTCGGTTCCCTCCCAGAGTCCAAAGATGTGCAGGTTAGGTGGGGTTATGTGGATAGGGTGGCGGAGTGGGCTTCGGTAGAGTGCTCTTTCAGAGGGTCTTTCAGAGTGCAGACTCGATGGGTCAAATGGCCTCTTTCTGCACTGTATGAATTTGATGGTTCTATCCAGCCTCTCATCGTAGCTCAAATGCTCCATCCCAGGGAGCACCCTGGTGAATCTCCTCTGCACCCTCTCCAGTGCAATCACATCCTCCCTATGGTGAGGAAATCAGAACTGTACACTGTGCTCCAGCTAACCAAAACTTTGTACAGCTCCAACGTAACCTCTCTGCTCATATAATCTGTGCCACGACTGTGCCACTGATCCCTGTGGTATGCAACTAGACACTGACCTCCAACACGCAAACAGCCTTCTAGTCCACCCTCTGTCTCCTACCACTAAGCAGGTTCTGGATCCAACTTGACAAGTTATCCTGGATCCCATGTGCTTTTACCTTCATCAGTCTTTCATGTGGGATCTTATCAAAGGTCCATATGAAATCCATATGAACTACATCAACTGCACTACCCTCATCTACAAAACCGATCACATCCTTGAAAAATGAAATTTGTTAGGCATGGCCTCCCTTTGACCAAGCCATGCTGATTATAAAACCTTGCCTCTCCAAATGGAGATTATTTCTCTCCTTCAGAATTTTCTCCAATAGTTTTCCCACCACTGATGTGAGACTCACTGTAATTCCCTGGTTTATCCCTACCGCCCTTCTTGAAAAATGAAACCACATTAGCTGTCTTCCAATCCTCTGGCACCTCCCCTGTGGCCCGAGAGAAATTACAAATTTCCTCCCTTGCCTGCCTCAGCAGCCTTGGATACAACCCCCAGATCTGGGGGATTTGTCCACTTTTAAGCCTGCCAAAACCTCCAGTTTGTTTTTACTTGTTCATGAGACGTGGGCATCGCTGGCTGGGCCAGCATTTGTTGCCCATCCCTGAGGGCATTGAAGAGTCAATCATATTGCTCTGAGTCTGGAGACACGTGTAGGCCAGACCGGTTAAGGACGGTAGATTTCCTTCCCTAAAGGACATCAGTGAACCAGATGGGTTTTTAATGACAATTGACAATGGTTTCATTGTCGTCATTAGACTTTTAATTCCAGATTTTATTTTTATTGAATTAAAATTCCACCATCTGACCTGGTGGGATTCGCACCCAGGTCCCCAGAACATTACCCTGGATCACGAGTCCAGTGACGACACCACTATGCCACTGCCCCCCCCCCCCCCCCCCAATACCTCCTCATTCCCTATGTTAAACTGTTCAAGAACCTCACAATCCCTCTCTTCAAATTCTGTACCTACATTCTCCCGAGTGAAGCACAAGACACATGAGAAGTATTCGTTTAGCACCCTAACAATGTCCTCCAACTCTATGCACAGATTTCCCCCTTGGTCCCTAATGGGCCCTATGCTTTCCCTTAATATACTTACAGAATATCTTTGGATTCTCCCTAATCTTAGCCCCAATGCTTTTTCCTGCACTCTCTTTGCTCTCCTAATTGGTTTTTAAAGTTCCCGCCTGCACTTTGCATACTCCACTAAGGCCTCTGCTGATTTGCTCCCTTTTTGCCTGCTTAAAAACCTCTCTTTTCTTTCTTATTCCGTCCTGAATATTCCTGGTATCCAGCATTCTCTGGGCCTGTTGCTCTACATTTCACCCTGAAGGCAACATGTTGGGCCTGTGCTCTCCCCATTTCCTTTTTTAACCTCTCCCACTGCTCTGCTGTAGATTTTCCCACAAGAAGCCGTTCCCAGTCTACTTTGGCCCGGGTGTGGAGATGCCAGCGTTGGACTGGGGTGGCAGTAAGAAGTCTTACAACAGCAAGTTAAAGTCCAACAGGTTTTTTCGAATCGCTAGTTTTCAGAGCGCAGCTCCTTCATCAGGTGAGTAAAGAGGTGGGTTCCACAAACACAACATATGTATAGACAAAGTCAATGACGCAAGACAATACTTTGAATGCGAGTCTTTGCAGGTAATTAAGTCTTTACAGGTCCAGGCGAGCGACTGGAGAGAGGGATAATTACAGGTTAAAGAGGAGTGAATTGTCTCAAGCCAGGACAGTTGGTAGGATTTTGCAAGCCCAGGCCAGATGGTGGGGGGTGAATGTAATGCGACATGAATCCAAGGTCCCGGTTGAGGCCGTACTCATTCGTGCGGAACTTGGCTATCAGTTTCTGCTTGGCGATTCTGCGTTGCAGCGCATCATGAAAGCCGCCTTGGAGAATGCTTACCCGAAGATCAGAGGCTGAATGCCCTTGACTGCTGAAGTGTTCCCCAGCTGGAAGGGAACATTTCTGCCTGCCAATTGTCGCGCGATGTCTGTTCATCCGTTGTTGCAGCGTCAGCATGATCTCGCCAATGTACCACACTTCAGGGCATCCTTTCCTGCAGCGTATGAGGTAGACAACGTTGGCCGAGTCGCACAAGTATGTACTGCGAATCTGGTGGGTGGTGTTCTCACTTGTGTGGTGGTAGCCATGTCGACGATCTGGCACGTCTTACAGTGGTTGCCATGGCAGGGTTGTGTGGTGTCGTGGTTGCTGTTCTCCTGAAGGCTCGACCATGGTCTACTCCTATCCCTTGTGATCCTAGCTCAGCATTTCATCCCTTATCACCAACATTATTTGCTGCGTGTCATCTGCAAAATATAACAATATTAGCTTAATGCTTAACTTTTCTGTTTGCTCAAGTATCAAATGTCAGGTAGAGTCAAAACATAAATAATAAATACAGCAAATTATCATGGATCACTTAGCTGCTCCAAGTTATTTGTAGCCACTGAAACAATCACAAAACCCTGTCAATATTTTAAGACCTCTGCAATTGCTACACCATCCACAGTAACTGCTAACCTTAATGTACTGCTTTCACTCAGTTTTCTTGTCAACCTGTACTATTCTTAGCTCTCCAATACAACCTTTGCAGCGTCAGTGATAATGGGTTTATCTTTTACTGAGGCAGCCCATAATTTCACTTTGTTACAGGTTTTCCATTAAAGATATTCTCTTGCTGTTGGAATTGAAGGCTCGCGTTTATTGTGGTGTCAGCCACCTCTCGGTAAGCAGCACAGTTGCGTCGGAGTCTAAAGGTTACGGGTTCAAGGCCTAATCCAGGGACCTGAGCACAAAATCTAGCACTGCAGTGCTGAGTGTCACGCTGTTGGAGGTGACATCTTTTGGTTGAAATGTTAAACTGAGGTCCTGTTCTTTCCCCCACCCCTGTGTCTTGGCCAATGTTTACCTCTCAACCAACGGCTAAAATCGATCATCTGATCATTGTCTTTAAGCAACTCGGAATATACTGTGCAGGCAACAAACGAGCTTCATAAAATACATACTGTAAAGTGCTTTGGGATGTTCTGAGGTTGTGGCTGGGTGTAGTGATATGCGTACATGCATAGTTGGTGGTGGTACGGATAGTAGGACGGTGGCACTTAAGAGTAGCTCCCGAGGAATTTGAGTAACTTTGTTTATACATAGATCTATTAGTTACATTCCCATGTGTCTAATAATAAATCATTGTTCTGGTTCATCACATTTATGTTCTTTGCCTTCATCATCGGGGAAACCATGGAACACAACGACTGGTACTAGAGAAATGCAAGTTTTTCTCATTCTTTCCCTGGTAGCCCGGCAACGAATACTGTTAGCATGGAGAGACTCAAAGCCCCCGGGGGCTGAGGTATGGCTATCGGACATGGCGAGCTTTCTTGGCCTAGAGAAAGTCAAGTTCGCCTTGAGAGGTTCGCTACTAGGGTTCGCCCGAAGGTGGCAGCCATTCATTGACTTCTTCGCAGAGGAGTAAGCGTCAGCAGGGGGGTGGGGGGTGGGGCTAGGGTAGTGTAGAGTAGAGTAGGGGGATATTGAGGCAGGTCCGTGCGTGAACAGAGCCGTGGTTTGCACTATGTTTAATTTGTGTCTTGACTTATTTTTTTGTTTGTACTGTACAATGTCATTTTTTCTATATGCCTAAAATACCTCAATAAAATTGTTTGTTTTAAAAAAAGTTTCTCTCATCCTTCTCTGTTTTGCAGCACGGCAGCACGGTGGTTAGCACAATTGCTTCACAGCTCCAGGGTCCCAGGTTCGATTCCCGGCTTGGGTCACTGTCTGTGCGGAGTCTGCACATCCTCCCCGTGTGTGCGTGGGTTTCCTCCGGGTGCTCCGGTTTCCTCCCACAGTCCAAAGATGTGCAGGTTAGGTGGATTGGCCATGATAAATTGTCCCTTAGTGTCCAAAATTGCCCTTAGTGTTGGGTGGGGTTACTGGGTTATGGGGATAGGGTGGAGGTGTGGGCTTGGATAGGGTGCTCTTTCAAAGAGCCGGTGCAGACCCGATGGGCCAAATGGCCTCCTTCTGCACTGTAAAATCTATGATTCTATGATTCTCCTGACTGAAGCAATTAACTCAAATCCCATTTCCTGCTCTCTTCACGCGCCCTTTAATATTTTTCTTCATCGTTTCTGGACATTTGAATCCTTCCCGCCAAGAATAGTGGAAGGGTGTTCCACTTTTGCAAATCTATTTTAACACTATTAACCAGACTTGTGCAATTCAATTTATGAAGTGAGGCCCTTTTTTGGGCCATCCGTACATCCAGGCAGCGAAAGCTCATATTAGAAAGGTGAAAAGGTAACGTTCCCAATTGGGTGTTAACCGGGAAACGTTCACTCTTGCCCCTCCACTGACTACAGGACCTCAATGCGATAGAAAGCAGCTCCATTGCCAGGGCAAACAAGAGTGGAGAAAGTGGGCAGTCCTGCCTAGTGCCCCTATTCAAGGGACAATAAAGAGAGTTCAAAGGGTTTGTACGAACACTGGCAGTAGGGACATTAAATAACAGGCAAATCCAGGAAGCAAATTTCTGACCAAATCCAAACCTCAGAAGAATCTCAAATAAATACTTCCATTCCACTCCAGTAAATGCATTTTCAGCATCGGCCTTTCACGAACCCTGTCTGATCCTCCAAAATTATATTTGGTAGGCAAGGCTCCAACTGAAGTGCCAATACCTTGGGCTTGACGCCAATATTTGGTGGGAATTCGAAGCTGGGTGGGGAGGAAGTGCTTTTTATCCCTGGTAAGTGACTGGTAAGTAGTGTTTCTGTTTTCTTTTCATTGGTATATTTATTTATTTTTTTCTTTGTTGTTTATTTATTTATTTTGGGGGGGGAACTTGTAATTGTTGAAGTTAACCAAAGGTTTAAGACATGACAGGAGATCTCAGACCCATGTCATGCTCCTCGTGTGCGATGTGGGAGCTCAGGGACACGTCCAGAGTCCCTGGCTCCTTCACGTGCAAGAAGTGTGTCCAGTTGCAGCTCCTGTTAGACCGCTTGACGGCTCTGGAGCTGCGGATGGACTCACTTTGGAGCATCCGCGATGCTGTGGATGTCGTGGATAGCACGTTTAGCGAGTTGGTCACACCGCAGGTGAAAGGTACTGAGGGTGATAGAAAATGGGTGACCAAAAGACAGAGCAAGAGTAGGAAGGCAGTGCTGCTGTCCTCTGCGGTCATCTCCCTGCAAAACAGATATACCGCTTTAGATACTGTTGAGGGAGATGGCTCACCAGGGGAAGGCAGCAGCAGCCAGGTTCATGGCACCATGGCTGGCTCTGCTGCGCAGCTGGGCAGGAAGAAGAATGGCAGGGCTATAGTGATAGGGGACTCAATTGTAAGGGGAATAGACAGGCGGTTCTGCGGACGCAATCGAGACTCCAGGATGGTATGTTGCCTCCCTGGTGCAAGGCTCACGGATGTCTCGGAGCGGCTGCAGGACATTCTGGTGGGTGGGGTGCGGGGGGTGGGGGGGGGGGGGGGGTGGACAGCCAGCTGTCGTGGTGCACATAGGCACCAACGATAAAGGTAAAAAATGGGATAAGGTCCTACAAGCTGAATTCAGGGAGTTAGGAGTTAAACTAAAAAGTAGGACCTCAAAGGTAGTAATCTCAGGATTGCTACCAGTGCCACGAGCTAGTCAGAGTAGGAATGTCAGGATAGATAGGATGAATGCGTGGCTCGAGAGATGGTGCAAGAGGGAGGGATTCAAATTCCTGGGGCATTGGTATCGGTTCTGGGGGATGTGGGACCAGTACAAACCAGATGGTCTACACCTGGGCAGGACTGGAACCAATGTCCTGGGGGGATGTTTGCTAGAGCTGTTGGGGGGGGGTTAAACTAATGTGGCAGGGGGATGGGAACCGATGCAGGAAGTTGGAAGATAGTAAAACAGGGACAGAATCAAAAGGCAGTAAGGGGGAAAATGTAAGGCAGATATGCCATAGTCAAAAATGAAAAAGGGCGACAGTACAAGGTACAGTGACTGAGGGGAGCTCAGTGAATAGGCCCAGTAATACTAAAAGGAATAAAACGGGAAGTAAAAACATTAATGAAATGAAATGAAATGAAAATCGCTTATTGTCACAAGTAGGCTTCAAATGAAGTTACTGTGAAAAGCCCCTAGTCGCCACATTCCGGCGCCTGTTCGGGCAGGCTGTTACGGGAATCGAACCATGCTGCAGGCCTGCCTTGGTCTGCTTTCAAAGCCAGCGATTTAGCCCTGTGCTAAACATGGTAAGCGACGCGGCAGGTTGTTACATGAAGATATGGGTTCAACGACAAGGAAGATTAGGAGAAACGTTAAGAGGAAATATAACTTAGGAGAGGTTATTGATCGAGGTGTTAAGATTCAAAACAGAGGTAAAAAAGCCAACATAAGTGTACTTTACCTGAATGCTTGTAGTATACGGAATAAGGTAAATGAGTTGATGGCGCAAATCATCGTGAATGACTATGATTTAGTGGCCATTACTGAAACATGTTTTTAAAAAATTTTTTAAAATATGTTTATTCAAAGTTTTTCCAACAAAAATTTTCAACCAATTAAACCCCCCCCCCCCCCGTAACAGAAAAGAAAACGAGAAAAGAACAGAACAGAACATAAACATATCAATCAAACATACTACAGAACTTATACAATGGGTTTCTCCCGCACATAATAACCCTCCCATATGCTTTTTTACAAGTGCCCCTAGGGAAAGAGGAAATATAACTTAGGAGAGGTTACTGATCGAGGTGTTAAGATTCAGAACAGAGGTAAAAAAGCCAACATAAGTGTACTTTACCTGAATGCTCGTAGTATTCGGAATAAGGTAAATGAGTTGATGGTGCATATCATCGTGAATGACTATGATTTAGTGGCCATTACTGAAACATGGTTAAAGGATGGTCACGACTGGGAGTTAAATATCCAAGGGTATCAAACTATTCAGAAGGACAGAGTGGATGGTAAGGGAGGCGGTGTAGCTCTGTTATTTAAGGATGACATCCGGGCAATAGTAAGGGATGACATCGGTGCTATGGAGGATAAGGTTGAATCCATTTGGGTGGAAATCAGGAATAGTAAGGCGGAAAAGTCACTGATAGGAATAATCTATAGGCTACCAAATAGTAACATTATGGTGGGGCAGGCAATAAACAAAGAAATAACTGATGCATGTAGAAATGGTACAGCAGTTATCATGGGGGATTTTAATCTACATGTCGATTTGTTTAACCAGGTCGATCAAGGCAGCCTTGAGGAGGAGTTTATAAAATGTATCCGCGATAGTTTCCTAGAACAGTATGTAATGGAACCTACGAGGGAACAAGCGGTCCTAGATCTGGTCCTGTGTAATGAGACAGGATTGATTCATGATCTCATACTTAGGGATCCTCTCAGAAGGAGCGATCACAATATGGTGGAATTTAAAATACAGATGGAGGGTGAGAAGGTAAAATCAAACACTAATGTTTTGTGCTTAAACAAAGGAGATTACAATGGGATGAGAGAAGAACTAGCTAAGGTAGACTGAGAGCAAAGACTTTATGGTGAAACATTTGAGGAACAGTGGAGAACCTTCCAAGCGATTTTTCACGGTGCTCAGCAAAGGTTTATACCAACAAAAAGGAAGGACGGTAGAAAGAGGAAAAATCGACCGTGGATATCTAAGGAAATAAGGGAGAGTATCAAATTGAAGGAAAAAGCATATAAAGTAGCAAAGATTAGTGGGAGACTAGAGGACTGGGAAATCTTTAGGGGGCAACAGAAAGCTACTAAAAAAGCTATAAAGAAGACTAAGATAGATTATGAGAGCAAACTTGCTCAGAATATAAAAACAAATAGTAAAGGTTTCTACAAATTTATAAAACAAAAAGAGTGGCCAAGGTAAATATTGGTCCTTTAGAGGATGAGAAGGGAGATTTAATCATGGGAGATGAGGAAATGGCTGAGGAACTGAACAGGTTTTTTGGGTCGGTCTTCACAGTGGAAGACACAAATAACATGCCAGTGACTGATGGAAATGAGGTTATGACAGGTGAGGACCTTGAGAGGATTGTTATCACCAAGGAGGTAGTGATGGGCAAGTCTTCTGGCCCTGATGGAATGCATCCCAGAGTGCTAAAAGAGATGGCTAGGGAAATTGCAAATGCACTGGTGATAATTTACCAAAATTCACTCGACTCTGGGGTGGTCCCGGCGGATTGGAAATTAGCAAACGTGACACCACTGTTTAAAAAAGGAGGTAGGCAGAAAGTGGGTAATTATAGGCCAGTGAGCTTAACTTCGGTAGTAGGGAAGATGCTGGAATCTATCATCAAGGAAGAAATAGCGAGGTACCTGGATGGAAATTGTCCCATTGGGCAGACGCAGCATGGGTTCATAAAGGGCAGGTCGTGTCTAACTAATTTAGTGGAATTTTTTGAGGACATTACCAGTGCGGTAGATAACGGGGAGCCAATGGATGTGGTATATCTGGATTTCCAGAAAGCCTTTGACAAGGTGCCACACAAAAGGTTGCTGCATAAGATAAAGATGCATGGCAATAAGGGGAAAGTAGTAGCATGGATAGAGGATTGGTTAATTAATAGAAAGCAAAGAGTGGGGATTAATGGGTGTTTCTCTGGTTGGCAATCAGTAGCTAGTGGTGTCCCTCAGGGATCAGTGTTGGGCCACAACTGTTCACAATTTACATAGATGATTTGGAGTTGGGGTCCAAGGGCAATGTGTCCAGGTTTGCAGACGACACTAAGATAAGTGGTAAAGCAAAAAGTGCAGAGGATACTGGAAGTCTGCAGAGGGATTTGGATAGGCTAAGTGAATGGCCTAGGGTCTGGCAGATGGAATACAATGTTGACAAATGTGAGATTATCCATTTTGGTAGGAATAACAGCAAAAGGGATTATTATTTAAATAATAAAATATTAAAACATGCTGCTGTGCAGAGAGACCTGGGTGTGCTAGTGCATGAGTCGCAAAAAGTTGGTTTACAGGTGCAACAGGTGATTAAGAAGGCAAATGGAATTTTGTCCTTCATTGCTAGTGGGATGGAGTTTAAGACTAGGGAGGTTATGCTGCAATTGTATAAGGTGTTAGTGAGGCCACACCTGGAGTATTGTGTTCAGTTTTGGTCTCCTTACTTGAGAAAGGACGTACTGGCACTGGAGGGTGTGCAGAGGAGATTCACTGGGTTAATCCCAGAGCTGAAGGGGTTGGATTACGAGGAGAGATTGAGTAGACTGGGACTGTACTTGTTGGAATTTAGAAGGATGTGGGGGATCTTATAGAAACATATAAAATTATGAAGGGAATAGATAGCCTAGACGCGGGCAGGTTGTTTCCACTGGTGTGTGAAAGCAGAACTAGGGGGCACAGCCTCAAAATAAGGGGAAGTAGATTTAGGACTGAGTTTAGGAGGAACCTCTTCACCCAAAGGGTTGTGAATCTATGGAATTCCTTGCCCAGTGAAGCAGTAGAGGCTCTTTCATTCAATGTTTTTAAGATAAAGATAGATAGTTTTTTGAAGAATAAAGGGATTAAGGGTTCTGGTGTTCGTGCCGGAAAGTGGAGCTGAGTCCACGAAAGATCAGCCATGATCTCAGTGAATGGCGGAGCAGGCTCGAGGGGCCAGATGGCCTACTCCTGCTCCTAGTTCTTATGTTCTTATATTTAAAAGTGAGATAGGACGATATGGACCACACTATGTCGGGTCTTTGTCCCCCTTAAGAAACAGGGAAAATTAGAGGCTTGAGCGAGGGTCAGAGGCAGCAACTCTGGGATCGGGAATAATTGAACATGCCCAATAATAATGGTACGAGCTGCTCTGAGAAACTTTGTAAAATTCACTCGGAAAGCCATCCGAGCCAGGAACTTTGCCAGATTGCATCAACCCAGAACATTTTAAAATCTTGTTTCGGTCGGGGGGTTAGCGGGTAGCTGGAATCCAACTCACGGCTCTTCTACACCTCAGCCGGTGGGATTGGTAGACCCTCCAGAAAGTCGCACATTATCGATTTATCTGCAGGGAGCTCCAATCTATAAAGGTCGCAGTAAAAGGATTTAAAAGCTGCATTAACCTGGGAGGGGTGGAAACAAGTTTGCCGCTGGAATGGAGTATCTGAGTGATCTCCCGGGAGGCCGCCTGCCACTGGAGTTGGTGACCCAGAAGACGACTGACCTTCTCCCCACGCTCCTAAAAAGTGCCTTTGGAGCATTGTCGCTGACTCACCGTCCTGCTCATAGACTATAAGTCTAACTGAGTCCATCATTTCTTTCCTACTTGCCAACAGTGCTGGAGTAGGATCAGCGAGTACAGGTGGCCCCCCTCTAAGATGGAATCTACCAGTCTCTGCTGCTCCAACTTCGTTGTCGTTAACATATATGCTCTGTAAGAGATACCTTCCCCCTGAGGGCAGCACGGTAGCATTGTGGATAGCACAATTGCTTCACAGCTCCAGGGTCTCAGGTTTGATTCGGCCTTGGGTCACTGTCTGTGCGGAGTCTGCACATCCTCCCCGTGTGTGCGTGGGTTTCCTCCGGGTGCTCCGGTTTCCTCCCACAGCCCAAAGACGTGCAGGTTAGGTGGATTGGCCATGCTAAATTGCCCTCAGTGTGCAAAATTGCCCTTAGTGTTGGGTGGGGTTACTGGGTTATGGGGATATGGTGGAGGTGTTGACCTTGGGTAGGGTGCTCTTTCTAAGAGCCGGTGCAGACTCGATGGGCCGAATGGCCTCCTTCTGCACTGTAAATTCTATGATAATTAAGAGCCTCCCACAGCATGGAGGGTGAGATTTAATCGGACCTGTTAAATTTTATACTGTCGTCTATGGAAGTGGACACAAACCCAAAGCATTTTCTATCCACTAACAATGTAATATCTAATCTCCAGGTTGGGTTGGACCAGACTCTAGCAACAAATCAATAAAGTGCAGGGCATGGTCTGAAGTAACAATTGCTGAGTACTCAGCCGCCGCCACCAAAGGGAGGAGAACCCTATTCAAAACAAAAGAATCAATAGGGGAATATGCATGGTGGACATTTGAAAAAAAACAAAAAGTCTCTTTCCTTTGGGTGCAAAAAGCCTCACGGATCCACCTTCCTCATTGGAGTCATGAAAGAAGATAACGCCCTGGCACACCCCAATGGAACAAGGGATTTAGGTTTGGAACGATCTAATCTATGGTCGAAACACAATTCAGGTCCTCACCTAAAATAAGCTGGTGTGCGTCGAGGTTTTGGAGAGAGGCCAGCAGAGAATTAATAAAATTCATATCATCCCAGCTGCAGCCATAAATGTTAACCAAGACAACCGGGGTGTTCAACAGGGAACCACAAACTAAAACATATCAATTATTGGGGTTGACTATAATCTGAGAACGGGAAAACTGAACTCTTGTTAATTAGGATCGCAGTATTTTTGGAGAGAGAATCAAAGTTAACGTTTCGAGTCCGTATGACGCAAAATGTTCGTATGGAATTTTCAACCCCCTTCAGCTCTGAAGAAGGACCATAGGGACTCGAAGTGTTAACTCTGTTTGTCTCGCCAAAAATACTGCCAGGCCCGCTGAGTTTATCTTGCGTTTTCTGTTTTTATTCCTATCTCCCTTGGCTCGTTTCAGTGCATGAAGATCTATTGATTTATATCTTGAATAAACGTAACCGTCCACCACTCTCTGGCGCAGAGAATTCCAAAAAGTTCACAGCTCTGAGTGAAGAAGCGTCTCCCCATCGCAATGCAAAATGGCTGACTTCCCCGCCCTTTCTCCCCATCCTGAGACTGTGAGCTTATGTACTAGGCTCTCCAACCAGGGGGACCATTATCCAGCAATGGTAAAACCCACCCATATTCTGGCCTGACCACTCCCTGATTATATCCTCCCATTAGACCATAGGACCATTTGGGCAGCACGGTAGCACAAGTGGATAGCACTGTGGCTTCACAGCGCCAGGGTCCCAGGTTCGATTCCCTGCTGGGTCACTGTCTGTGCGGAGTCTGCACGTTCTCCCCGTGTGTGCGTGGGTTTCCTCCGGGTGCTCCGGTTTCCTCCCACAGTCCAAAGACGTGCAGGTTAGGTGGATTGGCCATGATAAATTGCCCTTAGTGACCAAAAAGGTTAGGAGGGGTTATTGGGTTATGGGGATAGGGTGGAAGTGAGGACGTAAGTGGGTCGGTGCAGACTCGATGGGCCGAATGGCCTCCTTCTGCCCTGTATGTTCTATGTTCTATGATATAGGAGCAGAATTAGGCCACTCGGCCCATCGAGTCTGCTCCGCCATTCAATCATGGCTGATATTTTTTTCATCGCCATTCTCCTGCCTTCTCCCCATAACCCCTGATCCCCTTATTGATCAAAAATCTATCGATCTCTGTCTTAAAGACACTCAGTGATTTGGCCTCCACAGCCTTCTGCGGCAAAGAGTTCCACAGATTCACCACCCTCTGGCTGAAGAAATTCCTCCTCAGCTCTGTTTTAAAGGATTGTCCCTTCAGTCTGAGATTGTGTCCTCTGGTTCTAGTTTCCCAAGGAAATTAAGAGGGCAGCTGGAAATACAAAACAGACCCACCCGCATCTGAAAGGGGGCATCCAAGGACTTGCATTTGCCTCTCATGGCCAAAAGCACTTCACAACCAATGAAAAACAGTTGAAGTGCAGTCGCTGTTGGACTCTAGCAAGTGTGTAGAATAAACCAGGAGGAGAGGGAGGTTGGGTGCGACCTTCTGAGGTTGTGAAAGGCGCTATGCGAATGCAGTTCCAACACTTGCGTGTGAAGGTCACGCTCACAATGTGAATGGGTCTGAGTTGCTGTGTGCTTTAGGGCGTTTTCATTATTTCATAGGCAGGCTGGTTTTGCAGTGTGCCTGTTGATCATTGACTGCAGGGGAAATGCTCCACTGTATCATGGCCTGGTGAGTTAATCTTTAACCGGCCTCCAGTCAGATCCTCCGGGATGGAAGCGGCGGTCCCTGCCTTCGGGCTTCTCTACCTGCTCTGCTCCGCCTTCTCCGAGTTCTTCAGCGGCGTCTTCATCAACCAGTACCGCTTCAACTTCCCCGCTTTCATCGCCCTGTGCCAGGTCAGCAACTCAGTGTACAGCGCCGCGCACACAGTCCGGGGGTTGTATCCACTGCACCTGCAGGACTACACAGCACCACTGCACACAACCTTGCAGGGAGTGACTGCCCCAATGACCCTTTCTCCAGAGAATCATAGACCGGCAGGGCACAGAGGAGGCCATTCTACCCTTCAGACTGGTTCTTTGAGAGATAGTCAACCCCAGTGCTCTGGGGCGGCATGGTGGGCGCAGTGGTTAGCACTGCTGCCTCACGGCGCCGAGGACCCGGGTTCGGTCCCGGCTCCGGGTCACTGTCCGTGTTCGCACATTCTCCCCGTGTCTGCGTGGGTCTCACCCCCACAATCCCAAAGATGTGCAGGGTAGCACTGTGGTTAGCAATGTTGCTTCACAGCTCCAGGGTCCCCGGTTCGATTCCCGGCTTGGGTCACTGTCTGTGCGGAGTCTGCACGTTCTCCCCGTGACTGCGCGGGTTTCCTCCGGGTGCTCTGGTTTCGTCCCACAGTCCAAAGATGTGCATGTTAGGTGGATTGGCCGTGCTAAATTGCCCCTTAGTGTCCTCAAAGGTTAGGTGGGGTTACAGGGGATAGTGGATCGGTGCAGAATGGTCTCTTTCTGCACTGTAAATTCTGTGATTCTAGGTGGGTTGGCCACGCTAAATTGCCCCTTAATTGGAAAAATAGAACTGGGTACTCTAAATTTATTAACAATAAAAATTAATCCCAGTGCCCTGCTCTTACCCCACAAGCCTGCATCACCGACTCCCTTCACGTCTTTCTAATGGAGCTCCTTTTGCCTTAACTTACTGGTTGGTGGTGATTGAATGAGTTGAAGCTCCGAATTTGTTAGAATGGTTTGTAGACTTTTTGTTTTTATTAGTGTGGTATTATAGGTATTACGATACCTGAGAGGCTAAAGCACCATTGGTAGAACCTGTATGCTTGCTATTGCTAGAGTGTATAATAGCTCCGCCCTGATAGGCGGGGTATAAGAGCACGTGCCGCCCCAGCAGCCCTCATTCTGTACCTGAGCTGCTGGGGGCAACATCTAGCTTATTAAAGCCTTCAGTTGGACTACAACCTCACTTTAGTGGTCATTGATCGTGCATCAATTTAATAAGTTAGATATTAAGAAGAAAGGCAAGAGCTCCGAATCAAGCCGGAGTGTCTGCAACTTAGCCCCCACGCGGCGAACTCAGCGGCAATCTTTAAGCACTGGCTGGCGTGCTTTAAAGGGTATCTCAGGATGGCCGAAAACGCACCCATGGGAGAGCAGAAACTGCATGTCCTGCACTCAAGGCTGAGCCCGGAGATTTACACCCTCATCGAGGAAGCGGAAGACTTTGATGCAGCAATCGAGCTGCTAAAAGGAAACTATATTTGCCCGATAAACCAGGTCTACGCCCGGCACCTGCTTGCAACAAGGCGACAAACCCCTGGGGAATCGTTGGAGGAATTCTACCGCGTATCCCTGGTGGTGGGAAGAAGCTGCGGCTGCCCGGAAGTTTCGGCGAGCGAACACACGGAACTCTTAGTCTGGGATGCTTTCGTGGCAGGTATGCTTTCGTCACAAATCCGCCAGCGCCTGTTAGAGAAGGACACCCTGGGTCTCAGGGAGGCACGGGCCCTTGCAGGCTCCCTGGACGTGGCCTCCAGGAACACCCGCGCCTACGTTCCCGACCACGCGGCAGTTCCCTGGGCAGCGTGGGACCCCGCAGCGGCCGACCCCGAGACTTCCCACGTTCCCCCACAGGCCTGCACTGCAAGGCCGCCTGGCAACCCTGAGGGGCCCCGCTGCTACTTTTGCGGGCAGGCCAAGCACCCCCGCCAGCGCTGCCCGGCCTGCGCATCCACCTGCGGCAAAAAGGGCCATTTCGTGGGGGTATGTCAGGCCCGAGCGGTGGGCAGGGTCTCCAGTCTGTCTGCGGTCTTGCGACCCTTAAGGTTGACCCGCCTTCCCTGTTTGCGAACCTCACCCCGGATTGCAAACCCATCGCCACCAGGAGCAGACGCTACAGTGCCCAGGACCGGATCTTTATTAGGTCAGAGGTCCAAAGGCTACTGAGGGAAGGGGTCATTGAAGCCAGTAACAGCCCCTGGAGAGCTCAAGTAGTGGTGGTAAAGTCCGGGGAGAAGCATAGGATGGTCATCGACTACAGTCAGACCATCAACAGGTTTACACAGTTGAACGCGTACCCTCCCCCCCGCATATCCGACCTGGTAAACAGGATCGCGCATTATAAGGTCTTCTCCACGGTGGATCTCAAGTCCGCCTACCACCAGCTCCCCATCTGCACTAGTGACCGCAAATACACTGCCTTCGAGGCAGACGGGCGGCTCCATCACTTAAGGGTTCCCTTTGGTGTCACTAACGGGGTCTCGATCTTCCAGCGCGAGATGGACCGAATGGTTGACTGGTACAGTTTACGGGCAACATTCCCATATCTCGATAATGTCACCATCTGCGGCCACGACCAGCAGGACCACGACACCAACCTCCGAAAATTTCTCCAGACCGCTAAAATCCTTAACCTAACATACAATAAGGATAAATGCGTGTTTAGCACCGACCGTCTCGCCATTCTCGGCTATGTAGTGCGAAATGGAGTTATAGGCCCCGACCCTGAACGCATGCGCCCCCTTATGGAGTTCCCCCTCCCTCACTGCTCTAAGGCCCTGAAACGCTGCCTAGGGTTTTTTAGCTACTACGCCCAGTGGGTCCCCAATCCAGTTTTTCCCCTGTCGATAGAGGCCCGCCAGGCCTTCAGCCGCATCAAAGCAGACATTGCAAAGGCCACGATGCACGCCATCGACGAGTCCCTCCCCTTCCAGGTCGAGAGCGATGCGTCCGACGTAGCTCTGGCGGCCACCCTCAACCAAGCGGGCAGACCCGTGGCCTTCTTCTCCCGTACCCTCCATGCTTCCGAAATCTGCCACTCCTCAGTCGAAAAGGAGGCCCAAGCCATAGTAGAAGCTGTGTGACATTCGAGGCATTACCTGGCCGGCAGGAGATTCACTCTCCTCACGGACCAACGGTCGGTTGCTTTCATGTTCGATAATGCACAGCGGGGCAAGATAAAAAATGACAAGATCTTGCGGTGGAGGATCGAACTCTCCACCTACAACTACGAGATCTTGTATCGTCCCGGGAAGCTAAACGAGCCTCCTGACGCCCTGTCCCGCGGCACATGTGCCACCGCACAAGTGGACCGCCTCCGAGCCCTCCACGAGGACCTCTGCCACCCGGGGGTCACTCGCTTTTTCCATTTCGTCAAGACCCGCAACATGCCCTACTCCATCGAGGAGGTCAGGACTGCTACCAGGGACTGCCAAATCTGCGCGGAGTACAAACCGCACTTCTACCGGCAAGAGAGAACGCACCTGATAAAGGCTTTCCGTCCCTTTGAACGCCTCAGCATGGACTTCAAAGGCTCCCTCCCCTCCACCGACCGCAACACGTACTTCCTGAACGTGATTGACGAGTACTCCCGGTTCCCATTCGCCATCCCCTGCCCCGATATGACCGCCACCACCGTCATCAAGACCCTCCACAGCATCTTTGCACTGTTCGGGTTCCCCGCTTACATACACAGTGATAGGGTTCCTCCTTTATGAGCGACGAACTACGTCAATTCCTGCTCAGCAAGGGCATCGCCTCGAGCAGGACGACCAGTTACAACCCCCCGGGTAACGGACAGGTAGAGAGGGAGAACGGAACGGTCTGGAAGACCGTCCTACTGGCCCTACAGTCCAGGAACCTCCCAGTCTCCCGCTGGCAAGATGTCATCCCGGATGCCCTCCACTCCATCCGGTCACTGCTTTGTACGACCACCAATCAGACACCCCACGAACGTCTCCTTGTCTTCCCCAGGAAGTCCTCCTCTGGGACGTCGCTCCCGACCTGGCTGGCAGCACCCGGACCTATCCTGCTCTGAAAACAAGTGCGGGCGCACAAGTCGGACCCCTTGGTCGAGAGGGTCCATCTTCTCCACGCTAACCCCCAGTACGCCTACCCTACCCAGTGGCGTACCCCGATGGCCGACAAGATACGGTCTCACTACGGGACCTGGCGCCCGCCGGAACTCCACACACATTCCAGCCACCAGTCCCACCCTCCCCTCCACCGCAGCACCTTACAGGAGGATTGGTCCTTCCGCCGCCCCAGTCTAGGCCCTCCCACCCACCGACGCCCCCCAACCCACCGACGCCCCCCACAGGCGGTCACTTCCCAGGCCAGACGTTTTCCCCACCAGCGCCGTCTTGGGGTGCCGAAGCTGCCATGGAGATCGAAGCCACGCTCCCGGAGTCACAGACGCCCGAGCCTCCACCGGAGTCACCACCGAGGCTCCGACGATCACAGAGGACGACCAGGGCCCCCGATCGACTGATTGCTTCATTTTAACTGTAATCTGTAAATATAAACCACCAAATGTACATAGCTACCAGACTTGTAAATAGTTACTAAACACTGTACGGAGATATTACGGTACCTCCATAACTAATTATTCAATGTTACTAGCAGCTTCTTTTCATTATTCATTGGTGTGATGATGTGGACATGACTGGCGAGGTCAGCAACTCTTGACCCATCTCCTTGTGAGAAACTGGCAGGCTGTGAGCCAGCTGTCTCACAGAATCATAGCATCTACAGGGCAGAAAGAGGCCATTTGGCCCATCAAGTCTGCACCAGCCCTTGGAAAGAGTACCCTACTTATGCCCTGGCCTCCACCCTATCCCCATAACCCACCTAATCTTTTGGACACTAATGGGCAATTTAGCATGGCCAATCCACCTAACTTGCACATCTTTGGACTGTGGGAGGAAACCGGAGCACCCGGAGGAAACCCACGCACACACGGGGAGGATGTGCAGACTCCGCACAGTCACCCGAGGCCGCAATTGAACTCAGGACCCTGGAACTGTGAGGCAGCAGTGCTAACCATTATGTCGCTCCTTGAACTGCTGGAGACCACCTGGTAAAGACAGTTTGGGGGATAGTGAAGAACATGAAATGAAATGAAAATCGCTTGTCACAAGGAGGCTTCAAATGAAGTTACTGTGAAAAGCCCCTAGTCACCACATTCCGGCGCATGTTCGGGGAGGCTGTTACGGGAATTGAACCATGCTGCTGGCCTGCCTTGGTCTGCTTTCAAAGCCAGCGATTTAGCCCTATGCTAAACAGCCCCTAAGGATGCTCTGACCAGTGTACAGGGGTGAGCAGTGAAAGGATCCGCTGGTCTCCGCTCACCTGTTAATGTCTGTATGTCTTTGAATGTTGCTGTAAAGCGCTGTGAATGAATCCCACAGCTCTCACTTCCAGTGACGAGTGCGCGTCCTAAAATAATCTGTCATCCTGTGTAAAATAATTACATTTCAACTCAGAGGATTTGCAGGGGGAGTTTTGATGAGTGCTCAGTTGCTAACCAACCTGGTTTTAGCATTGCGGTTTGAGCTCCACTCTAAGGATTAGGGTTTCACAAAGTGGGCAGGATCTCGAGTGAAGGAGAAGTCAAAGATCCAGTGGCACTTTCTGAAGAGCAGGCGGCCTCCTAATGTCCTGGCCCACATTCCTCCTTCACCTGAGGCTACTGAAAGTAGATTAGCTGGTGATTCATCACATTGTTATTTGTGGGAACTTGCTCAGCACAAATTGACTGCTTCACGTACTTTGCGGTCTTTGCATTTTAAAGTAATTTATTGGCATACAAAATCCTTTGACATATTTTGGGACGCATGCAAAGTGTATAAAAGTATAAGTCCTCCTCGATGATGCTGTTTCACTGTGTTATCCTTTGTTAGGCACTGGTGACTATTGTGTTGCTGCAATTATTGAGGCAAGCCAGACTGTTGAAGATCAAGCCCTATTTACTGGAGAGTGGAGAGATTTTCCTGCTTCCTTCCATCTGCTTCAGTTTCCATTCAGTCCTCACCCTGGGGGCTGTGATCCGCTCCAATTCCAATGTCTTCACATTCATCAGGCGGTTTACACCCCTGGCCACCCTGGCATTCATGAAAACGCTCAACTTGAAAAAGAGAACCTCCTTCAGCAATGCTTTTTTGGTGCTGGTGGTCACTTCTTGCACCGTTTTTGCAGGTAAGATTTGATGAAGAATGAACCATCCTACTTTGAGCATAGCTTCCATACGTCACCTCGCTTCAAAGTAATTCATTCCAGCTTAAACTTTGGTTATACAAATCTGTTATATAAACACAAGTCTAGTTTCAAACTCTACTGCCTAACTTAATAATTATCTTGCACCATTTTCTAGCACTACGCCCATTTGTGTTTCTGACTGGGCTTTTCCCTCCCTGCTTCTTCCTCATGAGGGGCATGGATAAGGTAGATACTCAACATCTTTCCCCAAAGGTAGCGGAGTCTAGATCTAGAGGGCATAGGTTTAAGGTGAGAGGGGAGAGATACAAAAGAAACCAGAGGGGAAATTTCTTCACACAGAGGGTGGTGAGCATCTGGAACGGGCTGCCAGAGGCAGTGGTCGAGGCGGGTACAATAATTTCCATTAAAAAGGTTAAGACAGTGATATGGGCAGGGTGGGTATAGAGGGATCTGGGCCAAATGTGGGCAAGTGGGACTAACTTAGTGATAGAAACTGGGCAGCATGGACCAGCTGGGCCGAAGGGCCTGTTTCCATGTGGCAAAGCTTTTGGTCTTTGTGCTGTGGCATCTTGGAAAGTCCTTCCATAACACCAACACCTTACTACGCCCCTCCCTCAAATGTCTACTCGCAACATGGCCTTTTGATCAAGCCTCCATCAGGGGAGGCGGTGGCGGAGTGGTATTGTCACTGGACGAGTAAACCAGAGACCCCAGAGCATTACCCCAGGTTCAAATCCCACCACTGCAGATGGTCAAATTTGAATTCAATAAAAATCTGGAATTAAAAGTCTAATGATGACCTTGAAACTATTATTGATTGTCATAAAATTCCATCTGGTTCGCTAATGCCTGCCCTTTAGGGAGGGAAATCTGCCGTCCTTACCTGGTGTGGCCAACATGTGACTCCAGACCCACAGCAATGTGGTTGACTTTTAACTGCCCCCTCAGGACAATTAGGGATTGCGATGTTCCATGAACAAATAAAAAGAAGCTTTCCACACTCATGTTGACATATCTTAGGACATTGAAGGCACTACTATAAGTATTGTGGGGTCTGGTTTTGCTCAGGTTCGTGGTGCAGAGGGATGCCAACAGTGGCGGGTTTAATTCCTGCACCGACTGAGGTTAATCATGAAGGCCTCGCCTTCTCAAGCTTGCCCCTCGCCAGAGGTGTGGTGACCCTCAGGTTAAACCGCCTCCAATCAGCTCTTCCCCTTTAAGGGGGAAAGCAGCCTCTGGTCATCTGCGACTATGGTGACTTTACTTTATAAGCATTGCCAATAATTAAATAAAAACAGAAAGCACTGGAAAGTTTATACGTCCACCATGTAAGAGAGAAGATAGGCTAATATATTACATGGTCTGGCATTGACCTCTCTTCCCAGTTCTTTAAAATGATCCGGGCCCAAAATATTAACTTGACTCTTTACAAAAGTCCACCAGAATTTGCAGTTAACTTTCTTTTTATCTCGACTTAAAATTCCCCTTGGACATAAAGTCAGCTCTTCCCAACCATAGTCACAGTGTCTCATGAAATATTGCCAATCAATCATTAACCACACAGGTTAGATTCCTTTAGCATTTTTTTGTCCAGTTGAGGACAATGCAGGGAAAATATTAAGCCCTTTGTGGCAAGTGCCAAATTTCTCTTTGTATCTCATTCCAGTGATTTGAAAGGACGGTGAAACCTCTCCCGGCAAGATGGGCAATCACGGACCATGTGTCACTGAAGGGTGATCCACAGCAACATAATTTCTCTCTCCAAAGATTGGATCAATAATTGGTTGCTGGAGGAAGAGACGTGGGCAGATGCCCTGGGGAGGGTGAACTCTTCCTCATCGGAATTCCTTTTCTAATTGGAGGGCTGTGACCAGTGGTGTTCCACAGGGATCAGTGCTGGGACCTTTGCTCTTTGTAGTATATATAAATGATTTGGAAGAAAATGTAACTGGTCTGATTAGTAAGTTTGCAGACGACACAAAGGTTGGTGGAATTGCGGATAGCGATGAGGACTGTCAGAGGATACAGCAGGATTTAGATTGTTTGGAGACTTGGGCGGAGAGATGGCAGATGGAGTTTAATCCGGACAAATGTGAGGTAATGCATTTTGGAAGGTCTAATGCAGGTAGGGAATATACAGTGAATGGTAGAGCCCTCAAGAGTATTGAAAGTCAAAGAGATCTAGGAGTACAGGTCCACAGGTCATTGAAAGGGGCAACACAGGTGGAGAAGGTAGTCAAGAAGGCATACGGCATGCTTGCCTTCATTGGCCGGGGCATTGAGTATAAGAATTGGCAAGTCATGTTGCAGCTGTATAGAACCTTAGTTAGGCCACACTTGGAGTATAGTGTTCAATTCTGGTCGCCACACTACCAGAAGGATGTGGAGGCTTTAGAGAGGGTGCAGAAGAGATTTACCAGAATGTTGCCTGGTATGGAGGGCATTAGCTATGAGGAGCGGTTGAATAAACTCGGTTTGTTCTCACTGGAACGAAGGAGGTTGAGGGGAGACCTGATAGAGGTCTACAAAATTATGAGGGGCATAGACAGAGTGGATAGTCAGAGGCTTTTCCCCAGGGTAGAGGGATCAACTACTAGGGGGCATAGCTTTCAGGTGAGAGGGGCAAGGTTTAGAGTAGATGTACGAGGCAAGTTTTTTACGCAGAGGGTAGTGGGTGCCTGGAACTCGCTACCGGAGGAGGTGGTGGAAGCAGGGACGATAGTGACATTTAAGGGGCATCTTGACAAATACATGAATAGGATGGGAATAGAGGGATACGGACCCAGGAAGTGTAGAAGATTGTAGTTTAGTCGGGCAGCATGGTCGGCACGGGCTTGGAGGGCCTGTTCCTGTGCTGTACATTTCTTTGTTCTATCGTGCGCGAGGCTCAGCCTCATACAGTTTAAGATGCTGCACAGGGCACACATGACCGGGACAAGGATGAGCCGGTTCTTTGGGGGTGAGGACAGGTGTGTTAGGTGCTCAGGGAGCCCAGCAAATCACACCCATATGTTGTGGGCATGCCCAGCGCTGGAGGAATTTTGGAAGGGCATAGCGAGGACAGTGTCGAGGGTGGTAGGATCCAGGGTCAAACCGGGCTGGGGGCTCGCAATATTTGGGGTGGCATAGGAGCCGGGAGTGCAGGAGGCGAAAGAGGCCGGTATTCTGGCCTTTGCGTCCCTGGTAGCCCGGCGAAGGATTCTTCTTCAGTGGAAGGATGCGAGGTCCCCAAGCGTGGAATCCTGGATCAACGATATGGTGGGGTTTATTAAGTTGGAGAGGGTGGAATTCGCCTTGAGAGGGTCGGTACAAGGGTTCTTTAGGTGGTGGCAACCGTTCTTAGACTTCCTGGCAGAACGGTAGACATTGGTCAATGGCAGCAGCAACTCGGGTGTGTGGGGGGAGGGTCACATTATTATTATTTTTTTGTTGTTACTTACACTGGAGGGTCTGAGGGGGTGTATCTACTTGTTGTGTTAAGTTGGGGTGTAAATGTTAATTTATTATTTATGTACAGGGGGGGGGAGGGGGGTATGGAGGGTTGTTTTTCTGGACTGTGTTTTGTACTTAACCCTGTTGGGGATTCTTTTTCATTTTGCTATTGATATTTAATGAAAACCTTTAATAAAAATTATTTTGAAAAATAAATAAATAAATAATTGGTTGCTGAAGCATTAACTTTCACAGAGCCACCATGGTTGGTAAAAATTAGTTACTCCTGGTCAGGACCAAAGTGGATGGTGCACTTTCTTTGCACAAGGAATGTGACCAGAACTGGACAGTTCTCAAGATGTTGATAGATTGGAGCACTAGGCAGTTAGACCATGGTTTCCTCTGGCTCTGCATTCCACTGGTCAATATGCTATTGGTTTTGTTGGCTGCTACCCGGCATTAGCTAAAGATGATTAGCGGCATGTCTGAGAATCTTGGCTTCTTTTCAATTTAATTATTAGTTATTTCAACACCGGTCAGATTACGTGTCATCCATTTCCCCTCCAATGTGCAACACTTCGCAATTCCCTTCATCAAATTCACACTACAGAGCGCAGCACATCTCCTAACTGAGGGATGCCTTAGTTAACTGTGAAATCCATGTCCCGTTGAGAAGCTGATTTATTGTGAGGAATGTTAAAGATCAGGGAAAAGTAACCATTGCCACAGACAGCACGGTAGCATAGTGGTTTGCACTATTGCCAGGGTCCCAGGTTCGATTCCCGGCTTGGGCCAGTTTGTGCGGAGTCTGTACGTTCTCCGTGGGTTTCTTCCGGGCGCTCCGCTTTCCTCCCACAAGTCCCAAAAGACGTGCTGTTAGGTAATTTGGACATTCTGAATTCTCCCTCCGCGTACCCGAACAGGCGCCGGAATGTGGCGACTAGGGAATTTTCACAGTAACTTCATTGCAGTGTTAATGTAAGCCTACTTGTGACAATATTATTATTTTTATCCTGCTTTCTAAATATGAACTGTTCTAATTTGTTCCTGTCTAGGTCTTCAGAGTTTCACTGATGAAGCTGTTGTGTATGTATACGGAGTGTTAAACCTCTTGTTCAAGAGCACTTACCTCACTTTGATCCAAAAGCTTTGTGAAGACCACAAGATGTCAGTGGTGGATGTCTATTACACCTGCACCATTAACAGCTGTCCGCTGTTGTTCGTGTACTGCCTTCTCCACCCAGAGACTCCTCGGATTTTCCCTTCAGGCAGCTGGTCCAGTCTGATCTTTTTGGGCTTCTTTGTCTTGGCGTTGCTCCTGGGGTCTTTGTTGAACTTTCTTGTTTTCCTGTGCACCTTGCTGAGCTCGGCCCTGACAATGAACATGATTGAGGTGGCAAAGACAGATATGCTGGCGCTGAGGAACATCACTACACATGAATGGACTTCCTCACTCCCACTTCTCACCAGTCTTCTCATCAGTACCAGTGGAGTAGGCATCTATATGTACAAAGATACTAGAGAGACAAAGGCAGAAACAAGGAAAGATTCAACGGAAATCCCCATCTGAAAGCTGCTCCGTATATCCCAAGTATTGGAATTTAAGCCGATGGATAATTCACCTCGTCTGGCACCAGAGGATGCTGATTCATTGCTGGTTCCATGTCTACCATTCTCCTATATCCAACTTGTCACACAAAACATGACCCTCAATGCTGAATAATGGAAAGCTATTCAACTTAAGGTTTGAATTCATATAGCAGCTGTCACAATCGCAGGTTAGCCAAAAGTGTTTACAGCTAATGGAATACTTTTATTTACTGTGTGCAGGAAACACGGCAACTAATTTATACACAATAAACTCACGCAATCAGGTGATAATGACCAGATATTCAATTCTTAGTAAGGTTGCATAATGGATACGTTTGACAAGCTCTTCTCAAATTGTACCATGTGAACTTGACGGTCCGCCTCACAGAGCAGGTGGTGACTAGGTCTAATGTTGTAGCTGAAAGCACCGCCAACAGTGCCGCATTACCTCAATACTGCACTGAAGTCTGACCCTTTATTTTTGTGCTAGGGTATCGGGTGGGACTTGAACACGTAACCTTCTGACTCAAAGAGGCGAATGCTACTCACGGAGCCAGGACTGATTAAATATCACATGGTTAAATGTACCATAGTCACTTGATGTTCTCTCTCACAAACACCCATTTTCCGGCAGGAATTATTAGAAATCTAGGAGGAATAGTAACTGGCAGATTTGTCCATTAGATACAGACAGACCGACCCCCCCCCCCCCCGAGCTTAATCAGCTTGAACCTGGACATTTCTGGTCTATATGTCTCCTTTAATTCACTGGAATAGGATAAAAAGCCAGCAGAGCAACATATCCCAAATGAACCCCCGCCATCTCAACTTTGTGCTTTCAAAATCTAGCACTTTTTCTTTATCCAGATAAGTTACTGATTTTGCCCTTTTCCAGATGAAGTGATTATTTTTTGAACTGCTGAACCCAGCCTTTGCAGCTTAATAAAGGCAAATTGTTACCCCTCACTGTTGCTCAGGATTGTTGTTGAAAAAGTTATTTTCTTCCAAATACATTCATCTGTTGTGGAAATATCATCACGTGTTTTTTGTTCCAACGCTTCAAGGTATAATTTTTTTTAAATTAAAATTTCTCAATTCCTTTTTTTCTCCAAGGGGCAATTTAATGCGGCCAATCGCTTACCCTGCACATCTTTTGAGTTGTGGGGGTGAGACCCATGCAGACACGGGGAGAATGTGCAACCTCCACATGGACAGTGACCCAGATCAAACCCGGGTCGAGATCAAACCGGGTCCTTGGCGACAACTGTCACAATCGCACGTCATCGTGAGACAGCAGTGCTAACCACTGCACCGCCGTGTTGCCCATCAAGGTATAATTTTGACGCTGACTGCCTTCCAGGATCTTGAGGAAGTGGCCAGTCTCCATGCCAGAGTTTAGTCAGATCCAGCAGGTTATTGACTCGCACATTACAGCCCATCCAATTCTGACCAACCTACCATAATGAGAAAGAACTTTGGTCAGATTTGCTCCTTCCTACCCAAGCAATGTGTATATCTTGAAGAGTCATCATAACCTTCCCTTTGGTGGGTCTGCGCAGATTTTCTTGCACACTGCCGTCCGATTAAAGGATTTTACAAATACTGAGTCTGTACACAGTAATTTGAACGTGCCGCAAGATGTTGCAAGATCAAAGGGTTTAAAAGGAGAATCCCAGAGTGTGGAGATATGCTAAAAGGTGTTGTAACTGATAACATAATAAGGGTAGTTGATGTAACAGAGCAGCAAGCAGGCCAGACCAAGTGTCAGAGATTTCTTGGATCAGTGTAGCTCAAAACATTGGGTATACTTACCCAATTAAATGTTCGGAGATCTGTATAGATTCTCATTGCAAATAATGCAGTGAAACATCACTTGACACAAACTGGTCTTTTGAGGGCAGTCCGTCAAGTATGTATCCAACTCAATTTCTATGTAAAAAAGTAAATGACTGCAGATGCTGGAATCTGAAACCAAAAAGAAACAAGAAAAAAGAAAGACAGATGCTGCCAGATCTGCTGAGATTTTCTAGCATTTTCTTTCAATTTCTATGTACTGGGCAGAGCAGCAGAGAGGTGCAGGTCTGTGATCCTTTGGGGAATGGGATCGAACGCGGTCCTCAGCACTGTGAGGCAGCAGTGCTAACCACGGCGCCACCGTGCCGTCCCCACCTCTTTGCTCCTTAAAGAACAACTTCCTTAGTCTCTCCCAGTAATTGAATAATATCGATTTCCCATTCCCCAAAGGATCACAGACCTGCACCTTTCTACTGCTCTGCCCAGTACACTGGAATGAGAGTTCTCTGCTGCCAGATAAATTGCTAAAAATAGGTGCGCAGCACTGTCACAGACATCCTATAAAAATATAAGCCATAAACTGCAGAATGAGGTAAAAATGTTACTGAAACAGCTCGCCACTACCTTCTCAAAAGCAGTCAGGGATGGGCAATAAATGCCGGCCTAGCCAGTGACACCTATATGCCATGAATGAATTTTTAAAAGAACACGCGTATAATTCTGCAGTGCCACAGCAAAACGGACACTTGGGGGATGGCGGGCCAGTGCCAACAATAGGGGTTTGATCTTTATTCCTTCAGAGAGTCGTGAACACCGCCCAGTCCATCACACAAACCTGCCTCCCATCCATTGACTCCATCTACACCTCTCGCTGCCTGGAGAAAGCGGGCAGTATAATCAAAGATCCCTCCCACCCGGCTTACTCACTCTTCCAACTTCTTTCATCGGGCAGGAGATACAGAAGTCTGAGAACACGCACGAACAGACTCAAAAACAGTTTCTTCCCTGCTGTTACCAGACTCCTAAATGACCCTCTTATGGACTGACCTCATTAACACTACACCCTGTATGCTTCATCCGATGCCGGTGCTTCATCCGATGCCGGTGCTTATGTAGTTATATTGTATATGTTGTGTTGCCCTATTATGTATTTTCTTTTATTCCCTTTTCTCTCATGTACTTAATGATCTGTTGAGCTGCTCGCAGAAAAATACTTTTCACTGCACCTCGGTACACGTGACAATAAACAAATCCAATCCAGCTGATTTCTGAAATGGTCTAGCATGTCTCATGTTTCCAGGGAAGTTAGGATTGGGAAACAAATGCTGGCCTTGCCAGCGACCCCCACAAACAAATTAAAAAGTTCTGATACCTGCATTTATTTACGACAAAAATAGTTTCTTCAAGATTTCATGGAATATGTTAAAATATAAAAAAGATGCATTCTCTCACAGATTCTAGTCCTAAACAAGTTTGCTTTTAAAGTATTCCAGCCCTCCAGTTTGTGGTAAATCTGGACTGCAGCCAGCTTTAATGGCTACTTGACTTCAGTGATGCAACAGCTGGCATAATGAAGCTGTAGATCTTGGGGCGGTGATAAAGAATTGGAAAGCAGTTGCAAAAGTGGTGACGCAGCAGCAGCCTTCATTTGTCCTGGTTGTCTGGTAGTCGTATCCCCATGCTCTGCAGGATGTTGGAGGCAGGCCCAGCTAGGCCGGCTTGTGAGCTGTACGACTCCAATAGGTTCTCCACCAGGTTCAAGTCCACGTCCACAGGCAGAATCTTCAAATTCCCTTCAGAGTCGGCCTCCGATTCACCCCCTGCTCCTTCTTCAGTTACATCAGGTCTGTCCGAGCCAACCTGTGAGGGTATCAAACAGAAAACTGCATTTTGTGGTTCAGGGAAAAAACATCGTACATCACACATACAGGCCTTAGAAAACACATGCTTCGAGTCTAATTCTTTTTAAAAAATACATTGAGTACCCAATTAATTTTGTCCAATTAAGGGGCAATTTAACATGGCCAATCCACCTACTCTGCACACCTTTGGGTTGTGGGGGCGGAACCCACGCAAACACGGGGAGAATGTGCATACTCCACATGGACAGTGATCCAGAGCCAGGATCGAACCTGGGACCTCGGTGCCGCGAGGCAGCAGTGTTATCCACTACGCCACCGTGCTGCCCCTTCAAGTCTAATTCTGAGCTAGCAGCTAGAGTATTAGTTATACCAGGGCAGTACTTTATAATTACAGTCTGATTCCATCCCTTTTTCCCCTATAAATTTAGAGTACACAATTCTTTTTTGTTCCCCAATTAAGGGGCAATTTAGAGTGGCCAATCCACCTACCCTGCAAATCTTTGGGTTGTGGGGGTGAGACCCTTGCAGACATGGGGAGAATGTGCAAACTCCACACAGACAGTGACCCGGGTCCGGGATCGAACCCGGGACCTCTATGCTGTGAGTCAGCAGTGCTAACCACTGCGCCACATCTGATTCCATCCTAACTAGAGCAGAACTCTGCACGTCTCTGCTAATAGAGAATCTGTCCCATTTAGACAAATTCCGAGTAGATTCAGGCCTCCGCGGGATCATATAGGCATTTTTAAGATTTGGGAGTTGTGCTCCACGCAATGTTAAACCCGAAGGGATTGAGATTCAGTGAAGGGTGGGTGGGGTCTCCAGCCACATCTCTCTCTTGCTCTCTCTCTCTCGACAGGTTAGAACTGCACACCAGAACTATTACTGCACATTTAACACCAGCAAGCAGGCGGTGGCCTTCTTGGAAGCTGGAAGAAACATTATGTCGTAAGAAGAGGTTGGGAGTGAGCTGGGAATGGGAAGAGTTTAGAAGCGGTAGTGTAGATGCTTTCGATCTTGGAGATGATACCACCAGTTCCTCGCATTCACCATCAGCTTAGGCGACCCACGCATGGGTTGTGGTGAAAAAAAAAAAAAAAAAATCACAGAACATGATCATTTGTGGTGAAGCGGAATTTGTAGTTCTTCCTGCTCTACACATTGGGGATTTGGTTTTGGAAAGGGTGGGGGTGATGTAGAACTCGAGGGTGTCAAGCCAAGTATATTCACCCCAGTGGCCAGCACAGTGCAGTTGAGTGGGGAAAGACGTGTCACTTCTTGTGGACCACAATGGACAAACCCAGCATTCTGGTGTCCCACAAATTCTTTCACCTCGCAATCAGACAGTTCAGAGTACGATTTGTAAACCCGTGAACTTATACATTAATACCACTGCTCACACAGGGCAAGATATTTTGCAGCACCGCAGGGGGGAATGTGGGCAATGAGTAGGAAAGAAAAAGGAAAGGGAGGGGTTTAGGAATTCAGAAGCAGAGCTGGTGACTAAAGATAGGAGGCTTTTGAAAGTTGTGAGTGAGGTGATAAGTCAGAAGGCATTAGGGGAAAGAGCTCGAGACAGCACGGCACTAATGGAGGCATGGGGGGACAAAGCCTCCGAGGGAGTCCAAAGAGCATAGGGGACAAATGGAACCAAAATTCTGAGCGTCCTGTACAGAAAAAGGAACAGAATGACATTTGGGTTCCACACGATGTCTGGACCACCAATGGGCAAGGTCAGTGAGACTTAAAAATCTTACAACACCAGGTTGAAGTCCAACAGGTTTGTTTCGAATCACTAGCTTTCGGAGCAGTGCCTGGAACAAACCTGTTGGACTTTAACCTGTTGTAGGACTTCTTACTATACTCACCCCAGTCACCTCCACATCACTGTTAAAAATGACAGTGAGCGAGATGTACCAACCTATTCCTGGTGGCATGCTGTGAAAATTGTTTTCCTGTCGCAGGAATCTAAATACGAATTGTCTGTCTTTTCCACCGCTAACTCACCTCATCAGCGGCCTTAGTAAAGCTTTTGCCAATATGGGTGCCGGCCAGCTCCTGGTCCATCTGCTCCATGTAGTCTTGGATGTTCCCAAGAGTCTCTGTTGCTGACATTCCCTCCTCCAGTTTACCCTCTACACTGTCAGACTCTGTTTCGCTGTCCACTAAATCATAATCCTCTTCCTCATCAACATCGTCCGAATCAAGCTCATCGGATTCCACCCCTGCAGTCGAGACCAGAGAACAGTCAGTTCAAAACATTGGGCATCAATACACGACTATTGGCCATCTCAAAGCACTTCACAACCACTTGAGTTTCTTTTTGAGGTGGAGTCACTGTTATGATGTAGGAAACACAGGCGGCAATATGCACACTCATAAATAACAATGTGATAATGACCAATGTTTCCGTGGTATCGATCAATTGGCCAGGGCACTGGGGGTAGCTCTCCCATCCCTCTTCAAAGTAGTGCCATGGGATCTTTTACATACAGACAAGGCGGCAAATGGAGCCAGCGTTTAACGTCTCAACCAAAACACGGCACCTCTGACAGTGCAGCACTGTCTCCCTACTGCACCAGAGCATCAGTCTGGATTTTTGTGCTCAAGCCTGGATGAGGAACTTGAACTCAAGAGGCGAAGGTGCGAACAACTGAGCCATGGACGATGCCGCTGCCAACATGGCTGACAACGCAGGACCATGATCTCAGGTAGGAAAGCTACGTGAAAAAAAAAATAGCAAGGGTAGATCAGTTAGCGTGTGGAAATACAAGGTTAACATTTCAAGTTCTGATGATGGGTCTACACCTGAAACATTAACCTGTCTTTTCTCATCACAGACATGATATCAACTTGATTGGGCAGATGTGGCCTCAAATGTCCAGTATAAAGATGACACTTCCCATACGCACATTCCTACCTAGGATCCTATCCAAAGCACTGGTGAAGGAGTTCACATCAAATTGGACTTGGCTGGTAGCTGAAGATCTGAGATTAAGGGGGGAAATAAAAATCATAATCACAAATGGTATCACAGTGGCAAGATCTTTATATGCACTGTCAATAGACTCCGTTTATAATATTGCTTTAGGAACCATTTTTAAAGAACATTACAACAAACCTAACGAGTAAGATTGAGCATCCAAAGCTGGAGACAGTCTTCTATTTATCGGCCAGCTAACAGTTTAGTATGTACTACTCGATCCCATTTGGCTTTACGTGCAGAGTTGGGCCAACTGTGATCTTCTTGTGAAGTTGGGTTCAGAGGGTAGAGATAATTGGACAAGATCATGTGTAAATGTATACGGGCGCACTGGTTAGCATTGCTGCACCGCAGCTCCAAGGACCTGGCACATTCTCCCCGTGTCTACGTGGGATTTTTCCCACAGTCCAAAGATGTGCAGGTTAGGTGGATTGGCCATGATCAATTCTCCCTTAGTGTCAAAGGTTAGGTGGGGTTACTGGGGTAGGGTGGGGTCGTGGGCCTCGGTAGGTTGCTCTTTCAGAGGGTCAATTCACATTCAGTGGGCCGAATAGCCTTCTCTTGTACTGTAGGGATTCTCTCGATTTTAAATGGAACTCAGTCTGTGATAAAGTCACTCGATCTGATCGTATCTTTCAGATGACGCTTTCTGATTTCATCGGTCAATAGTGAATGTCACAGAAACCAGGAAAGGAGTGGGATCACAACTCAAAGTCCTGGATTTCACCTGGAACGCGGTGGAGCTGGGAAAATTGCGAAGGGTCTCAGGTGGAGCAAGTGGGGTTGGAGAACTCAAGTGTATATGAGAGGGTAAGAAAGATGCTGCACTTTGGAAAGGGGATGAGGGGGGAAAATAAGTCTGGATGCGAGCAGTGTCAGTTTAATGGACAAATCGCTGGAACAGAGGGTTAACTTGGCTGGGGATGGTGGTGGTGGAGGGGATGCAGCGGAAAAGGGGAACCGTCATAGCAGCTAATAATTGATCACATTTTTAACAAACGGTCTGTGCTGTTTCGTGGTTAGCCTGCGCCAAGGCTGAAAACTTGATTGGCCGGTGTGTCTTATGCGGTCAGCAGACCACATAAATCACAGACCAATGTTACAAGGTCTCTGTAGTCTATGCCAAGAAAAAATAAATATGTATAATTAATACTTAAGATTCCATACTGTGGTATCTCTGCACCTTCGTGGGAGGACACCTTTGAGACAAAAGCCTTCATACTCTTGGTGACGTCACGCAGATCATAATCCAGTTCCTCCTCCTGTCTGACAGAGTTCAACAGCTTCCTGCCCGAGGCTTCCTCCAGCATCTGATCCAACTCCTCTGGGGAAATATCCAACCAGCTGTCATCTAGGCAGGCAAAGGAATCAGAAAGGTGAGAGGGCAGACACAGAGGGAGCAGTCTAACCAGGAGTGGTCACTTGGGATATTCATGAAAATGCTCCCATTGATAATGGGAAGGGTAAAAAAAAAAAAGGCTTTGTGAAGCAACACCAAATCCCACACGAGCATTCCAACCCCAACCTTGTTCATGAGAGAAGGAAGGGAGGGCTGAGCTGGGGCATGTCTGCGAACACAGGGGTCGCTGGAAATTGAAGTTGTGTCAGAACATCAGAAAGGTAACTGCGAAACAAGTTACTTGATTTAATTTTAGATTTCCAGCATACACAGCATTTTGCTTTTGTACTAGACCACATTCTTTTAATTAAAGAACTCACTGCAGTGAGTTCATTCCCACACAAAATGTTTTACCCAATCTGACCGCAAATCGGTTACAATAGGTATACAGACGAGAAAAAGGTCATTTATTCCATTCTAACATATTCATCAAGACATAGAATCATTCAGCAGCACGGTAGCACAAGTGGATAGCACTGTGGCTTCACAGCGCCAGGATCCCAGGTTCGATTCCCTGCTGGATCACTGTCTGTGCAGAGTCTGCATGTTCTCCCCGTGTCTGCGTGGGTTTCCTCCGGGTACTCCGGTTTCCTCCCACAGTCCAAAGACGTGCAGGATAGGTGGGTTGGCCATGATAAATTGCCCTTAGTGACCAATAAACGTTAGGAGGGATTATTGGGTTACGGGGATAGGCTGGAAGCGAGGGCTTAAGAGGGCCGGTGCAGATTCGATGGGCCGAATGGCCTCCTGCACTATGTTCTATTCCCATCATAATCCCCAGCTTTTTAAACCATCCCAGGATTTCTTCCTGTTTAAAATATCCAACATCACATGGTAATCAACCTATGGGAAGAATTTCCTGCCAACAGTCCTAAATTGTCTTTTGCCAGTTTGAATCCGAGCTAATTGTCCCAACGGTAATGTAATAATAAGAAATGTTTCAGATTTACTTTTTCTTTGCTGATTACTATCTCTGCACACCTCTGTAAAGCCTCCTTCGAGCTGCTGTCTTTCAGGTTTCACAAATCTTTTCACGTACCCCTAAAGGTGAATCTCATGGCCCAACTGTGCCCCTGGGGTTTCAATATCTGCCTCTTGTCCCAGCTACTGAAATTGTGGTTTGACCGCAACCCTACGCATTTCCCTCGCCTTAATCAGTCCGTGGTCAATGAGATGAACTTCTCAGGCACCGTCACTCAAATGTACCCACCATCCTCTGGAAGAAGGCTGTCCTCTTCTTTCTGTAGCTCTTCCACACTGTAGGACAGAGTTTGCAGAAGCTGCAGGACCTGTTCTCCTGGGCTTAAGGCAGATGAACTAGGAGACCAGAAAGAGCGAATGTGACTTTGAAAATAATGTAAAGCTAAGTTATTCATGAGCACTTTAGACGATTGATGGGAAATGCACTTGGGACTATAAATGAAAAGTTGTCGCAAATACAGAATTTAAACGTGGTACGTGTTTAAGTGGGAACAATATTACATATTTCCAGTGTGCTAGCATTTAGAATTCAAATGAATACTCCATCCAGTCACAAACTGCAACTCATGGCTACAATATATTAGTGCAGCATTATTAAACTTTTTTGTGAGGGGTCACTTGTCAATAATGGCAAAATTTCCAGGGACCCATGAAACGCCAGTACACTTCCAGGGATTCCACGTCTTAACTTCAAAAAGACACTGTCGGCTTCCAAAGAGAAATAGTTTGTTGCAGAATTTATTTTTTGCATTTTAACATACAGCAACAGAAATAGCGTGTTACCAACAGACCCATTAGTGGCTGGAAATCCCGTTTGCATACAGTTAAAAAGAACACCGAATAAAGAATGTGTTTTAGTAAACCCATACTTTACGAAGTGGAGAATCTACTGCATTATATGGGGATACTCACTACTTTAAATGATAGAACATGTACTGCATTTTTGCTCTTATTGTGTTTGTTATGTTTCTGGAAGGTAGGTGTCACTGGCTAAGCCAGCGTTTAGTGTCCATTCCTAATTGCCTTGGAGAAGGTTGTGATGAGCCGCCTTCTTGAACAGCTGCAGGCCATGTGGTGTAGGCACACCCACAGCACTGTTAGGGAGCAAGTCCTAGGATTTTGGCCCAGTCACAGGCGAAGGAACGGCGATATAGTTCCAAGTCAGGATGCTGTGTGTGATTTGCAGGGAAAATGACTTGAAGGGCGGTGTTCCCATGCATCTGCTGCCCTTGTCCTTCTAACTGATGGGGGTTGCAGGATTTCAAAGGTGCCTTGATGAGTTGCAGAATTGCAACTTGTAGATGGTACACACTGCTGCCGCTGTGCAAACCTGGTGGAATTAATTTTACGGTTGTGAATGGGGTGCCAACCAAATGGGCTTTGCCCTGGATGGTGTCAAGCTTTTTAAGCGTTGTTGGAGCTGCACTCACCCAGGCAATGGGGAGTACTCCATCACACTCCTGACTTGTGCCCTGTAGATGGTGGATAAGCTTTGAGGAATTAAGAGTGAGTTACTTTCCATAGAATTCCCAGCCTCTGATCTGCTCTTGTAGCCTAAGTATTCATATGCCTGTTTCAGTTCTGTTTCTCAAGGACGTTATCATGGGAGATTCAGCGATGATAATGCCATTGAACGTCAAGGGGAGATGGTTGGCTTCTCTCTTGTTGGAGATGGTCATTGCCTGGCACTTGCATGGTGAAAATGTTACTTGCCACTCATCAGCCCAAGCCTGAATAATGTCCAGCTCTTGCTGCATATGGACAATGACTGCCCCAGTATCTGAGGAGTCACAAATGGTGCTGAACATTGTGCAATTATGATTAATTCTAAACTTGAATTCACAGCTTTAAATTTATATATGATCACCTAAGAAGGTGTGGCATAATGGATCAATGCTCACGCTGTGAACATTTCTTTGAGAAGGTGACTGAACAGGTAGACGAGGGTAGAGCAGTTGATGTGGTGTATATGGATTTCAGTAAAGCGTTTGATAAAGTTCCCCACGGTAGGCTCTTGCAGAAAATACGGAGGCTGGGGATTGAGGGTGATTTAGAGATGTGGATCAGAAATTGGCTAGCTGAAAGAAGACAGAGGGTGGTGGTTGATGGGAAATGTTCAGAATGGAGTTCAGTTACAAGTGGCGTACCACAAGGATCTGTTCTGGGGCCGTTGCTGTTTGTCATTTTTATCAATGACCTAGAGGAAGGCGCAGAAGGGTGGGTGAGTAAATTTGCAGACGACACTAAAGTGGTGTTGTCAACAGTGTGGAAGGATGTAGCAGGTTACAGAGGGACATAGATAAGCTGCAGAGCTGGGCTGAGAGGTGGCAAATGGAGTTTAATGCAGAGAAGTGTGAGGTGATTCACTTTGGAAGGAATAACAGGAATGCGGAATATTTGGCTAATGGCAAAGTTCTTGGAAGTGTGGATGAGCAGAGGGATCTAGGTGTCCATGTACATGGGTCCCTGAAAGTTGCCACCCAGGTTGATAGGGTTGTGAAGAAGGTCTATGGAGTGTTGGCCTTTATTGGTAGAGGGATTGAGTTCCGGAGTCAGGAGGTCATGTTGCAGCTGTACAGAACTCTGGTACTGCCGCATTTGGAGTATTGCGTACAGTTCTGGTCACCGCATTATAGGAAGGACGTGGAGGCTTTGGAGCGGGTGCAGAGGAGATTTACCAGGATGTTGCCTGGTATGGAGGGAAAATCTTATGAGGAAAGGCTGATGGACTTGAGGTTGTTTTCGTTGGAGAGAAGAAGGTTAAGAGGAGACTTAATAGAGGCATACAAAATGATCAGGGGGTTAGATAGGGTGGACAGTGAGAGCCTTCTCCAGCGGATGGAAATGGCTGGCACGAGGGGACATAGCTTTAAACTGAGGGGTAATAGATATAGGACAGAGGTCAGAGGTAAGTTCTTTACGCAAAGAATGGTGAGGCCGTGGAATGCCCTACCTGCAACAGTAGTGAACTCGCCAACATTGAAGGCATTTAAAAGTTTATTGGATAAGCATATGGATGATAAGGGCATAGTGTAGGTTAGATGGCTTTTGTTTCGGTGCAACATCGTGGGCCGAAGGGCCTGTACTGCGCTGTATCGTTCTATGTTCTTTGTTAGTTTGAGTTGGGTATCATACATGTCTAACATGGACCAGCAGTAAAATTGTAGCTTTCAAGTCTCCATATGTCCTTTCGGTGCCCTCTCACTGCAATCACTTCCAGCCCAACATGCTACCATCTATCGTCCTGTCAACCATTATCTACTGTGTGACTCTCCCCTCCTGATGTTGTCTCTGTCAGCACCTACAAAACCTTTCTCAATGCCAACTTGTTTGACTAAGCTTTGGGTCCCCTCTCGGAAAACCTATTTCCCACTTCCAGCTTAATCCCTTCGTAAAGCATCTCAACTTGTTTTGATCATGTGAAAGGCACTAGACAAATGTTGCTGTAATTATATGACAGCTTTTAATCAATGTTGTAATCCTTCAGGGCCTTTCTGTAGTAAACACAGCTGGGTGAGATGTGCCAGAAAACAAAAAGAACATATCGCAAAGGAACAATGCAATTTATAATTCTCCATCAAATGTAATCTTTTCTTTACAGATGTCTTATCTGGTAATTAATCACAAGAGTTTTACTCAAATCACAGCCAAGTCAGCAATTTTGATTTATTTCCCCTTTCATTCTTTCATGAGATGTGGGTGTCCCTGACGAGGATGACTTTTGTTGCAAATCCTTCATTGTCCCTGAATGGAGTGGCTCATTAAGCCATTTCAGAGGGTCATCAACACTGCTGTGCTCCTGGAGTTGCACGTAGGCCAGACCAGGTAAGGATGGCAAATTTCCGTCCCTAATGGACAAGAGAACTATATGGGTTTTCCCGACAATCAACAGAGTTCCATGTCACCATCACTGAGGCTTGCGTTCAATTCCAGACTTATTAATTGGATTTTACATTCCACCAGCGGCAGTGGTTGGGGTTGAACCTGTGTTCACCTGGTTCTCTGGATTACAGGCCCAGTGACATTACCACCACATCCCTGAGTGTGCATGGTCAGTTTGTTGCAGATGGCACTGCCGCCGTCAGTAAAACATTGGCAGTATAAAGAAACAGCAGAGCTGCCATGGTGGGCAACTGCGCACCTTCAAGGTGGGGGAGGCTTCCGCAGGTGGTTCTGTCTGCAATTTCAACAAGAGTCTGAAGATTTTTGTCTGTTGTCAAAGGGAACAGCTCCAGTGCTCCCACTATTCAAGTGTACAGTGAGGCTGTTATTCCAATGCCTGGCTTCATTCCAACTGCGGAGGAAGCTGCTGTCACCAGAGAGCCATAAACAAAGGCAGTAGAACAATCTTGTGTGCAAACACAGCTGCTTAGACTCTCTACTCGAGATGGGTGAGCAGCTAATGTAAATAATGAAGCTTACTCCTGAACATGCAGCGCACTGCCGCGTGTTTACTTGTTATATCAGAAAATCTGCTTGCCACGGAAAGAGTTCTGCAGCATTGAGTGAGCGGCTGAAGTTCATTTTTGTTAACGCAAATGCACACGAGCACGTCATCTTGTACTGTACCTTTTGGACCTGGGAACAGAATTCTGGAAGTAAATCTCTGCTGATTGGAGCAATTCTTTGTATCGCGACGAACCCTCCAGCTCTCCCTGTCAAGGCACAAACACACAACCCGCTTTGATCAAGCTGCAATGTTGAATGAAAACCAGCTGTTTCAAAGTTAATGCACTGCCTGACTTGTGGGAGGGTTCAATTTATTATCACACTACCAGAAGGACGTGGAGGCTTTGGAGAGAGTACAGAATAGGTTTACCAGGATGTTGCCTGGTATGGAGGGTATTAGCTATGTGGACAGATTGAATAAACTGGGATTGTTCTCCCTAGAGACATGGAAACCGAGGGGCGACCTGATAGAAGTTCATAAAATTATTTGGGGTATAGATAGGGTGAACAGTTGGAGGCTTTTTCCCAGGATGGAATTGAAAATTACAAGGAGGCACAAGTTCAAGGTGAGGGGGGGAATAGGTTCAGTGGAGATGTGGGGAGGAAGATTTTTACACAGGTGGTGGTGGTGGCCTGGAATGCACTGCCAAGTGAGGTGGTTGAGGCAGATACGTTAGTGACCGTTAAAACTTATCTGGATAGACACATGAACAGACAGGGTATAGAAGGATACAGGCGGTCGGTCTAGATATGACAGGTGATCGGCGCAGGCTTGGCGGGCCGAAGAGCCTGTTCCTGTGCTGTACTGTTCTTTTGCATCCAATGTTGCTCGCCAACTAGGATGGTGGGACCTGTTCTGCTCGCTCTCAGGCTTTGTGCTGAGAAATCGCACTCAGCCGTGTTTACTACCCAGGCTCTCAGTAGAAAAGCTTAGAAGGTTACAAATGGGCTTTAATCGTACTTTTATAATTCTAATATATTTAAGAACCTGTCTTCAAATTAAAACTTTCAGAGTTACTGAGGAATCATGGAGGCCGCTGGAGCAGTGAAACTCGTAGCTTGATTTTCCGATAGGGTCAGGTGCGGTCATATTCAGAAACCGCTTATGGCGGGAACACATAGGAACAAGAGTAGGTCTTTCGGTCCCTCAAGCGCGTTCTGCCATTCAATGAATGATTTGAACCTCGGCTCCCCATAATCGAGATACCTGCTCTAACAAAATATATTGTAATGATTAGCAAATGCCTGCTGGGCAATGGGAATGAAGGTGGAGTATGTGAATCTGCAGCCTGGGTAGATCAATTGAGTATGTTGTCATTTATTCATTTCTGCATGGCTTTGCTCCACCTGATCTCTGTACCTTCTTCCAGCTTCCCACCCAAGTCCTTTCTCTCCTCTGAATCTGGCATCCTTGATCAGAGCACGGAATGGAAAAGCCCTCAGTACTGCTCCTGGCACCATACCTCTCCCTCTGATATCTTTCCTGCAGCTTTACGAACTTCTTCAAAACCTACCAGTTCCACCTTGCTTTCAGTCATCTCTAACTCTCTCCCACTACTGCGCGCCTTTAATTGCTCCGCTGTGAAGTGTCTTGGGATGTGTTTCTTCTTTTATAAAAGAAAGTCGTTGACTATGTTTACTGAGACTCACAGGAGGCCAAACCTACATTTCAGTGCTACAAACAATGTAAGACCTAGGCTCCACCAAATGCCATTTGAACATTTAAGTAGTGCATTGTTGTCATCTGCTGGTAATATTTTAAGCAATAACGAGATGCAATTCTTACTTTACACTACTGGTCAAATGTTCTTGCACAGCTGGGTGACTAGACAAGGTCCCATTCAGTTTCAAAAGAGATCTATAAAATGTATATAGCATCATCAATGTAAAAAGAAATGGCCCTAGCTTCTTCACAGAGGTTTAATAAAGAAACACACCGAAAATTAAAGGAGGGGGTATTAGGGCAGTGAACAAACGTTTGGTTAAAGAGGTGGATTTTAAGAAGGGTTTAAATGGCAAAGAGAGAGAGAGAGAAAGGGAGGAGGAGAGAGAGAGAGATGAGGAGAGAAAGAGAGTGGGGGGGGGGGGGGGGGGGAAAGAAAGAGTGTGGAGGAAGTGAGAGAGGAGAGGGGAAGAGAGAGAGGGGCGAGGGGGGGGGGGAGAGAAAGAGAGGGGGAAAGAGAGAGGGGGGACGAGGAGAGAGAGGGGGAGGAGAAAGAGAGAAAGAGGGGAGAGAGGGGGAAGAGAGAGGGGGGGGAAAAGAGAGAGATCATAGATTATAGAATTTACAGTGCAGAAGGCCATTCGGCCCGTCGGGTCTTCACCGGCTCTTGGAAAGAGCACCCTACCAAAGGTCCACACCTCCACCCTATCCCCATAACCCAGTAACCCCACCCAACACGAAGGGCAATTTTGGACACTATGGGTAATTTATCATGGCCAATCCACCTAACCCGCACATCTTTGGACTGTGGGAGGAAACCGGAGCATCCGGAGGAAACCCTCGCACGCACGGGGAGAATGTGCAGACTCCGCACATACAGTGACCCAAGCCGGGAATCAAACCTGGGACCCTGGAGCTGTGAAGCAATTGTGCTATCCACAATGCTACCGTGCTGCCCCAGAGAGAGAAGGGGGGGGGAAGAGAGAGAGCGGAGGGGAGAGAGAGAGAGAGAGCGAGCGAGCGAGGGCCCAAACAAGGTGAGATGAGCAAATTCTTTTGTTCTATCTGTACTTAAATGTTAGCGTTATCCTCAGAGGAGTAGCTGCATTTAAAAAAAATATATATATTTTATTAAAGTTTTCAAACACAATTTTCCCCCCTTACAAATCAACAAAAACGGTAACATGATCACTGATATATAACATTGTTTAAATAATATAGTAATCTAACCAAATAACACAAAATAATGCTCCCCCCGCCCCCTCACCCCATCTAGAACACAAACAATTTACCCCCCCCTCCCCCCCGGGCTGCTGCTGGCTATCTAATTTCCCCCTAACGTTCCGCTAGATAGTCGAGGAACGGTTGCCACCGCCTGGTGAACCCTTGAGCCGATCCTCTCAGCGCAAACTTCATCTGCTCCAGTTTTATGAACCCCGCCATATCGTTTATCCAGGCCTCCACGCCGGGGGGTTTTGCTTCCTTCCACATGAGTAAAATCCTACGCCGGGCTACTAGGGTCGCAAAGGCCACAATATCGGCCTCTTTCGCCTCCTGCACTCCCGGCTCGTCCGCTACCCCAAATATAGCCAACCCCAAGCTTGGCTTGACCCGCCACTGCCGGACACGACCAAAACATACGTGTGTGGTTTGCTGGGCTTCCCCCGCACCTCCCGCATTTGTCCTCCACTCCGAAGAACCTGCTCAACCTCGCTCCCGTTATGTGTGCTCTATGTAGCACCTTAAATTGGACCAGGCTAAGCCTGGCACACGAGGAAGAGGAATTTACCCTACTTAGGGCATCAGCCCACAAACCCTCCTCAATCTCCTCCCCGAGCTCTTCTTCCCATTTTCCTTTCAGTTCTTCTACCAGCTCCTCCCCCTCTTCGCTCATCTCCCGGTATATTTCGGACACTTTGCCCTCCCCAACCCACCCCCCCGAAAGCACTCTATCCTAGATCCTGTGTGTCGGGAGCAGCGAAAATTCCCTCACCTGTTGTCTCGTGAACGCCCTCACCTGCATATACCTAAAGATATTCCCCGGAGGCAGCTCATACTTTTCCTCTCGCGCTCCCAAGCTCGCAAACGTCCCATCTATAAATAAGTCTCCCACTCTCCTAATTCCTGCCCGGTGCCAGCTCTGGAACCCTCAGTCCAACCTCCCTGGGGCAAACCTATGGTTGTTCCTGATCGGGGACCACACCGAGGCTCCCAGCACACCCCTCTGTCGCCTCCATTGCCCCCAGATACTTAATGTTGCCGCCACCACTGGGTTTGTGGCAAACTTTTTCGGGGAGAGAGGTAGTGGCACCGTCACCAGCGCTTTTAAGCTCGTTCCTTTGCAGGACGCCATCTCCAGCCTTTTCCACGCCGCCCCCTCTCCCTCTATCATCCACTTACGGATCATCGTCACGTTGGCGGCCCAGTAGTAGTCACCCAAATTCGGCAACGCCAGTCCCCCTCTGTCTCTGCTACGTTGCAGGAACCCCCTCCTTACCCTCGGGGCCTTCCCTGCCCACGCGAAGCTCATGATGCTCCTATCTATTTTTTTTAAAAAAGGCCGCAGTGATCAATATAGGGAGACATTGGAACACAAATAGGAACCTCGGGAGGACCATCATCTTAATCGCCTGCACTCTGCCCGCCAGTGACAGCGGCTGCATATCCCACCTTTTGAAATCCTCTTCCATTTGTTCCACCAGCCGAGTCAGACTGAGTCTGTGTAAGGTTCCCCAGCTCCTGGCTATCTGAATCCCCAGGTATCGGAAGTTTCTTTCCACTCTCCTTAGCGGCAGGCCATCTATCCCTCTACTCTGGTCCCCAGGGTGTATCACGGAAAGCTCACTCTTTCCCATGTTAAGCCTATATCCCGAGAAATCTCCAAACTCCCTCAATATCTGCATGACCTCTGTCATCCCCCCCCCACTGGATCCGCCACATACAGCAGTAGGTCATCCGCGTAGAGTGACACTCGGTGTTCCTCTCCCCCTCTAACCACCCCTCTCCATTTCCTAGAGTCTCTCAGCGCTATGGCCAGTGGTCCAATTGCCAACGCGAACAGTAATGGGGACAGCGGGCATCCCGGTCTTGTTCCCCTATGCAGTCGAAAATACTCCGACCTTTGCCGATTTGTGACCACACTTGCCGTTGGGGCCCCATAGAGGAGTTTAACCCAGCTGACAAACCCCTCCCCGAACCTCCTCAGCACCTCCCATAGATACTCCCACTCTACCCTATCAAATGCCTTCTCTGCATCCATTGCCACCACTATCTCTGCCTCCCCCCTCTGCTGGGGGCATCATTATCACCCCCAATAGCCGTTGCACGTTGACATTCAATTGTCTCCCCTTTACGAACCCTGTCTGATCTTCGTGCACCACCCCCGGGACACAATCCTCTATCCACAATGCTACCGTGCTGCCCCAGAGAGAGAAGGGGGGGGGAAGAGAGAGAGCGGAGGGGAGAGAGAGAGAGCGAGCGAGCGAGGGCCCAAACAAGGTGAGATGAGCAAATTCTTTTGTTCTATCTGTACTTAAATGTTAGCGTTATCCTCAGAGGAGTAGCTGCATTTAAAAAAAATATATATATTTTATTAAAGTTTTCAAACACAATTTTCCCCCCTTACAAATCAACAAAAACGGTAACATGATCACTGATATATAACATTGTTTAAATAATATAGTAATCTAACCAAATAACACAAAATAATGCTCCCCCCGCCCCCTCACCCCATCTAGAACACAAACAATTTACCCCCCCCTCCCCCCCGGGCTGCTGCTGGCTATCTAATTTCCCCCTAACGTTCCGCTAGATAGTCGAGGAACGGTTGCCACCGCCTGGTGAACCCTTGAGCCGATCCTCTCAGCGCAAACTTCATCTGCTCCAGTTTTATGAACCCCGCCATATCGTTTATCCAGGCCTCCACGCCGGGGGGTTTTGCTTCCTTCCACATGAGTAAAATCCTACGCCGGGCTACTAGGGTCGCAAAGGCCACAATATCGGCCTCTTTCGCCTCCTGCACTCCCGGCTCGTCCGCTACCCCAAATATAGCCAACCCCAAGCTTGGCTTGACCCGCCACTGCCGGACACGACCAAAACATACGTGTGTGGTTTGCTGGGCTTCCCCCGCACCTCCCGCATTTGTCCTCCACTCCGAAGAACCTGCTCAACCTCGCTCCCGTTATGTGTGCTCTATGTAGCACCTTAAATTGGACCAGGCTAAGCCTGGCACACGAGGAAGAGGAATTTACCCTACTTAGGGCATCAGCCCACAAACCCTCCTCAATCTCCTCCCCGAGCTCTTCTTCCCATTTTCCTTTCAGTTCTTCTACCAGCTCCTCCCCCTCTTCGCTCATCTCCCGGTATATTTCGGACACTTTGCCCTCCCCAACCCACCCCCCCGAAAGCACTCTATCCTAGATCCTGTGTGTCGGGAGCAGCGAAAATTCCCTCACCTGTTGTCTCGTGAACGCCCTCACCTGCATATACCTAAAGATATTCCCCGGAGGCAGCTCATACTTTTCCTCTCGCGCTCCCAAGCTCGCAAACGTCCCATCTATAAATAAGTCTCCCACTCTCCTAATTCCTGCCCGGTGCCAGCTCTGGAACCCTCAGTCCAACCTCCCTGGGGCAAACCTATGGTTGTTCCTGATCGGGGACCACACCGAGGCTCCCAGCACACCCCTCTGTCGCCTCCATTGCCCCCAGATACTTAATGTTGCCGCCACCACTGGGTTTGTGGCAAACTTTTTCGGGGAGAGAGGTAGTGGCACCGTCACCAGCGCTTTTAAGCTCGTTCCTTTGCAGGACGCCATCTCCAGCCTTTTCCACGCCGCCCCCTCTCCCTCTATCATCCACTTACGGATCATCGTCACGTTGGCGGCCCAGTAGTAGTCACCCAAATTCGGCAACGCCAGTCCCCCTCTGTCTCTGCTACGTTGCAGGAACCCCCTCCTTACCCTCGGGGCCTTCCCTGCCCACGCGAAGCTCATGATGCTCCTATCTATTTTTTTTAAAAAAGGCCGCAGTGATCAATATAGGGAGACATTGGAACACAAATAGGAACCTCGGGAGGACCATCATCTTAATCGCCTGCACTCTGCCCGCCAGTGACAGCGGCTGCATATCCCACCTTTTGAAATCCTCTTCCATTTGTTCCACCAGCCGAGTCAGACTGAGTCTGTGTAAGGTTCCCCAGCTCCTGGCTATCTGAATCCCCAGGTATCGGAAGTTTCTTTCCACTCTCCTTAGCGGCAGGCCATCTATCCCTCTACTCTGGTCCCCAGGGTGTATCACGGAAAGCTCACTCTTTCCCATGTTAAGCCTATATCCCGAGAAATCTCCAAACTCCCTCAATATCTGCATGACCTCTGTCATCCCCCCCCCACTGGATCCGCCACATACAGCAGTAGGTCATCCGCGTAGAGTGACACTCGGTGTTCCTCTCCCCCTCTAACCACCCCTCTCCATTTCCTAGAGTCTCTCAGCGCTATGGCCAGTGGTCCAATTGCCAACGCGAACAGTAATGGGGACAGCGGGCATCCCGGTCTTGTTCCCCTATGCAGTCGAAAATACTCCGACCTTTGCCGATTTGTGACCACACTTGCCGTTGGGGCCCCATAGAGGAGTTTAACCCAGCTGACAAACCCCTCCCCGAACCTCCTCAGCACCTCCCATAGATACTCCCACTCTACCCTATCAAATGCCTTCTCTGCATCCATTGCCACCACTATCTCTGCCTCCCCCCTCTGCTGGGGGCATCATTATCACCCCCAATAGCCGTTGCACGTTGACATTCAATTGTCTCCCCTTTACGAACCCTGTCTGATCTTCGTGCACCACCCCCGGGACACAATCCTCTATCCACAATGCTACCGTGCTGCCCCAGAGAGAGAAGGGGGGGGGAAGAGAGAGAGCGGAGGGGAGAGAGAGAGAGCGAGCGAGCGAGGGCCCAAACAAGGTGAGATGAGCAAATTCTTTTGTTCTATCTGTACTTAAATGTTAGCGTTATCCTCAGAGGAGTAGCTGCATTTAAAAAAAATATATATATTTTATTAAAGTTTTCAAACACAATTTTCCCCCCTTACAAATCAACAAAAACGGTAACATGATCACTGATATATAACATTGTTTAAATAATATAGTAATCTAACCAAATAACACAAAATAATGCTCCCCCCGCCCCCTCACCCCATCTAGAACACAAACAATTTACCCCCCCCTCCCCCCCGGGCTGCTGCTGGCTATCTAATTTCCCCCTAACGTTCCGCTAGATAGTCGAGGAACGGTTGCCACCGCCTGGTGAACCCTTGAGCCGATCCTCTCAGCGCAAACTTCATCTGCTCCAGTTTTATGAACCCCGCCATATCGTTTATCCAGGCCTCCACGCCGGGGGGTTTTGCTTCCTTCCACATGAGTAAAATCCTACGCCGGGCTACTAGGGTCGCAAAGGCCACAATATCGGCCTCTTTCGCCTCCTGCACTCCCGGCTCGTCCGCTACCCCAAATATAGCCAACCCCAAGCTTGGCTTGACCCGCCACTGCCGGACACGACCAAAACATACGTGTGTGGTTTGCTGGGCTTCCCCCGCACCTCCCGCATTTGTCCTCCACTCCGAAGAACCTGCTCAACCTCGCTCCCGTTATGTGTGCTCTATGTAGCACCTTAAATTGGACCAGGCTAAGCCTGGCACACGAGGAAGAGGAATTTACCCTACTTAGGGCATCAGCCCACAAACCCTCCTCAATCTCCTCCCCGAGCTCTTCTTCCCATTTTCCTTTCAGTTCTTCTACCAGCTCCTCCCCCTCTTCGCTCATCTCCCGGTATATTTCGGACACTTTGCCCTCCCCAACCCACCCCCCCGAAAGCACTCTATCCTAGATCCTGTGTGTCGGGAGCAGCGAAAATTCCCTCACCTGTTGTCTCGTGAACGCCCTCACCTGCATATACCTAAAGATATTCCCCGGAGGCAGCTCATACTTTTCCTCTCGCGCTCCCAAGCTCGCAAACGTCCCATCTATAAATAAGTCTCCCACTCTCCTAATTCCTGCCCGGTGCCAGCTCTGGAACCCTCAGTCCAACCTCCCTGGGGCAAACCTATGGTTGTTCCTGATCGGGGACCACACCGAGGCTCCCAGCACACCCCTCTGTCGCCTCCATTGCCCCCAGATACTTAATGTTGCCGCCACCACTGGGTTTGTGGCAAACTTTTTCGGGGAGAGAGGTAGTGGCACCGTCACCAGCGCTTTTAAGCTCGTTCCTTTGCAGGACGCCATCTCCAGCCTTTTCCACGCCGCCCCCTCTCCCTCTATCATCCACTTACGGATCATCGTCACGTTGGCGGCCCAGTAGTAGTCACCCAAATTCGGCAACGCCAGTCCCCCTCTGTCTCTGCTACGTTGCAGGAACCCCCTCCTTACCCTCGGGGCCTTCCCTGCCCACGCGAAGCTCATGATGCTCCTATCTATTTTTTTTAAAAAAGGCCGCAGTGATCAATATAGGGAGACATTGGAACACAAATAGGAACCTCGGGAGGACCATCATCTTAATCGCCTGCACTCTGCCCGCCAGTGACAGCGGCTGCATATCCCACCTTTTGAAATCCTCTTCCATTTGTTCCACCAGCCGAGTCAGACTGAGTCTGTGTAAGGTTCCCCAGCTCCTGGCTATCTGAATCCCCAGGTATCGGAAGTTTCTTTCCACTCTCCTTAGCGGCAGGCCATCTATCCCTCTACTCTGGTCCCCAGGGTGTATCACGGAAAGCTCACTCTTTCCCATGTTAAGCCTATATCCCGAGAAATCTCCAAACTCCCTCAATATCTGCATGACCTCTGTCATCCCCCCCCCACTGGATCCGCCACATACAGCAGTAGGTCATCCGCGTAGAGTGACACTCGGTGTTCCTCTCCCCCTCTAACCACCCCTCTCCATTTCCTGGAGTCTCTCAGCGCTATGGCCAGTGGTCCAATTGCCAACGCGAACAGTAATGGGGACAGCGGGCATCCCGGTCTTGTTCCCCTATGCAGTCGAAAATACTCCGACCTTTGCCGATTTGTGACCACACTTGCCGTTGGGGCCCCATAGAGGAGTTTAACCCAGCTGACAAACCCCTCCCCGAACCTCCTCAGCACCTCCCATAGATACTCCCACTCTACCCTATCCAATGCCTTCTCTGCATCCATTGCCACCACTATCTCTGCCTCCCCCCTCTGCTGGGGGCATCATTATCACCCCCAATAGCCGTTGCACGTTGACATTCAATTGTCTCCCCTTTACGAACCCTGTCTGATCTTCGTGCACCACCCCCGGGACACAATCCTCTATCCTCGTTGCCAGCACCTTTGCCAGCAACTTGGCATCCACATTTAGGAGTGAGATAGGCCTATAAGACCCGCATTGCAGCGGGTCTTTATCTCGCTTCAAGATTAGTGATATCGTCGCCTCCGACATTGTCGGGGGTAGGGTCCCCCCTTCTCTGGCCTCGTTAAAGGTTCTTAGCAGGGCCAACAAGTCCACATATTTTCTCTAAAATTCCACCGGGAACCAGTCAGGTCCCGGGGCCTTCCCTGCCTGCATGTTCCCCAGCCCTTTGGTCACCTCGTCCACCCCAATTGGCGCCCCAGGCCTTCCACCTTCTGCTCCTCCACCTTCGGGAACCTTAGTTGGTCCAGAAACTGCTGCATCCCCTCTTTTCCCTCCGGGGGTTGGGACCTATATAACCTCTCATAAAAGGTCTTAAACACCTCATTTATCTTCCCTGCTCTCCGCACCGTGGCTCCCGTTTCATCCCTAACTCCCCCTATTTCCCTCGCCGCTGTCCTCTTTCGAAGCAGGTGGGCCAACAGGCAACTCGCCTTTTCCCCATATTCATATCTCATCCCCTGTGCCTTCCTCCACTGTGCCCCTGCCCTCCCTGTGGCAGGCAGGTCGAACTCAGTCTGGAGTAGTCGCCTCTCCCTGTATAGTCCTTCATCCGGGGCCTCCGCATATTTTTTATCCACCCTCAGAATCTCCCCCAGTAATCTTTCCCTTTCTTTGGCCTCTGTTTTCCCCTTGTGAGCTCTGATGGAGATCAACTCTCCCCTGACCACCGCCTTCAGCGCTTCCCATACTACCCCCACTCGGACCTCCCTATCATCGTTGGCCTCCAGGTACCTTTCGCTACATGCCCGCACTCTTCCGCAGACTCCCTCATCCGCCAATAATCCCACATCCTGTCGCCAGAGTGGACGCTGCTCCCTCTCCTCTCCTAGTTCCAGATCCACCCAATGTGGGGCATGGTCTGAAACAGCTATGGTGAGTACTCAGTTCCTTCCACCCTCGAAATCAGTGACCTTCCCAAAACAAAGAAATCTATCCGGGAGTATACCTTATGGACATGGGAGAAAAAGGAGAACTCTTTGGCCAGCGGCCTAGCAAATCTCCACGGATCCACTCCCCCCATTTCGTCCATAAACCCCCTAAGCACCTTGGCCGCTGCCGGCCTTCTTCCGGTCCTAGATCTAGATCTATATAACCCTGGGTCTAGCACGGTGTTGAAGTCCCCCCCCCCCCCCATTCCCAGGTTTCCTACCTCCAGGTCCGGGATACGTCCCAGCATCCGCTTCATAAATCCCGCATCATCCCAGTTTGGGGCATATACGTTGACCAGCACGACCTCCATTCCCTGCAGTCTGCCACTCACCATCACATATCTGCCCCCGCTGTCCGCTACAATGTTCCTAGCCTCAAACGACACCCGTTTCCCCACCAATATGGCCACCCCTCTATTCTTTGCGTCCAGCCCTGAGTGGAACACCTGTCCCACCCATCCTTTCCTTAACCTAACCTGGTCCGTCACCTTCAGATGCGTCTCTTGAAGCATGGCCACGTCTGCCTTCAGTCCTTTTAAGTGCGCGAACACTCGGGCCCTCTTAATCGGCCCATTTAGGCCTCTCACGTTCCACGTGATCAGCCGGACTGGGGGGCTGCCCGCCCCCCTCCCCTGTCAACTAGCCATCACCCTCTCTGGGCCAGTCCCATGTCCCGGTTCCACGCACCCACCCGTCCCCCAGGCGGCGCATTCCCGCCCCGACCACCTTTTCTCTTACCAGCTCCCTTTCGATCTCCGCAGCAGCAACCCAGTTGTCGTCCCCCCCCGCTAGATCCCCATCTAGCATGGTTGCTCCCCCCATATTGCTTCCGAAAGTCAGCTGACTTCAACTGACCCCGGCTTCTCCCGCTCTCTCCTTGACCCCCCCCGTGTGAGGAACTCCCATCCTCCTTGCGCCTATCTTCCCGCCATCATCTTTCTGACGCGGGGAAAAAAAAGAAACCTCGTGTACTCTAGAGCCGTCCCGCCCCTCGTGGCGCAGCTCCCCCTACCGCCCCATTCCCCATCTGTGTCTCTTCTTCCCCCCCACTGGCGCCCACATTTCTCAGTGTCCCCCCCTCCCCAATTTACATCTCTATAAACATCAGCATTGTCGTTTTCCCTCCAACATCAATCACTCAGTTCTGATCCAGTTTCTCGTTTTGAATGAAGGTCCATGCTTCTTCCGCCGTTTCGAAATAATAATGTCTATCCTGGTGCGTGACCCACGATCGCGCCGTCTGCAACATCCCAAACTTCACTTTCTTCTTGTGCAGCACCTCCTTGGCTCGATTGAAACTCGCCCTCCTTCTCACCACCTCCGCACTCCAATCCTGATACACTCGTATCACCGCATTTTCCCATCTACTATCAAGTCGTACCTTCTTGGCCCATCTCAGAACTACCTCTCTGTCACTGAAGCAGTGAAATCGCACGATCGTCACCCTAGGTGGTTCTCCAGCCTTTGGTCTCCTCGCAGGGACCCAGTGGGCCCCTTCCACTTCCAAGGGGCCCGAGGGGGCCTCAGCTCCCATTAGCGAGCGTAGCATCGTGCTCGCGTAAGCCCTGCCGTCAGCTCCTTCCACTCCCTCGGGGAGACCCAGGATCCGGAGGTTCTTTCTCCGTGATCTGTTTTCCAGGACTTCAATCCTTTCGATGCACTTCTTATGGGGCGCCTCGTGCGTCTGCATTTTGACCGCTAGGCCCAAGATCTCGTCCTCGTTGTCCGTTACCTCCTGCTCCACCACACAGAGCTCTATCTCCTGGGCCTTTTGTGTCTCTTTAAGCCCCTCGATTGCCTGTAGCATCGGGGCCAGCACCTCCTTTTTTAACAGTTCCACACACCGTCTTAGAAACTCATCCTGGTCCAGTCCCCAGGTCGCCTGGGCTCCCTCCGCCGCCATCTTGCTTCTTTCTTCCTTCTGCCCCTGTCCTCGAGGATTCTTCGCGATCTGGCCGCCGCCGCCGATATTTTTCTTTTCCGCTGGGGGGTGGGGGGGTGGGGGGACCTCACTGTTGCCTCACCCCACACCGGGTTTCGTCACAAAAAAATTTCCCGTTGGGGCTCTTAAAAGAGCCCGAAGGTCCGTTCGAGCTGGAGCCGCCGAAACGTGCAGCTTAGCTGGTCATCGCCGCAATCGGAAGTCCCAGTAGCTGCATTTTTAAATTCTGGATGAATGTAGAACAACTCGCACAATAATACTTCTGAACTTTATTTGTTAAATTTCAAAAGTAGGTAAAGGATTACATCAAAAAAAAAAAAGGTGATGTCCATCCAGGGAATGAAACATTTTTCATTTCTGGTGGCCAATCGCACACACTCGGTCCATTGTTACACTTAAACTGAGCATGAATGTTATTTCTGCACAACAGAATTTGCTCATCGCATCTGTTTGTTTAAGCAGGGCTTAAACTTAAGGGCTGGTTTAGCACACTGGGCTAAATCGCTGGCTTTTAAAGCAGACCAAGGCAGGCCAGCAGCACGGTTCAATTCCCGTACCAGCCTCCCCGAACAGGCGCCGGAATGTGGCGACTAGGGGCTTTTCACAGTAACTTCATTTGAAGCCTAGTCGTGACAATAAGCGATTTTCATTTCATTTCAATTCATTTCATTTCCAAGCATCAAAAAAATAAAGTGGAGATCTGGGGCAGAAAAAATATACAGAGGCACAAGTGGAGGAGAGAGATAGTGGAGGGGAGGATAGTGGAGTTGAGCTCACATAACCTTAAAAAACCTGTGGCATGGATGTTAAAACTCTGACAAAGATTAACTGCAACTTAACCCAAGACGCTCAGCCATAACACTCCAGCAGTGCCACTGCTGAAGAAACACTAGAGTGACGGAAAACAGCCCTAGATCGTACCCTGAAATAGTTGTTCTTCTTTAGACTGTTTATAAAGCCTTCCCAGAGTGGGTCGCTGGAAATGGTGCTTCCTGTCTTGGAACTAGGCAGAGACTGCAAACACTTGGAACACAGGATCTCAAAGCCATGAGCCTGAAATACGAATGATAGAAAATGGGTGCAATATAAACAGTGAAACACATTTAACAGCATAATCAAGTATTGATAAAGAAAAAAAAACAGTGCAGTAAACAAACCATCTTCAAAGGGCAGTTGGCGACCTTGAGGTGTCAGGTAGGGCATCATTTGAGATTTGGGCAGGAGGCGGATTGAACTCTCTGCCCGTGTTAGATCTCAATGTCTCCCCTTCCATCTCTCAGACTCCCGGCTGAATCCATAGAATCTCGACAGCGGAGGAGGCCATTCAGCCCATCGGGTCTGCACCAGTGCCCTCCAAAAGAGCACCCTTCCTCAGCCCATTCTCCCTGACCTAACCCCGTAACCCCACCTAACCTGTACATCTTTGGATACAAGGAGAAATTTAGCACGGCCAATCTACCTTCCAGGGTAAATGATGCTGGAGTTCATCAACCAAACAGTAGAGGCAGGCAAAGAGAGGATTAAAAAGTTAAAATAACGTAGGGAAAAGCATGTTTAAAGTAATGTTTTTTAAATTTGGAGACGACAGATCTCTGGCAGGTTCTTTTAATCCAAAATTCATTTAAATGGTATTTTTTAAACATGAAGCACAAATCCAGTGAACGGGAAGCGGGCAGCTCTTACAATTTTTAAAGGTTTTTGAAAAGACAAATAATAGGAAACTTAGTGGGAGACATAGGAAGCCAGAATGGATTCTGATGGATGAGAAAAAGCAAAAATGAGGAATAAGGAAACAATTTTGTGACAGATAATTGAAAGTTGAGAATTACTTGCAAGTTTACCTACTACTGATTCATGGGTGTTTTCCCTCGTGGAATTTATTTTGGTGTTGTACTGGTGCTAGTTCCAAAAAACTGGAGCTCTCCTCTAGTCCAATTTCCCTGTATCTTTTTATATTCACCCTTATTAAACAGTAATCCAATTCCATCCACCTAGCAGCATCTTAGTGCTGTCACTGCATCATTGAATGGTTACTTAAATTATGCCAGGGATTGCGCCTTCACTATTCTCACCGACCTGCTCAACGAGCTGGTCACTGGGTGTGAAGAGGCATTCCTGATGTCAGCCCCGAATCTGCCGTACACCCAAATCACATTGTCCGGCTCTTGGAATTAATGTTAGTATTCCAGACCGATCCTTTCTGTACTCGTTGATTACCCATGAAGGTTCTCTCTCCAATAAATTTGTGCAAGACATTAGTAAATCCACACTTGGAATACTGTGTACCGTTCTGGTCACCCTATTATAGAAAGGATATTATTAAATTAGAAAGGAAAAGATTTACTAGGTGCAACCGAGATTTGATGGTTTGTGATTTCAGGAGAGGCTGGATAGACTGGGACTTTTTCCCTGGAGCGTAGGAGGCTTAGGGGTGATCTTATAGAGGTCTATAAAATAATGAGGGACATGGATAAGGTCGATAGTCAACATCTTTCCCCAAAGGCAGGGGAGTCTAAAACTAGAGGGCATAGGTTTAAGGTAAGAGGGGAGAGATACAAAAGGGTCCAGAGGGGCTATTTTTGCACACAGAGGGTGGTGTCTTGAACGAGCTGCCAGAGGCAGTAGAGGTAGGTACAATGTTGTCTTTTAAAAGGCATTTAGACAGTTATACGGGAAAGTTATAGAGGGATATGGGCCAAATGCGGGAAATTGGGACGATCTTAGTGGTAAAAACTGAGCGGCATGGACAAATTGGGCTGAAGGGCCTGTTTTCATGCTGTAACCCTCTATGACTCCTGTTCCAAATTTAAAAGATCACATTTCTCCAGGTTTTCCTCATTACGTAGTGCTCTTAACACTTGGGAACCTCCTGACTCTCCTCGGCAACAGCTCCAGTGTGTCTGAATGCGTCTTGGTGATTACAACTAAATGCTCCCACTGCCCCTTCCCAGAGTCTTTCAAACAATGACCAGATTGCTCACCACGGCAAGCCAGTCCAACTGTAATTGCTTTTAAACAGCAGCAGGACATGCAAGGAATCCCAAAACACCCATGCTCCACATTACCTACCAGTTTCATGCCCAGTGCATGCGCTTTGAAATGTTGGTCGGATTGTGCTGGTAGTGTATAACCACTCCGTCTATCTGGCATGAAGTGTTGCTGCTGTAATTGTGCATACAGACATTTCGTAAACTTCACCTAAAATGAAATACAATGGGACATTTAACACCAGGTTCTCCTTTGGGTAATACTTTCAGCAGTATACGTTGCTTATGCTTATGTGCAGTACTTACAATAAACTAATAATTACTTCCCAACATGTATAAGAAGTGTAAGATATAACTTAAAACCCTACATTACCAGTCCTACATTACCAGTATGGCAGACCTTCAAAAGTCCTTAATTCACTGAAAAGCACTTTCGGACATTCGGGGGTCATGAAAGGTGCTACTTAATTGCAAGTCTTTCTTTTTCTTTTAACCTATCACACTGTAATCACCCATGAAGCAAATCTGATGGTGCAATAATTTCTACACGGTGAAGGTCCTTACCAGAGTCATTACACGGGTCTTGGGGAGAAAGAGCTTAAAGGGGCGGCAAGCACGTAGGTCAATAGGATCACGCAGGTAGAAGGCCTGGACCGCAGGTGCCAACAGGTCAGGACGATGTTGCAGCACAGCAGCGATCCCCGCTGGAAGATAGCAATAAGCTCGATGTCGGTCAGCATGAATCTTTTCTGGGTAACTGTGGGAGACAGAAAGAAGTAACACTTATGACTCAAGAAAGGTGGGGTTGAGAGGGTCAGAAATCTAGGACGTAATTAGATTGCATAAGAAAGAACACTAGTGGAATGGCATCACACAATGAGTGAAATCTCAATTGTCAACGGAACAAGCACACAAGTCCAGAATGCCCTTTGTATAGAGGAAGCTCAAAGTTCTCCAGCAGGCTAGTCTGTGACTGCCTCAAAGTGTGCAGTTCTGCCGTTAAAAAATAGAATATCTACAACTGGCCATCTTTGCTTTCCTGAAGCATTTGAAGAGAGAGTGAGCAAGAGAGGGAGAGCGAGAGAGAGAGAGGAGAGCTCATTGGTTAAATACATTTTTACTGTTCTAAGATTTAATAAAGATTCAGAACTAATTTCAGATACCTTTGAAGGCGTCTCCATATAGCTTTGCGAATGGGTCCTGCTGCCAGGAACTTATCAGAATGAGTAGTGAGCAGGTTGAGGGCTTGCGGGATGGTGGGATTGCTAGCTGGTAACCAAGAGCGTTCCTCTGGATTCTGCGGAATTGGGATGATGTGCAACTCTCCACGATAGAAAAATACCTACAAGGGCAGCAGAAATAATAAAAGCTACATTTTCTTCAGAATGCAACATAGTCAGGAGCAAACATCTATCAATAGAACTACAAGCTTTGCATGTGATGTACTGTCACAGGATAGAAAAGTAGAGAACAACCGCAAGAAGCTATGTACCTTGACTGATGCCACTGGTATTAGATAACACTCAGCGTTACCAGCATATAGTCAAATCAGTTAATCAATACTGGTTAATCAGGGTTTTCTTAAAAAGCATGCTCACCTGCAGTAATGCATCAGGACATACATAGAGTTTTACATAGAATTTACAGTGCAGAAGGAGGCCATTCAGCCCATCGAGTCTGCACCGGCTCTTGGAAAGAGCACCCTACCCAAGCCCACACCACCCTATTCCCATAACCCAGTAACCCCACTCAACCAACACTTAGGGCAATTTTTGGACACCAAGGGCAATTTAGCATGGCCAATCCACCTAACCTGCACATCTTTGGACTGGGGGAGGAAACCGGAGCACCCGGAGGGAACCCATGCACACGGGGAGAACGTGCAGACTCCGCACAGACAGTGACCCAGCCGGGAATCGAACCTGGGACCCTGGAGCTGTGAAGCAATTGCGCTAACCACTATGCTACCGTGCTGCCCTAAGGACAACTGCTATTTTCTTTAAAATATTAATCCAGTATAAAAAAAGTCAGTAACTAATGGGTCTTTACATTTTTCTGGTCTGTGATGAAAGTTTTTTTCTTTGTTGAGGCCTAACATGACTAAAACATCCTGTAAAACCTAATTAACCATTCAACTCATTGCTGTTCATGGAATCTCGATATGTGCAGAATGGCTGCATAATAGTCACTGCACAAGATGTGATAGAAATTAATAATATTATAATAATAATCGCTTATTGTTATAAGTAGGCTTCAATGAAGTTACTGTGAATAGCCCCTAGTCGCCACATTCCGGTGCCTGTTCGGGGAGGCTGGTATGGGGATTGAACCCGCGCTGCTGCATTACAAGCCAGCTATTTAGCCCAGTGTGCTAAACCTGCCCCTGCATTATAGTCTGGGGAGAGAAGTGCGGGAGAAATGTGTTTTTATAACAGAGCCATACCTGTGCAACATTCAAACTGATGTTTGAAAATATCTCGAGTGGCACTTTCAATTTGTTTTTTGATTAATTAACACCCCACTCCCGCCAATAGAAAAATGTCTTCAGTTCATCTGGGGAAGTTATACTGGATTCTCAAATCAGGAAAATGATTTCTCTCATGTGTCTACCATATATCTTAAGAGTTCACAAATATAACAAGTCTAAAAGTAAAAGGTACCCATTATGTAGCGGTGAAAGTGTGCTTTTTAAAAATCTGGTAGCTGGAAGTCGTGGATTGAAGAATGGCAGAATTTTAATATTTATTTTTTGATAAACCTTTTCTATGAATGTAATGACAATGTTGCTTTTTCTAGAGCTCATCTGAAACATGGGAAAGGGATGTACACTCCCTTGGGTCAAGGCTCTTTACAAATCGAAAAGCGGAACACAAAGGGTGCTGGAAATCGGAAATAAAAACAGAAAATACTGGGGAAACTCGGTAAGTTATTGCAGCATCTGTGGTGAGAGAAACAGAGCTCATATCTCAGGTCTGTGATCTTTCATCGGAGCGGAGAAAAGTTAGAGATGTAATGGGGTTTTGAGCAAGGTGTGGGTGGGACAAGGACAAACGGTAGTGGCGTCTTCTACATTGGGGAAGACCAAAAGCAGATTGGATGACTGTTTTGCAGAAGACCTCTGTTCAGTCTGCAAGCATGGCACCGAGCTTTCAGTCGCCTGCCATTTAAATCTTGCTCTCTGACACCTCTGTCCTCAACCTGATGCACTGTTGCAGTGTGTTTCAGTGTAAATGTATGGAACGACGACTCATCTTTCGATTGGGCCCAGGGCCTCCCAAACTGTGAGCTGTGGAGAAGCAATGAGGCTCGACACTCTCCAGGCAGTTTCTAGTATCTAACGAGGCACTAGAGCGCTACAACCTGGTCTTGACAGCGGTTGGGAAATCAGTATTCCCATTTCTGAATGCTCTCCGGCAAGGACAGATTAGGCTCAGGAACAGCTACCACAGGGACAAACTGAAAGAATGGCAACTTCAGTGGAAAGAAAATGCTAGATGGTCCAATAGGAATCATCGCCTGCATTGGGAAGAGAAGTGGTGAGGAAGAAAGTGGAGGTTTTCTCACCCGGTTTGCACTAGTGTCAGGGTTTAACCATTTGGGTAGATACTCAGCAGCCTCAATCAACAAGAAGGCCCCATCGTTATCCTCAACACTATGCACAAAAACAAAGATCCAGTGTTAAATTGAAATACAGGTGAAAGCCAAATAAATTATATAATCTCTTCCTCTCAGAACAGATTGGGGTTTTTAATTTCAATTTTGCAGCAATTAAACAGCAAGGGATTCCATACCTTGCCACCAAGTCGGGGAACTCCTTGGTAATCTGCTGAATAAGGTACACGATCAACCATTCATCATCCACATTATCACCAAAGTTTGTGACACCACCAATGTGGGCGGGAACATCTCCTGAAAGGAAAAGCTTTTCATTATCATCTAAACATAATAAGCTATGGTACATTAACTGGCTCAGAATACTAGTGTTTTTTCTGTTATGGGGCAATTTAGCATGGATGATCCACCTAACCTGCACATCTTTGGGTTGTGGGGGGGGGGCCCACGCAGACACAGGGAGAATGTGCAAACTCCGCACAGACAGTGACCCGGGTCCTCAGCACCGTGAGGCAGCAGTGCTAATCACTGTGCCACCGTGCTGCCCTGAATAATACGGTTCTGTATTAAAACCAAAGCCTTTAGCGATGGATCAGTATGTGTGATACAGCGCAAAAAAAAATTGAAAATTAGAAAACATAATTTCACCACTGTAATCCCGATCTAGCTCAAGAGCTCAGCTTCTGAATTTTTCTTCAGATGTGTACCCTCTTAATGAAATAGAATTTTCTGTCTCTCTTCTGATGCCAATGGCTCTTGCTAAGGAGGATGTGATACCATGGGTACCTGAGCTCCTGCACAATTGAACTCTCTTCACTTGTGAACTTGGATGGAAAATTCTGAAGGAATATTTGACTGTGGGTTTATTGCAACCAAATCGGAGTCTGTCCCCTTTTATAAACCTAAACTCAAGCATTTCTAACAGGGATGTTGGAGAAAGGAATTGTACACAATTAGTCCAGGCGCATGGCCACTGATGCTATCCTGACTGAAGCAGCCATCTCACCACATATTATTTAATGCAAAGTAAAACATCCCAAGACTCTTTATAGGGTAGAGTAAGAATGGGTTGGTAAATGGGGAAGAGTTTAGGAGAGGTGACTCGGATAAAAAGGTAAAATTTAAGAAGGTTTTTAAAAAGAAGCAAGGGGTAATGAGGAAACGTAATTTAAGGAGGGGGTTCAAGGGTACATGAAGGCAACTGACACCCAAAAATGGGGGAGCGGAGGAAAGCACAGGAGGATGGAATCATGATGTCAAAGGATGTAAGGTGGAAAGCAAGTACAAAGCCAAGATAGTGAATCAAATCTTGGGACTTTCACCGTCCTTCGTTTTTTATGGCTTATCCATCAGTTCACTCTGCTTCAGTCCTCAGTTCAGCACTCAACCATATGCAAAAGCTTATCTTTCAATTGCCACCTGCAGTCCTGTCCTTTATTGAGACAATTCTCTCCCATCCTTCAAATGAAATAAACTCAAAATGCCAGAGATTTGCAAAGGATACTGGAAATATCCTGCAACATCTGTAAAGTGAGATTTAAGTTTCAAAGGCAGCTTTGAGAAAGAGTCAACCAGACTCGAAACGTTGGCTCCATTCTCTCGCCACAGATGCTGTCAGACCTGCTGAGATTGTCCAGCATTTTCTCTTTTTGTTTCAAAAGCAGGCTTTGGACATTAACTACCAAGAAGCAGGATTATCTAGTCATTTATTAGTGTTTTGAGACATTGCTGTATACAAATTGGCTGTTGTATTTATATACGAAGCAACTGTGACTGTACCTTAGTTACAAGTTGTTTTCAAATGCCCATGAATCGACAGTGTACCTCTATTAACATTTTCAGTTTCCCATACTCCCTCTAACTTCCCACCCTCTGAGCATGGCCCTTTGCTTCTCCTTTAGAACCATTCCAAGGCATTGGTCCAGTTGACAAGTACTTTCTGTTGCTTCGGCCTAAACAAAACCACAAAGGTCAAGAAGGATCCATTAAATTGACAGACATCTTTGATGGCATTGAACACAGGCAACCAGGGCCATTGCAATCCTCTGGTAAAATAGCATTAGAGGCATCATTGGATCAGTACCTGCAGATGTATTCCTACTTCCAATTTAAAGTCATAAGTTGTGCCTTTATGTTATTGCATATTCCTACATTCGCCTTTATAATGTAAACTGCCCGTGCCGATTTGTTAACAGTATAACACAGAATCCCTACAGTGCAGGAGGCCATTCGGCCCATTGAGCCTGCACCAACCCTTCAAACGAAGCCCACTCCCCCGCCCCATAATCTTTGGACACTAAGGATTTAGATTTATTGTCATGTGTGCCGAAGTACAGTACAGGCAGATTATTCCATATATGAAAACGTAAATCATACGATAATTACACAATAAACATAGACATTAGGTGCAGCATACAGAGTATAGTGCTACAACTGCAGAGTAGGTGCACAGAAAGATCAGTTCAGTCCATAAGAGGGCCATTCTGGTAACAGCGAGGAAGAATCTATTGGTGCGTGTTCTCAAACTTTTGTATCTTCTGTCCAATGGAGGAGGTTGGAAGAGAGAATAACCCAGGAGAGAGGTGTCTTTAGCAATTTAGCAATCCACCCAACCTGCACATCTTTGGACCGTGGGAGGAAACCAGAGCACCCGGAGGAAACCCACGAAGACATGGTTGAGAACATGCAAACTCAAGACAGTCACCCAAGGTTGGAATCGAACCCGGGTCCTGGCACTGTGAGAATCATATAATTTACAGTGCAGAAGGAGGTCATTCGGCCCATCGAGTCTGCACCGGCTCTTGGAAAGAGCACCTTACCCAAGCCCACACATCCACCCTATCCCCATAACCCCAACCGACACTAAGGGCAATTTTGGACACTAAGGGCAATTTAGCATGGCCAGTCCACCTAACCTGCACATCTTTGGAATGTGGGAGGAAACCCACGCACACACAGGGAGAACGTGCAGACTCCGCACAGACAGTGACCCAAGCCGGGAATTGAACCTGGGACCCTGGAGCTGTGAAGCAATTGTGCTAACCACTATGCTACCGTGCTGCCCAAAGGCAGCAGCGCTAACCATTGCGCCACCATGCTACATCCTCCTGCTAATGTAGACACTGTCACCAGGGCCACTGTGTTGATAAGTGTGACACATCCACCATGGAGTTATCTAAGGACATTATCCAAGGATCTGGTCATCGACTTCAGGAAGCGAAGTGTCCTACACACCCGTCTTATCAATGGTGCCGAAGTGGAGTTGGTTGAGTTTCAAATTCCATGGAGCATAAATCTGTCCTGGTCCACCCACATCAATGCAACAACCAAGAAAGCCCAGCAGCGCCTTTACTTCCTCAGGAAATTTGCCATGTTCACAATGGATCTTATCAATTTCTACAGATGCACCATAGAAAGCATCCTATCTGGCTGCATCACAGCTTGGTATGGCAACTGCTCGTTCCAAGACCGTAAGAAAGTTCAGATAGTCATGAACACAGCCCAGTCCACCATACAAACCCGCCTCCCATCCATTGACTCGGTCTACACCTCCCACTACTTGGGGAGAGCAGGGAGCATAATCAAAGACCCCTCCCACCCGGCGTATTCTCTCTTCCATCGGGCAGAAGATACAAAAGTCTGAGAACACGCACAAATAGATTGAAAAACAGCTTCTTCCCCAGTTACCAGACTCCCGAATGACCCTCTTATGGCCTGAACTCATCTCTCCACACATCTTCGCTACAGTTGCAGCACCGTATTCCATTTGCTTCACCCGATGACTGTGCATATATATCATGTACATTGTGTATTCACATATGTTCTATGTTATCATGTATGTTCTATGTTATCATCTGCCTGGACTGTACGTCGGTAAGTGCGACAATAGATCTAAATGGGGAATTATCTATATATTTACAAATTTAATTATGCAGGTTTATATTCAGGGCAGATATGAGGTAAGGCTTTATGAGGTGGTTTAATGTTTACACAGGGATCCGCAGTGCCGGTGGGGGGGGGATGTCAGGGGGTGGGGGGATGTCAGGGGGTGGGGGGATGTCAGGGGCCGGGCACCCCGCACTCACCCCGGGCCGGTGCGCACTGCAGCCTGAAGGCCTCATTGTGCCAGATGTAGCCGGCGCACAGCAAGGCCAGGCGGCCCACGATCCCCTCCCGCCGCTGCTCCAGCTCAGCCCGCCCCTCGCCGGCAGGATTCTGGCCGCCCGGGGGGTAAAGCCGGTAGCAGACCGAGTCCTGCGGCCACTCGCCGCGCCGCTCCTCCAGCAAACCCTCCATCAGCCGCGCCGGCACTCAATGACTTCTCCGTTTCCGGTCCGACACCTAATGTCTTCCCCGGGTCCGACACACAATGCCTTCCCCTTTTCCGGTCCGACACCCAAGATCTTCCCCCGTGTCCGACGTCTGATATCATCCCCGCCGCTCGACGGCTTCGGGCGCTCCTCCCCCTCCATAGGTGACCCGCGACGCCATCTGACCGATGACGCCGTCGAATGACATGACGTCACGGAGACCAGTGACATCACCCTGACAATGACGTCGCCCTAACGATGACGTCGCCCTAACAGTGACATCACTTCGGCGATGACGTCACTTCAACGATGATGTCACCCGGACAACGACATCACGGTCGAAGTGACGTCACCGCCGAAGTGATGTCACCGTTAGGGTGACGTCATCCGGACAATGACATCACCGCCCAGCAATTCTAACCGCCTCAACCAACGGTCAGGCGAAGGCTTCATTCCAAATCCCCGGTTGCTGAGTAAAGTACTCAAGTCGGGTCTAAGCTACACCCAGGCGCTGATGCACATTTTGGATATGTCCACGTTGTTGTCACCTGTGATGTGCTGAAGGAGCTGGGGAGGGTGCAAGTTTTTGTATTCCTCCCAAATGGGCAGGAATCCGACTCCAAAGAACAATGTCGACCGCATCTCGCGGTCAAGATGGGCCGAATGGCCATTCTGCCCGTCTGCTCTCTCCCCGCCACTCATGGGCTTCCTCCAACCATGTACCATTTCCCCTAGCAACAGAACCTCTTTCCCTCCCCCACTCTTCAATACAATCCTCGAACCCGGGTTCCCAAAGCAGTACCCTGGGTCGCTATATTACCAGTCCAGTGTCAATACCTCTATGCCACTGCCTCCCCGCTGTCTGTTCATTAACAAACACACTGATGTTGTTTGGAGCTTGTTGTGCACACATTGGTGCCCATTTTCCTGTATTACAACAGCGACTATACTTCAAAAGTACGTCACTGGCTGGAAAGCGCATTGTGTGATTTGGGGAAAAGTATCTTTCGCGCAGAATGTGGTAGAAATCTGGAATGCACTGCCTGGGCGGGTAGTTGGGGCAGGAAACGTCACAACCTTTAAAATGTACTTGGATGAGCACTTGAGATACCATACCACTCAAGGCCATGGTCCAAGTGTTGGGAGGTGCGATTAGTGTTGATTTAGAGCAGTATTTTGACAGTGCAGGCTTGATGGGCCACTAAATGTGCCACTTATAATGAACAAACATAGAGGTTTTGGTCACTCTGACCTGGCAACTGGAGGGTACTCTTATTCCAAATGCATCCATGAGCTGTCATTTTTACATTTAAAAACTTGTTGGTTTCCTTGAACCAAACTGGCCCAAGAATCCTCTTACTAACTTACTGCTCGTAATAATTTACTACTCTTTCTACTTACCTCCCACTTGCTGCTTCTCTCCCACTCACTGCCCCTATTGCTGTCCCTCCCCTGAGCCCTTGGTCGCAGAAGGGCTTGTAGAGGGAAGCAGCGAGGAGGAATTCAGTGAGACTGTTGGGAGAAGGAAGTAGCGAACGGGAGGGAGAGGGAAACAGCAGATAGGAGAGAGTGAGGGGTTGGGAAAGTGCCCATTTACAACATGGCTCTTGGCACATGATCATAATCGCATCAAAACCAAGACTGGAGGTAGTACTGTTTGGGTCAGTTCCCAACAGCGCAAAAACAACAATGCACTTTCAGTGAATGGGTGACATGGTTGCACAGTGGTTAGCAGAGCTGCCTCACAGTGCCAGAAACCCGGGTTCAATTCTGCCCCTGGGTATGTGTGGAGTTTGTACGGTCTGTCATATGAGGAGCGACTAAACCCGTTGGGATTATATTTATTGGAGTTTAAAGGAGTGAGGGGGGATCTCATAGAAAATTCTAACAGGATTAGACCTTGTAGGTTCAGAAAGAATGTTCCCGATGGTGGGGGAGTCCAGAACTGGGGGTCATAGTTTGAAGATAAGGGGCAAACCTTTTAGGGCTGAGGTGAGGAGAAATTGATGAATCTGTGGAATTCGTTACCACTGAAAGTAGTGGAGACCAAAACATTGTGTATTTTCAAGAAGGAGATGGATATCGGGATCAAAGGATATGGAGGAAAGGCGGGATCAGGTTATTGAACTTGATGATCATAATGAATGGCAGAGCAGGCTCAGACAAGAACTGAATGCCTGCTGCTATTTTCTATGTATGTTTCTCTGTATGTTCTACCCGTATCTGCGTGGGTTTTCCCCGGGTGTTCCAGATTTGCTCCCACAACCCAAAGATGTGCAGGTTAGGTGGATTGGCCATGATCAATGCACAGGGTTACGGATATAGGGCGGGGGAGTGGGCTTAAGTAGGGTGCTCTTTCAGAGGGCCGGTGCAGACCTGATGGGCTGAATGGCCTCCACTTGCATTGTAGGGATTCTATGGATTTGAACGTACTTTAAATGGGGGCTAACGATTGATTGTATGAAGGTGGTGGGCAGTAACTGGGGATTTATGAATGTCCCTCTAAATAGGAACAGCCAGAAACTGGTTGTTGGAATAGAAGCTGCATGTTTTCCCTGAAAAAGAGTCACATGGACTTGAAATCTAACCCTGTTTCTTTCTGCACAGATGCTGCCAGATGTGCCAAATTTTCCTAGTATTTTCTGTTTTCGTTGCTGTATGTTTGCAATCTGTAGCTCGATAAATGTGTAAAGATTGGCTCAACTGGGTGGCATGATAGCACAGTGGTTAGCACTGTTGCTTCACAGCACCAGGTTCCCAGGTTCGATTCCCGGCTTGGCTCACTGTCTGTGCGGAGCCTGCACGTTCTATCCATGTCTGCGTGGGTTTCCTCCGGGTGCTCCGGTTTCCTCCCACAAGTCCTGAAAGACGTGCTGTTAGGTGAATTGGACATTCTGAATTCTCCCTCTGTGTACCCGACCAGGCGCCGGAAAGTGGCGACAAGGGGCTTTTCACAGTAACTTCATTGCAGTGTTAATGTAAGCCTACTTGTGACAATAAAGATTATTATTGTTATTATTATTGTTTACTGTTCTTTTGGTGAGTGAAGTTTAAAAGTTTAATATTGTAATCATAATAAAGTTTGTTTTAAAATACCAAAGTGCTATTTCTTCGTGCAATCACTCCTGGATCGAATCAATCTTTCCGCACAGTCTTCCAAATAAACTAAAATATTGGCATTTTGGTCCAGTATCATAGCCACTGTTGGTGTCCGTTCTGGGATTATAATACTTCATCTTGCCCTTTATGGCATTCAATTGTTTCTTAAACTGATTTTCACCAGTACTACTCTAGGCATCTGTCTGGTCATTGTGCGGAAAGAAATTTCCTGACATCTGTTCCTGATTACTTCCCTCATACTATTTACAACCTTGCATGTTTCAATAAGCTCATTTCTCAACCACCTTTTTTTTGGTTATGCTTGCCTGCATAAAACTGAGCCTTTCAAAAAAATGTTTTGGCTGTGAAGTTCTTTGGAACATCTAGGAGTAATGATGCAGAGGTGGGAGATTAAATCACAGCGGTAGATTATCTGGCTATGATCAGATAGGTCAGAGTGGACTCAAGTGAGGAGTGGCCCTACTGAGCTGAATAACAGATTAGAAGAAGATGGTGCGGTTGACTGTGTCGAAGGCTGCATAGAGATTGAGGAAGACAAGAAGGGGGGATCCATGGCCACAGGCAGAGTAAGTCACTTGTGACTTGGTTCGTGCAATTTCGATCTGACAACTGAATCAAGTTTAAGAAATGCCAAGGGGCATCTCCTCAAGCCTCTCGGGTTTCTCCCAGGATTTATTTCAATATTTTAAGATTTTGTTTTCTGCCACCTGCACTTCCACAGGACGGTTGGAGCTTAATTTCCAAATGTCTGGCGTGAACTTTGTTTCCAATTTACTGTTAACATTTTTAATCTTTTTTTTATGACAAGGGTTAGTTAGCATTGAAACTGTTCATGCAATCATTGTGAAATACATGTAGACTGTTGGCTGTAGGGAGAGTAGTATCAGCTCCTGGCCAGTGGGCTACACAGTGGAGCAAGTTTCTATCCACACTTCCGCCAACTTGTGCACAATAAAAATGTATTCGTCAACTCACTCTGGGCAATTTTCAGGCAACTGAAATATCAATCAGTCAAATATTGTCTCAATGTAAAACATGACTGAGGTGGACAGAATATTTGCAGTGTTTTTTATTTTAAATGTATTTATTCAAAGTTTTTCAATAATTTTACAAAACACTCCAAAAAGGAAAATAATACAAAGAAAGAAGGGCAACATGCCAACAAAACAAAACAACTTAACCCTCTAAACGATAAACAGTTTAACAACTAACACCCAACTCAAACCAAAAATATTTGCAGTGTTAAGGGCTGTAGATGTCCTGTAGTTATGTGCATTAATTTATGCACTGGGTGATAGCACTGGTTTTCTATTAATTTTAATATTAAATTTATTGTGCTAGTATAAAGCAATTGACTAAGATTATATCTACATATATCTCTGAACTCTGCAAGCATAGACCAAAGTTCAGATTCTCATGCAGTTTTCAACCATGGAGATTCAAATGGCTGTAGTCTGCATGGTGTTCTTCGTTGTGATGTGTAGCCAGGGAATGTCTCTGGGTAAGAAATATATAAGGATTCCTGAAGTAAAGATTGCAACCACTACTGCTGTCAGCTACTGTTTTCGTGTTTTACCTCGGGGTCTGGATTAAAATGTTGGTGTTGATCTTGCCTGGGACGCAGCATTGAACTTGGTCATCAGTGCCGCCAGGTTTCCTGCCTGCCTTGGCCATGCTGAAGGCTAGTTAGTATTCGCTAAGTAGCCAGGGAGAAAAAGAGCTCTGCAGCTCAGAGCAACAGCTAAGAAAAGGCACGACCCAGAGGACAGGTATGTGAACACCTTCCTTGGATTGCAGAGAGGCAAACAGTTACTGAAGCTCTGCACTGCCAAGTGATTGAACGGCATTGGGTATGTTTCCATAGAGTCAACTCTATGGCAGCATACTACTGATGGGAGATTAGAAACGAGTTGAATCTTTGTGGAATGTGACTCAAACATTAATCTGACATCAAGCAAAAAAAAAAAAATCATTCGACTTGTTATAGTAACTGGGCTGGAATGAGTGATCAGTCTGATTCTTGTGAGGGTAGCACTGGCAGCCCTCCAGGAGAAATGGCAAACATTAATTAGAAATACACTTGACAAGGATAGAGTGTCTAATAAAAATTTCCTCGATGAAGAAAAATCAGCTGTATTGATAAATGATTTACTGGTGAGGAGTAATAACTACAGATTAAAACAAATAATTCATGGATTTACTAGTTAGTTGGACACCAAAAAGTGGACTGCGATAATGGATTTTATTTTTAATCTGTATTTTTTAATGGTAGCCATGATGTGGAGATGCCGATGTTGGACTGGGGTGGGCATAGTAAGAAGTCTTATTTCACCTGAGGAAGGAGCTGCGCTCCGAAAGCTAGTGATTCGAAACAAAACTGTAGGACTTTAACCTGGTGTTGTAAGACTTCTTACTATTTTTTAATGTGCTGTGCTTTTTCCTCCTTGTGTAGAGCTTCCTGTGACATGCACTGTTTTCCAGCGAAGAACAGTTTAACTGTGCTGTACTGCTCTCGATCTAATCTACTGTTAAACAGAACTGGTGGTAGAAATAATTGTAAGCAATTACTAGTGGCTGCAGGGACCTCGGCATAGTGTTCTCAGCTCATTGGCAACTTAAAGAAAGAAGAAAGAATTTTCATTTATATAGCCCCTTCCATAGGAACAGCTTCTTCCCCACAGCTACTAGACTCCTCAACGGCTCTCCCTCGGACTGATCTGTTTCCTGTAAGAACACTATTCACAACGCCCTATGCTGCTCTTGCTCGTGTATTTGCTTTGTTTGGCCCCTTGTTCCACACTGTAACCAATCACTATTTATCATTTATTCTTTTGTCTACTGTGTACGTAATGTGTACGTTCCCTTGGCCGCAGAAAAATGCTTTTCACTGTACTTCGGTATATGTGACAATCAATCAATCAATCAATCAATCAATCATCTCATGAAATCCATATCAGAATCCATATTAAAATCCCTACAGTACAGAAGGAGGCCATTTGGCCCATTGAGTCTACATTGACCCTCCAAAGAACACTCTACTTAAGTCCATGGTTCCTGTAACCCCGCATATCAAACAAGGCCAATCCTTCTAACCTGAACATCTTTGGACACTAAGGGCCAATTTTAGTATGGATAATCCACCTATCCTGCACATCTTTGGACTGCTTGTACGTAAGATGTTTGTACATAAAGCAGTGTGATATGATGGAGGTTTTGTAAAAAGAAAATCATGTCCCAATATTTTACCATTTACATCCATCATGGGAGTTTTGGGACATATGAAACAACGTCTTTTACATCTTCATGATGTCCTGGAGTGGTTTCAGACATTGAATTACTGCCACGGGGCAATTTTGTTTTGCTGGCGAATCCTATAGCTAATTTTATATGCAGCAATGAAATAAATGAACGCTTAATCTGTTTTTGTTGGGTTGAGGGCTAAATGTTGTCTCGGGCACCCCAACTCCTCATTAAATGGTCATGGGTTCTTTCATCCACTTGAGTAGGCAAACAATGCCTCACCAAAAGATAGCAACTCTTGCTTGTAACACACCCTCAGTGTTAATTGTGTAACACACCCTCAGTGTTAATTGTACATCAGTTGTGCTCAATTATATGATGGGCCGGTGGAGGGTATTAATGAACATTTCACTGTGCGTATAAAAAAGTGTCACTGCCTGAAACTGTGGTGCAGTTGAGTTAAGAGATATCTGCTTATAATGTTTCACGCCGTAAATAAAGGTAAAACTGAGTAATGATTGGCTCCAGTATCACTGGCATCTGGAATGAACATCAGTACTATACTCATGTGCTTAATGGGCCTCTCTAGCATTGCTGCCAAGTTAAGCTTGAGAAAAATGTTAACACTAAAGGCTGAAGCAGCTCCTTTGCCTCACCATGGGTACAGTACCATTGCTGCTGGCGTGAGAGAATTTAGAATTGCTGTACAATGTTCTGCTGTTTACAGGGGAAATGGGTTTAAATAATTTGCACCTCCATGAACCAAACAAAGTTTACAAAAGTATTGCTATTGGGAGAAAGGTTATGTGGAGCCGAGAGCAATTGCTTGGAACAAGAGAGAGAGAGGGGTCCCAGGGAGAGGAATGTCTGGGGTAAAGAAATTAGTGCAGTAGTGAGAAAGACTAAGGTCTGGAGTTTTGCTAGCTGGTCAGAATCTCAGAGTCAGGATGGCTCCTGCTCCTCCAACCTGGCCTGGGTACCCCAGAATTTCAGTCCGGAGGATGGGTGAAAATGGGAGCTGAGGTGGGAGACTCTGGACAGAGTTAGGAGGCTGCTGGGCGGAAGGCCTGCCTTGAAGCTCTGGCACTTTGTCAAAGGTATCATAAAACAAAACAAAATTCAGCTTTCACCTCTCACGTCCCAACAGTGTGTCAAATAATGTCCACAGTCTTTGAGAAATCACACCAGCCTTTATTTGACTGCATAATTAAAACACAAAGTAACATCCAGCGTCTTCCTGCTTGCACATACCCTCTGTACCCCTATACACACAAGAGTCCATGATAGGTTCTCATTTATTGTCCAGTTGACAGTTCTGGAAAAAAAACATGGCCGGGATTGTTCGTTCTGGAGCCCAAGTGCTTCCGCCAGCAGAGAATCGGGAGTGGTCTGTGCTGGCATTAGGACTGGAGCCCTGTTGCGATTCTCAGTCCTTAACCATGCAAATTTATACAGGGTGGAAGACTCGCTGACTTCCATCGGGCTCCTGGTATCGGGCTGCCATTTTGAGCCGTCCTCCTCACCACGGGACTAACCCCTCACACCACGCTTGCATAAGGGTGACCCGACACTCCACCCCACCCAATCCCATCAGCCCACACTTCTATCACCCCCCGACCCACCCCACAACCCCCCGATTATCCACTCCCCATCAGCCCTGACAATAGCCCAACCCCCTCAGTCCCAAGTCGCCCCCTTCAGTCCCCACCTCCTGGCATTGCCATTGGTGCACTGCCCCCAGCAGCATGGCACCTGCACCCTGGCAGTGAAACACACGGGCGGCACGGTGACCCCAAGGAGGGGTCAAGGGGGTCAGGCCATTGGTCATGTGTCCCACTGCCGCTGCCAGGCTTCAGAGGGGGGGGATCCCACAGGGGTCCTGGGGGTTGGGTGGGCTTGGGCTGTGAGTAAGAGGTTGACCCTGGGATGTGGGTCCCGTATCTGGTCACCCCCTTCCAGCCCTGGGCAACCTGAAGATTATCCTTGGCATGGATATCTCATGATGTGGAGATGCCGGCTTTGGGCTGGGGTGAGCACAGTAAGAAGTCTTGCAACACCAGGTTAAAGTCCAACAGGTTTGTTTCAAATCACTAGCTTTCGGAGCACAGCTCCTTCCTCAGCTGAACGAAGAGGTAGGTTCCAGAAACTTCAGAACAGCGACCACGACACCACACAACCCTGCCATGGCAATCTCTGCAAGATGTGCCAGATCATCGACATGGGTACCACCATTACACGTGGCACCACCACCCACCAGATACGTGGTACATACTCGTGCAACTCGGCCAACGTTGTCTACCTCATACACTGCAGGAAAGGATGTCCCGAAACGTGATACATTGGCGAGACCATGCTGACGCTGCGACAACGGATGAATGGACATCGCGCGACAATCACCAGGCAGGAATGTTCCCTTCCAGTCGGGGAACACTTCAGCAGTCAAGGGCATTCAGCCTCTGATCTCCGGGTAAGCGTTCTCCAAGGCGGCCTTCAGGAAGCGCGACAACGCAAAATTGCCGAGCAGAAACTTATAGCCAAGTTCCGTACACATGAGTGCGGCCTCAACCGGGACCTTGGATTCATGTCGCATTACACTCACCCCCCACCATCTGGCCTGGGCTTGTGAAATCCTACCAACTGTCCTGGCTTGAGACAATTCACACCTCTTTAACCTGTGATTATCCCTCTCCCCAGTTGCACCGTCTGGACCTGTAAAGACTTAATTACCTGCAAAGACTCGCATTCAAAGTATCATCTTGCATCTTTGACTTTGTCTATATAAATGTTTCTGGAACCCACCTCTTCATTCACCTGAGGAAGGAGCAGTGCTCCGAAAGCTAGTGATTCAAAACAAACCTGTTGGACTTTAACCTGGCATTGTAAGGGCTGGTTAAGCTTAGTGGGCTGGACAGCTGGTTTGTAATGCAGAATAAGGCCAGCAGCGTGGGTTCAATTCCCGTACCGACTTACCCGAACAGGCGCTGGAATGTGGCTACTGGGGGCTTTTCACAGTAACTTCAACTTGTGATAATAAAAGATTATTATATTATTATAAGACTTCTTAATATGGTGATCTCAGACAGCCCTCTGCTCAGCAGCATCTTCCTGGTCTGAGTTTTTAAATTCCGATGTGGCTTCCTCAGCCTGAATTGTTTTGCCTGATAGCTGAAGAGCAGTCCGGGAAGTTCAGTGAAGAATCAGTGCACAAACACTTTCCCTTTCCTAGCATCTGTTCCCTCAGATAAAAAGCTTTAAAGAAGCAAATGTTACTAGTATCAGCGGTTCCTCAAAAAACCACAACACTTGAAAAGGCTTCCTGTACCTTTCACTCGCATATGATTGACAGTTTAATGGTTCAGACACAGCTGCTTGGTGGATTGTTTATTTATCTTTCCCTTCACGCTTGAATGCATCTCAAGTACCCTGCTTTGGTGCTAACCACAATGTTTATAAACACTCTTGCTATGGTTGACATTTCCTGACCACATCAAAGGAGCTTGGTTGTTTCTTCTTTTCTCACAGGAAAAGCACTTAGCTCCTTTGATGTCCTGATGTATGCTAATCAAGAATCTGCATTTTCCTGTCGGCATGGGCCGAGGAGCACTATGGCTGACGACAGGAGAGTGGAGAATGGCAACGTGTCTGGCACCCGGCACTGATCCCGTTTTTGGGCCAACTCTCCTTTCTCTGCACGATTCGGATTCCCGATTGCAGTGATGGTGAGTGGAGAATTCCGGCCCACCTCCTTTCGTCTTTCAGAATGCTAATGGACCTGCCGCATATTCCCAGTATTTCCAGAATCTTCTCATTTTATTTGGAACTGAGATCGCACTGGGGTATCGGAGTCGAATATCTTTACATACTGAAGCAAGACTGGGCCACCTTGGGCTAAGGGAGGAGGGGAATAAAAAGAGTACAATTTTCAGCTTGAATTGTGCACGTTGTCAGTCCGGAAGAATTTGTGATGTTATGGGCCAGGGTTTAGAGAACCCCAAAGTGTATCATGGAGCTCACCTGACCCACAACTTTTAATAGATTGTGGTATGGGGAGCACACGGCCCACTCTACAGGTGTGGGACAGCAGAAATGGAAAAGTATTTTTTTAAAGCAAAACAATGTTTATTCTTTGAACTCAAGTTAACCTTTCTAAAACATACAGTGAACATGTTAGCAACCATTAATTCAAATACAACCCCCAAAGAATACAACACTAGGTAATCTTTTAAGCTTTCCTTTTAACATCCATACGACTTACAACACCTTTTAACAGAAGCACATTAGGTTTACATTCACTACTGAGAACATTTATAATTCTGAATTCACCAAATGATCAAGAGATAGTCCTTCATGGCAGAGAGATCAACAGTGCACCTGCTCTGTCTGGCTTCAGCTCCAACACTGAAAACGAAACAAAAACGCACCCTGCAGCCTGCTCAAAAACGAAAGTAAAAAGCTGACAGACAGCCCAGCTCCACCCACTCTCCGACATCACGGCAGTAGTAAACACCCATTTCTTAAAGGTACTCTCACTACAGATATTTATATACACACCCATTTATAAACACCCATTTCTTAAAGGTACTCTCACATGACAGTGAGCAGGACATGAGACTCCCCCCCAGCTGAAGGTTGAGTTCTGACATCAATGGGAGAAAATGGAAAATGTAACAAAAGGCAAAGTGACATTTTGTTTTCTTTTACTTCCCGGTAGCCAAAGAACTAGAGATCAATCAAGCTTTGGTTATTCTGCATAACCCCTTGAGTCAACACAATGTCAGTGTCCTCTACCTGTCCGACTATTGCTATAAGGTAAGAAGGTATTTGTCAATGCATTTCAAGCGTTGCCTGTCATGTCTACCTGGGAGATTTACCTGGCAAGCAGTGATTTCTAAAGGCAGAATGTCCTCTTGCTAAAGTGTGCGTTCTGTTGTTGAATGTGCTAGGACTACATTTCAGCCTCTTCTGCTTTGTCTGGGCTCTAACTCGCATGTGATTTTTGAAAATAATATATGGATTGGAAATAATCTGTCACTTGGACAAGCCTTGCTTTTACTATTCAATCACCTCATTGCCAGCAGGTAAGTTGGATGTGTAGTTTTCACAACAGCAAACTGAGTTTATACAGTAAATTCATGAACCATGGGTTCAGGGGGTCGGTGCAGACTCGATGGGCCGAATGGCCTCCTTCTGCACTGTAGGGATTCTATGATTCTTCTAAGAACTAGCAGAGTCTCTGAACTTATGACCAGAGCGAGAGCAAAGAGAACCTCCTGTAGTGTTCAATCATTCTGTGTTTGATTACACGAATCAGTTTATCATTGCTGTTCCTTGTGCCTGGTTAGTTAAGCCTGGATGTGGACTCGGAGTAAAGTAAATACACTGAAGCTAGAACAGTAAGCATGGAACAGGCATTGTAAAGCATTGTGAATAAAGCCTCTTACAGAAACCAGTGTCATCTCTGCATAGCTCTGAGATATGGAATATATAAGGGGGGCGATTCTCCGAGCCCCGCGCCGGGCCGGAAAATCGCCGCAACCGCGCCCCGACGCCCGCGCGCGATTCTCCGAAGTGCGGAGAATCGGCGCCATTTGCGCCGGCTGCTGGAATCGGCGGGGCCGCCGATTCCCCGGCCCGGATGGGCCGAACGGCCGCGCCGATACGACAGAGTCCCACCGGCGCCGCTCACCCCTGGTCACTGCCGGCGGGAACTCTGCAGGAACGCTCGGCAGGCGGCCTGTGAGGGGGGGAAGGGGACTCCTTCACCGGGGGGGGGGGGGGCTCCGATCGATGGTGTCTTGCCCACGATCGGGGCCCACCGATCGGCGGGCCGGCCTCTCCCCCACCCCGGTCCTACTTTCTGGCACAGCTGGTCCCTGAACACCGACGCCATGTTGAGTCGGGGCCGGCGTGCTAAAGAAGTCCCCCACGCAAGCGCAGGTTGGCGCGGTGCCCATTTGGCACCGGGAAAGGAGGCTGGAGCGGCGTGAACCGCTCCAGCACCGTGCTGGCCCCCTGTGTGGGCCAGAATCGGTCGTACCCGGGCCCGGTTCTCGCCATCGTGAAACGCCTGGTTGGCTCAAGAACACTGCTGGCAAGTGGCATCCTTGCTGGGCGTGGCTGTCTCTTGGGCTGGGGCAAAGTGTGGTCTTTTTGCCAAAATCTATCCTCAAATGGAAGGGCTTTATTGTCCTCTGTTCGCCTCACAGTTGTTTGCAGGATTATCATAGATAGAATTTACAGTGCAGAAGGAGGCCATTCGGCCCATCGAGCCTGCAGCGGCTCTTGGAAAGAGCACCCTACCCAAGGTCAACACCTCCACCCTATCCCCATAATCCAGCGACCCCACCCAACACTAAGGGCAATTTGGGACACTAAGGGCAATTTAGCATGGCCAATCCACCTAACCTGCACATCTTTGGACTGTGGGAGGAAACCGGAGCACCCGGAGGAAACCCACGCACACACGGGGAGGATGTGCAGACTCCGCACAGACAGTGACCCAAGCCGGCATCGAACCTGGGACCCTGGAGCTGTGAAGCAATTGTGCTATCCACAAGGCTACCGTGCTGCCCTGTCGCTGACACCGGGCAACTGCCACACTTACTCACGTGACACATTCACAGCCCTCCAAAAAGGGATCTCGTTGGGTGAAGCTACTTGAGAAATTTCAAGATGAAAGACAATTGAAACTTTATTCTAATTCACAGGAATATTGGAAGCAGCAGCAAAGACCATTTTTGTCTATCTGACTGGTTGGAAAGTACAAAAACAGAATGAAGCGTTCACTATATATTCTGTGTGGTATTTATTACACAAATGCCTCTTCAAAAATCTTGATGTTATCAGCCACCATTATATCCCTATTTGATGCATTCGTCGTGTTCTTTTTAAACATTTTTTTTGAATCCCATCTTTAAAGTTACGAAGCTAATGTGCAGAGTGGATGGGGCAAATCCTTAATCCAGCTCATTGCTTGTTTCACAAACCAGCTCAAAACCATACTGAAGCCAATCCATGGTTTCCACAAGAGGGTCACACAACGTCCAAGCTGACAAGACAAGGCACCGCCTCATCTTGGGCTCGATCTGAAGCTTGATATTAGCTGAAAGGCCGGGAAGCGATCATCACGTTCAGTGTGAACTGGTTATTTCAGATCTCACTTGCTTTTTTGCCATTCCTGGGCCCGGGGCAAATAATTTCCCAGAGTTTAGCTTGTCAGTGCCCTTGTCAGCTCTGTAGGGTGCTGGTGAGGCCACACCTGGATTACTGTGTACAGTTTTGGTCTCCTTACCTGAGAAAGGATGTACTGACACTGGAGGGGGTGCAGAGGAGATTCACTCGGTTGATTCCGGAGTTGAGAGGATTGGCTTATGTGGAGAGATTGAGTAGACTGGGATTATACTCGTTGGAATTTATAAGAATGAGGGGGGATCTGATAGAAACATATAAAATTACGAAGGGAATAGTTAAGATAGAAGCAGGAAGGGTGTTTCCATTGGCGGATGAAACCAGAACTAGGGGGGCATAGCCTCAAAATAAGGGGGAGCAGATTTAGGACTGAGTTGAAGAGGAACTTCTTCACCCAAAGAGTTTTGAATCTATGGAATTCCCTGCCCAGTGACGCGGCTGAGGCAACCTGGTTGAATGTTTTTAAGATATTTTTGAACAATAAAGGGATTAAGGGTTACGGTGAGCGGTCCGGTAAGTGGAGCTGAGTCCACAAAAAGATCAGCCATGATCTTATTGACTGGCGGAGCGAGCTCGAGAGGCCAGATGGCCGGCTCCGGCTCTTAAGGATGTTGAACAACCCAACAAGGTTCCAGTTCCGTCTTAAGCTCAGTGTAAGAATGCTCAAACTCCTGAGCGTTTTCCTGTCGCACCTTCCCACTGCCTCAGCTGTACACACTTGGCAGAGACACCGACATTGAACAGTCAAGGTGGAAATTGCCAGCGACTCTGCAGCAATAACCAAGTCCAAATTTTGAAAACAGCATGACTCATGGAAGAATTCTTACCTAATCCACGAAAAACCTGATCAAAATGGATAACAATAAGGATGATAGTACAAATGTGTGAGGCGGCCTTGGAATCACAGAAGAGGCCTGTTTATCTGACATGCTAATTCACCCGGGTTCTGGGGAAGGCTCAAACCCAAAGCCTTCTGAGTTAGAACTAAGAACACATCCAACTGAGATTCGTAATGTAATAATAATAATAATTGCTTATTGTCACAAGTAGGCTACAGTGAAGTTACTATGAAAAGCCCCTAGTCGCCACATTCCGGCACCTGTTCAGGGAGGTCGGTACGGGAATTGAACCCGCGCTGCTGGCCTTGTCCTGCATACAAGCCAGCTGTTTAGCCCACTGTGCTAAACCAGCTGTGCACAATGGTGGCTGTTGTGCTAAGTGGCCAATGAATATTTTGATGTTGTGAGCAATGAAGTTAAAAAGGTCATGGCTATTGGAGAGATGGTTAAACAAGTTGAGTAACTGACAACATAAAGTGCACAGGAATAATAAACTAATGATAAGTGAGGTTTCCATGTAAACAGGCTTATACTGTCACTAGGTAACGCGCAGGTTATATCAAATTGGAAACTGTAGAGGTAAAACATCTTCCATTTATAATGTATGATGTTAGCATCATGGCCTCAAGCTGGGAATTCCCTCGAAGCTTCGCTGCCTTGTTACAGCTTCAGAAGTCACCACTAAACTTACCTCGATGCCTGTAGTGTCAGACAATCACCCTAACTCTGCTCCCTCTGCTGCTCAGCCTCTGATCGCAACAGTGTGAAACACTGATGTGTTTTACTGCGCTAAAGATTCGCATCAGGGCAGCATGGTGGCGCAGTGGGTTAGCCCTGTGGCCTCACGGCGCCGAGGTCCCGGGTTCGATCCCGGCTCTGGGTCACTGTCCGTGTGGAGTTTGCACATTCTCCCCGTGTTTGCGTGGGTTTCGCCCCCACAGCCCAAAGATGTGCAGAGAGGTGGATTGGCCACGCTAAATTGCCCCTTAATTGGAAAAAATGAATTGGGTACTCTAAATTTATTTTTTAAAAAAGATTCGTATCCAATACCATGGGCGAGGTTCTCCGACAGCCGACACCTGGGGCGTCATTCTCCGACCCCCCAGAGGGTCGGAGAATGGCCGTTGGCCGCCGTGAATCCCGCCCCCGCCGGTTGCCGAAGTCTCCGAAGGGAGAAAAGTCGGCGGGGCGTTAATGTCGCCGCTACCGCGGAGAATGTCACGGGTCTGCGCAAGGCAGCCGATTTTCGGCCTGCCGATATTCTCCCTTCCGGATGGGCCGAAGTCCCGTCGACGTGATGACCGTTCACGTCGACGTGAATCAAACCTCCTTTTCATCGGCATGAACCTGTGCTCCAGGTTCACGCCGACCAGCGTGGAGGTGAGTGACGGCCTGGGGGGTTGGCTCTGGGCAGGCGATGGCGTGGCCGCAGTCTGAATGCGTGAGGAGAGGTGTGTCTCGGCTTGTGTGTGTGTGTGTGCGGCGGGGGGGGGGGGGGGGTGGTGGTTAGAGTAGGCTGGGCTCCGGGGGAATGCCGGGAGGGGGTCCGTGCCGGGGAGGGGGGATGGGGGGGGGGTCCGTGCCGGGGAGGGGGTGGGGGTGGTCCGTGCCGGGGAGGGGGATGGGGGGGGTCCGTGCCGGGGAGGGGGATGGGGGTGTCCGTGCCGGGGAGGGGGATGGGGGGGTCCGTGCCGGGGAGGGGGATGGGGGGGAGTCCGTGCCGGGGTGGAGGATGGGGATGGGGGGTCCGTGCCGGGGTGGAGGATGGGGGGTCCGTGCCGGGGTGGAGGTTGGGCGGGGGGTCCGTGCCGGGGTGGAGGTTGGGGGGGGATTCCGTGCCGGGGAGGGGGATGGGGGGTCCGTTCCGGGGTGGAGGTTGGGGGGGGGGGTCCGTGCCGGGGAGGGGGATGGGGGGGTCTGTGCCGGGGTGGAGGTTGGGGGGGGGGTCCGTGCCGGGGTGGAGGTTGGGGGGGGAGTCCGTGCCGGGGAGGAGGATGGGGGCTCCGTGCCGGGGTGGAGGTTGGGGGGGGGGTCCGTTCCGGGGTGGAGGTTGGGGGGGGGTCCGTGCTGGGGAGGGGGATGGGGGGTCCGTGCCGGGGTGGAGGCTGGGGGGGGTCCGTGCCGGGGTGGAGGTTAGGGGGGGGGGTCCGTGCCGGGGTGGAGGTTGGGGGGTGGGTCCGTGCCGGGGTGGAGGTGGGGGGGCCCGTGCCGGGGAGGGGGATGGGGGGGTCCGTGCCGGGGAGGGGGGTGGGGGGGGTCCGTGCCGGGGTGGAGGAGGGGGATGGGGGGTCCGTGCCGGGGTGGAGGTTGGGGGCGGGGGTCCGTGCCGTGCCGGGATGGAGGTTGGGGGGGGGTCCGTGCTGGGGTGGAGGTTAGGGGGGGGGTCCGTGCCGGGGTGGAGGTTGGGGGGGGTCTGTGCCGTGCCGGGGTGGAGGTTGGGGGGGTCCGTGCCGTGCCGGTGTGGAGGTTGGGGGTTGGGGGGGCTCCGTGCTGGGGTGGAGGTTGGGGGGGGGTCCGTGCTGGGGTGGAGGTTGGGGGGGGGGTCCGTGCTGGGGTGGAGGTTGGGGGGGTCCGTGCCGGGGTGGAGGTTGGGGGGGGGTCCGTGCCGGGGTGGAGGTTGGGGGGGGGTCCGTGCCGTGCCGGGGTGGAGATTGGGGGTGGGTCCGTGCCGTGCTGGGGTGGAGGTTGGGGGTTGGGGGGGGGGTCCGTGCTGGGGTGGAGTTTGGGGGGGGGGGTCCGTGCTGGGGTGGAGGTTGGGAGGGGGGGTCCGTGCCGGGGTGGAGGTTGGGGGGGTCCGTGCCGTGCCGGTGTGGAGGTTGGGGGTTGGGGGGGCTCCGTGCTGGGGTGGAGGTTGGGGGGGGGTCCGTGCTGGGGTGGAGGTTGGGGGGGGGGTCCGTGCTGGGGTGGAGGTTGGGGGGGTCCGTGCCGGGGTGGAGGTTGGGGGGGGGTCCGTGCCGGGGTGGAGGTTGGGGGGGGGTCCGTGCCGTGCCGGGGTGGAGATTGGGGGTGGGTCCGTGCCGTGCTGGGGTGGAGGTTGGGGGTTGGGGGGGGGGTCCGTGCTGGGGTGGAGTTTGGGGGGGGGGGTCCGTGCTGGGGTGGAGGTTGGGAGGGGGGGTCCGTGCCGGGGTGGAGGTTGGGGGGGGGGGTCCGTGCCGGGGTGGAGGTTGGGGGGGGGTCCGTGCTGGGGTGGAGGTTGGGGGGGGGGGGTCCGTGCCGAGGAGGGGGATGGGAGGGCAAGTGAGTTGGTCCACCTGGCCAGGTGCAAGCCTCCAACAGTTGGTCCCATGCGGTCCATGCCACCTGGCTGGGGGGAGGAGGGGACATGGGCAATGATGACATGTCGTCGTTCCCCTCCCCCCCACCAGGCCGTCATGTTTTCAGATCATCCAGCTATGTTGGCCGCCGTGGTGGCAGCCGCTCATGTTTATGTTGCCCTGGATGAGGAGGAGGAGGAGGAGGAGGAGGAGGAGGAGCGTGCCAGAGAGGCGGCGCAGGCTGCCGCAGAGGGGCAGGCGGCAGCCGCCCAGGCTGGAGGGACACCTGACCGACAGGACGAGGAGGGGGAGGAGGACGTCGCGGCCCCACGGCAACGGAGGCACCCGAGGGCCAGTCATACCAGGACCTCACGGACCGGGAATGCAGGAGGAGACTCCGGATGAGCCGGGAAACCGTGGCACACATCTGCCACCTGCTGGCACACCTGTCACCGCGTGGCACTGGCGGGGGACACCCTCTCCCCGTGTCCGTCAAGGTTACGGTGGCCCTGAACTTTTATGCAACGGGGTCATTCC